>NW_027286070.1:5680120-6002620 GCF_022747635.1 Hetaerina americana
GCGTTGGGAGAGGTAGTATTGAAGAGTAGAGAGACCTTCTGAGTGGGGAATTGATGTACTATAAAGGGATGTGACATCAACGGTGGCCACCCCGTCCGCTCCCAAAAGCTTCCATATTATTCTCACACTTTTCAAAATTCCCCTTCCTACCCTTCCCCTTGCAAACCTTACCCCACTATCACCTTCCATCCTCCGTCCCCTTCTGTTTAATCTTTGTCTCAGTTTCTTCCCTCTATCCCTTGAGAAGGGTCGTTTGACCACCAAAAATTCGGAAACGTCGAGTTTCTTTTCTTTTTTTGTGTTTTAAGTTTTGTTCGCTGGTGCTAAATTCATATATATATATATATACAGGGTTCGTCCGGAAAATAAGTGTACCGAGCTCAGGAAAAAAAATTTATTACACTTTTACATATCTTAAGCTAATATTCCTCAAAATAGGACCCTTGTGAGTCGATACACTTGTTCCAGCGGCGTTCCCATTCCTGGAACGCTCCCGCGAAGGCATCATCGGGAACCTCTCGAAGACCCTTTCGTCGACCTCTTCTCTGCCCTCCACGAACATCTTGTGCCGCCGAAAGATCATGTTTCTGGACATGGCTGACTCCCCGTAAGCCTGGTTAATCATACCGACAGTTTCGGTAGACGATTTCCCAAGCTTTACCGCAAATTTGATGGAATAACGCTGCTCCAAAAACTTCGGCATCGCGTTCCGTGACGTGGGTCGAGCGTGGAGGTTCGCGTTAACAGAGCTCCTCACTACACCACAGCTCAGAGCCGACTGCCTTTTTCAGCGTCGCTTGCCAACATACCCCTCTCCAATTGTAGCCCGTCAGAGCGGTGCTGGGCGCGCCTGGAGCGGCGCGCCCAGCCCAGGAGTCAGTACACTTATTTCCCGGACGAACCCTGTATATATATATATATATATATATATATATATACATATATATATATATATACATATATATATATATATTCAAAAGGATGAAGGAATTAATGATAGAGATGTTAGCTCGTTAAAACTGAAATGGAGCGTAGTTATGTACGGCGCAGAAACATGGTCACTGAAGCAGGAGGATAGACAAAGATTGGAAATTTTTTAAATGTTGGTGCGTAGAATCATGGAGGATGTGAAATGGACAGAACGAAAAACAAATGAGAAAGTGCTAGGCTTGCTGGTGGGGAGAGGGGATTTCTGGAGAAATGAAAAGGAGGCAGGAAGGATGAATGCGAAGCATACTCATCGGCAGAGGGATTTTGAAGACTGTGATATGGGGGAGAATGTAAGGCAAACGAAGAAGGGGCAGGAATAGTATAGGGATGTTAGATGGAATGAATAGAGTAGTAGTATTTAGGGGAAGCGACAGACAACTGAGGTCATTTGCGCCATAGGGGATGGACAGGAAAGGACGAAGTGTGGAGAGAAATCCGGCGTCGGCATTAGCCTACCCTTTACGAAAGGCACCAAGGAGTCCGCAGTTTAACGTCCCATCCGACGGACGGCGTACTCATTCAAAGTGCTCTCCACAAAGCACCTCAAGTAGGGGTCGAGATACCTCTGAAAAATGTTCAACACCGCCAGGATTTGAACCCGCGCCCTCTGGGTGGGAAGCCAGTACGTTAGCCCCCGCACCATCTCGATATATATATGTGTGTTTGTGTGTGAGTGTGAGTGTGTGTGCGTGTGCGTGTGTGGGTAAACACACGTATAACTCATGCATATATATCTAATAATGCAAACATTTTTATGTGCATAAAAATGGGTTTTGTTTTTGGGCGAATAATCCTAATTTCATTTCTTACCCTGAATATTCGGAATTCCAACGAGGGCATTGCAATAGGTGCGGCATTTAAAGGTTATTTCAACGAGAGTTTTTGTTAATCGCAGCGGAGGACATTTGCCTCAGGGCGGGGTGGAAATTCCTTTGTTTACTAAGTTGCGTTATGCCGCTCCTTAAAAAACTCTTCCTGGTAATAGAATTAAAAAGTTGAATTTTTCAAAACTCGGCTTCTTCTAATCGAGTTTAAGAAAGTTGACGCCGGCAACCTTTTCCGCGAGTGACAGAAAATTGATTCAACTTTATGGTAAAAGGTTTAATTGGATAAAGAGGACGGTTTCGTTCGCTCTCCGGAGAGAATTCCATGGAGAAATTTCCTTTGAATCCTAAAAATAACTATGTATCCCCACCTTCCACACTCTTGGGAGTGGAAGGCTGGAAATGAAAAAACAATGTAATAAAAATCAATGTTTTTTTTAATGGGTGAAAGGACCGTTGACGCAGCTAGGAACTCACTTCCAATTTTCCCGAGGCTTATTCGCTCCGAACACTTTGCTTTCTTTAAAATGTCATCAGGTAATTCCTGAGCCAATTGCCTATCGCGCCTTGGTTGGAAAAAAAGTGCCATTTGTCGAAGGGTTATTTACATTCAGCATGTATACACACCAGCTACTGTCTCTTGGTCTTTTTAATTCGAAGGGAAAAACTCCTTTCTTTCCCATTACAACTTTATCCATGAAGCGCTCATCGAAATTTCAAAAAAAGAGTGATAAAAGCTTCGATTAGATGACCCCAGGGGTGATCGGTGGCGGTGGGGCAATTTGGAGTCCATTTCATACCCTCCTGAATTGCCCTTATGAATGTTATCCCTTATGATTTTAATCCCTGATGATTGTTATCCCTTTTGATTGTTATTCCTTTTGATTGTTATCAACTATGATATTATGCTGTTATTGTCTTATTTGCATGTTCTTATATATATTTTAGATATCGTATTCGATATTCATCTCTTCAGAAGGATAGGTGTCGAAGGAACTGTAGGACATCTCTATATAATCATCCTAACATTACCTTTTCAGGTATTTTCATTCAAAGCAGGACGCTCTGATTCGGTCAGAAATGTCACGACAAAACAAATAGCGTCGCAGAAGTGCTTCTGAAGTAGGGTTGGGAATCATTAGAACAAAGATGATTTGATGCTTGGCTGAACTTATCGAATAAATCTAGACCCGCATGTTTCAGCGCCGAGGTCTCGTCAGTTATTTGTATTCTGGCATACATTTGTCGTTTGGACCATCAATATAAAATTCGAGAAATAAACACCAAAACTAGTAGGCTGAAGGACTCCTCCTCGCAGACAATACGGGATAGCAGCTGTATGGTTGGAGCTAACAAGAATATCTCTTTCCACTCGCAGCGTCGAGGGGATAACTAGTCATACTCAAATATATTCACTTTCCCCAATCTCAAGCGTTTTGTTGGCAAATTCCTTCCCGCATGACGGAGTAAAACTAATATACATCGAAAGTTGTGCACGTTAAAAGACCCCATAATCATCTTTTTCTGTACTTTCAAGCCCCCTTCTTTCACCCCTCGTCCCTCTCCGAAGGGGTTATTCCTTTCGCGGCCCGATGGTAAGAGCTGGATGCCTCATTTTCTATTCACAACGTCAGGGGCGGGAACCTCAAGCTGCGTGACCGTGATCTATAGTACAATTTTTTTCTCCTCATTTTCCAGTGCTGCTTGATCTGTCTCATTATGGTGGCGATCTATCGTATTGTTTAAGTGGTCGTTGTGAATTTTAATTCCTTCCTCTTTAATATACCTGAGAACTTCTGTAGTAGGTAAAATTAACACTTAAAAAAAGCCCTGAAGACGATAACCGAGTCGGACATCGAAACGTCGGCCAATATGGACGATATAACCCGGTGGAGGACCCGAGAGGAATTTACGCAGCTGATACGCCGGGAAAACACCAAATCTTTTATCACTTAAAAAAATGACATTTACGCTATCATGAGTACATGTGTACACCAACTCGCACATTTATTAAGGAATTTTATGTGGGTCTATTTTCCACTTTCCCTCATCTTTTAAACACCCAGCCCCTTACCCTATCCACAATATGCTCTCACCCCTTTCCCCCGCAACCCCCTAGGAGAATTGTTATTGCATGGAGTTTTTCAAAACGTTTCCAGAAGGACAGTTGACATCGTAATGTGCACTACATATCTTACCGTTCGTTCTCCATTCTTACGCGTCTTCTGCAAGAACCACCTGTCGCGTGACGCGAGGATTCGGGCAGAGTCCGTGCGTGCGAAAGTATTCAGCGACCCTCCTAATATTCGAAACACGCCCAATAGTCAGTCCTCCGTCTACCTTTGTGATTCGCCTCCTCCCCCTCATCACATACACCCCTCCCCACCCCTCTATCTCTCTCTCCTCTCACCAAATCCTTCAACATCTTAATCCACTTTTCAAACATCATTCCTAAACGCCACGACCCCGTTTTAACCCTAAGGTCTCTTCTTCCGTCCCACGCTCTTGTTCCTCTATAAATCCCCCCACATTGGAAACCACTAAATCCCCGCACGGCACAGTCCTCGGGCGAGGACGTGCCCGGAAATCAGCACGCGGAGGGATGCTGCTCTTCCCGACGGTAAACTCAGCGGGGGCTTGGGAGGTGGCGTCAACGAGGGGAACGAGGGACCTGAGCGAACGGCGAGGGGAGTCCAAGAGTCTTTCGGCGACGAAAATTGCATTAATTTTGCGGACTGTCGACGAGCGATCATGAAAGCAGTTGGAAATTCTGATGGAGGTGTTGAGAGAGAGAGAGAGAGACACGGCAGAGCGATGGACACACTGAGAGGATGTACGAGAAGAATGAACGAGTAAATTATCGCTTTTTCGTCAGTTATTTTTCACCACGAGTAATCTGGTTCGGGCCAGTCGGCACACCTCAAACCCACGTCTCGAGTTCTTCCGCTAAAAATTAAATTTCCTAATTTCAATCAACGCAATTTAATTTTTCGGACGAATTGACTACTTGTCAAAATTTGACATTGCGAAAGCTCCAAAATGACACGGGGTCTTACCCATCTTCGCGTAACACTTTTTCATCACGATTCCATCTAACCCCAGCATATTTTCAAATTTGACCCTAAGGAAAGGTCATATTGGGTCAAATTTGACTCAAAGGAAATAATATTACATGAACAGTAGGAAATTGAAATTTTCCCACTTCTGCCTGGATTTCAACACAAAGATAATTCAACTATTACAAAATGGAACGGAGAGATTATTATCGAAACTTTTATCTAAATAAATGAATGATATAATATTTATTTAAAGGGAATATTTAAGATATGGATAAATACAAAAACCGACTGTTAATTCCAAACTACCACGCTTAAATCCTAAAGATCATTCTTATACCAGGAAGAAGAAAGTGTTGTTTCATCAAGACAATGCTCCAGGTCCAAAATCCGTTATTGCAATTGCCAAAATTCATGAATAAAAGTTTAAATTGCTACCTCATTCACCCTATTCGCCAGATTTAGCCCCCTCGGATTATTCCTGTCCGAAAACTTGAAAAAATGGCTCAGTGGTCAAAGATTTTCCGAACGTGAAAAAAGATGTGGGCAGCTAATGGCTAATTTGAGGAGTCAGGCAGTTTTTATTATACTAAGGGTATCGAACTTATTGAACAACGCTGGGAAAAGTGTATAGAGCCGAAAGGAGATTATGTTGAAAAATAATTACATTTTTTCCAAAATGTTTGTGCTTTCTTTGTTGGGTTGGGTAATTCTGGGATTACCCTCGTTTTCCAGAAAATAGAAATAGATTGGAGGGACAGGAGGCTAGTTTGCAACCTGTATATGTCTCAGACTGCTAAGGTGCGAGCGGGGAACGGAGAGTGTGGATGGGCAGAGTTAAGGCTAAAAGAGAGGATGTTACCAGGCGTTAAGAGAATATAAAAATAAAAGACAAGGTGGGTATTTTGACGATAACCCTAAAGCATTTTGATCATATGCACGGGATGTTCAGAGAAATAGTTTGGAAGTGGAATCCCTAAACATTAATGGAGAAAATCTTAGTAACAGTTCAGGAAAAGCTTGTACACTAAACCAATATTTTCTCAATCTCGATCAATACCAAGAGCCTGTGTGTAAAATTATCTTATCATATTTTGGGATCGATGCCAACTTAAAGGTATCCGACCAAACAAATCGCCAGGCTCTGATCAAATTCCTGCTCGTGTATACAAAACGATGGCATCAGATACAGCTCCTTATTTGAGAATAATATTTAACAAATCCCTAAATGATCGGACAGTTCCTAAAGACTGGAAGGGAGCCTACATCACGCCCGATTAAAAAAATTCATTTCATCGGGTATCACACAAGAAAGCGTTATTGATCCACTATTGTTCTTTTTATACATTAATGACATAATTTCTCAGATTTACAGCAGGCTTTGTCTTATTGCTGAAGATTCAGTGATCTACAGGAAAGTATCCAGTCAGGAAGATTGGGAATCATTATCTAATGACAAAAATGCAATACAAAAGTGTTGCGAGACAAGGCAGTCAGAATTAAATTTATAGACATGTGTTTCGATGAGTTCCAGGAGGAGAACTTCACCCGGGAACATTTAAAGAATAAAGGAAACCAAATTCACGAATGTAGAATCGGTAAAATATTGATTATCACTGCCTCTCAATAATAAGGGCTTCCCTTTTAACGGAATCATAGCCTCTAGCTAAATACGTGCGGCAGGTGACCGCAGTTTTAATTTCTTTCCAACTTTGATAACACGCCTGAGCAGTTAAATTGAAAATTAAAAAATCTACATTAACACAATCGAAAGCCGCCGCAAAGCAAGGGTGTGTGGTGCGGGGTATTAGGGCATCGTCAAACCAGGACAAATATATGAAAATGAATGTTTGTTTATGAATACATCCGAGTACAATTTGACCATGAACACAAACACTCATATTCACATGAGGAATGGGTTGACACACTGATAATATGTTAGGAAGGCACCGGGGGGGTAAGCACACCATGGCCTGCTTAAGGGAATTAAACTATTATTGAAAAATAACAAAAAATTTTCCTAGAATAGTAAAGAAAACATCTCTCCACATCAAACACACGCAAAAAACATCAAAAAAACACCTTCTCGTTCTGAGGGAATGGATGATCCGCCCATCCCTTATCTTCCATATAAAAACGATATTTAAAACCTTTCAGTTTATATCTGTGATCTCATATTCACACGATCTCCAATCGTCATACCATGTGTATTATCATGTACTTTAAATATTTAAAAGAGATATGACTTTAGGGAGAGGTTTAGACGTTAACTAAACATCCATTATCTCCGCAGCTATTTTGACACCCTACAACCCACCGCTAGGGTGTGTGGCAGAGGGTATGGCTAGTACCCACAAGACTAATTTTGACCCGAATATTTTTACCACTACTTTGGTCGGGCAATGTTCTTCTGACCCCTGTTCGTTCGCGGAAAAATTAAATCTATATGCTCTACACTAAACCTAATCTCTCTAATTCTTTTGATAAGATCTCACCTACCGTGGTACGATAAGACTAATAATACATTTTCAGCAATATTACTAATGAGAAATACTTTATTTTTATTTAATTTGTAATTTAACCTTCGCTCCGGGAGTGATTCCTTTCCTAGCTGCTCTAATATTTTGGATGCGCTACTAAATTTATCATAATAACCTTTTACAAATGTAGCTCCTATACACTGCACGCGATCCGATTCGGCATTCGAACCAACTTCAATAAGGATCCCATATACTTGCAGCATATTCTGAATGAGGTCCTACCAACGACAGATATCATTCCTCTTTGACCTTTTCATCACATTTACCGAGTACTCTTCTAACAAATGCTACTTTTTTGTCAGCCTGTCCATATATCCCCGAAAATATTTCACCCAGGAGAGACCGTGAGTGAGGGTATTTAATTGAGTCTACACATTCCATAGCGGTGTTCCCGATACAGTATGCGTTCGGGAGGGAATTGCTCTTTTTCCAAAAATTTATGACTACGCACTTTTTTAATTTTTTAATTCTAATTACCAAGCGACGCACCATCGTTGTATACCATTAAAGTCATTTCACAAAGCTGATGCATCCTCAGGATCATGGATATCACGGTATTCACTGTATCGTCGGCTAATAAGAGATTACTAGTGACTATAGAGTCAATGTCGTTAACGTAAAGTAGGAATAAAAGAGTTCCGATGACACTTCCCTGGGGAACACCTGAAGCGACTACTACTGCATTAGAGCTAACTCTATTTATGATCTCTTTGGGCTCTGACCATTCAGAAAGTCTTTAATTCAGCCTGAGATATTTTCGTCTTTGTCATTTTCTCATAGCTTGTGGCTAGATTTCTATGAGGTAGTTTGGCGAAAACATTTTTTTGAGCTAAGAAATCTGTGTCCACTGGAACACTGTTCTCTTCCGAACGAAGGATTTCATCAACAAAAAGCGCAAATTGTGTCTCGCAGGATTTATTTTTTCAGAAACCCTGCTGATTATTAATCCACAACTCCAACTAACGAGTTATCCCATAATCAAAATAGCAACTGTTTGTTCCATGGTCATGCATGAAATGCATGCAAGGGAAATAGGTCTGTAATCAATCGGTTCCTCCTTGTCTCAATTTTTAAACATTAGTGTTATATAAGTCGTTTTCCAATCACTGGGAACCTACCATATTACACGTGAATAGGTGAGTTCAACCAAATTGAGATTCATGATGGTTGCTGTAGTGGTTGAAACTACTCTCTCATATGTTATAGAATAAACTTGAGTGAGAGGAGGGCGTAGTTCTACGACACGCCCCAAACCGTCATTCATTCCCTTTGTAAGCAAGATTCCTCGCACGGCCAATTGGTGGACGTGAAAAAACGACTCATCTATCACTTAATTGTCCCACTGTCGGTTTTAAACCACCCAAAAAAGCATTTTAAAAGGGATAAGCCTATGTAACATCTTGGAAATCACGAAACTTATATCTCTCCATCTAAATCCTACGATATTTAAAAATCCCCCTTGAATTTTGACTAAATATTATCGCAATCAATTTAACCTACCTACTGGATAGCAAACTCTGCCCCTCCTCATCAGACAATTTATAACACGCCTCACTTTTCTCACCATTCACTATAGCGTTTAACATCTCGTGCGGAATTCAAAAGGAAATGCTGAAATTGAAGTGCTAAACACTAACTTCTACATTATCGCAGAAATAAAAAAAAACATAGACACGAACTTCGAGGGCATTCACTTAATTTGATTCTTTTTAAATTGGTCTTTTGGCATTTACTTCCTCTGTTAACTTTAACCCCGTTGTCTTTCCCATACCAATGCTATCTTGGACTGGAAGATTTTCTCCATTTTCAGCGTTAAACTTGAATTATTTTTAGTTATGGAATAGTTGAGTGACACTTAGAACCTTCCTTCTTTCAGGCTTGCATGGCCGGCTAGCAGGCAGCCTAACAGGTAGTGCCTATAGTCCTCTTGCCAAATCCTCAACTATTCCACGTCTTTCAAGCATTCTCTGGAATTGGAAATTCGTCAACAAACCCCAGGATCGTTTCTCCACGGTGACGCTCTGGAGGAGCGCCGACGGCTTTCTGCCAATTCACTCGCATTTAGTCTAATTTTGCAGACTCATGACGCAAACGAGAGAATTTTTTCGGCGTGTGAATATTTGTTGGCAAACATTTGATGCACATATAAATGCACTAAGAGAACCCATTCTACCTACTTCAAGGATTCAAAAATCCGACTGCTCAAGAGGTAATTTTTGCCACTCGATATTCTAAAAACCGTGGAGAATTCTTCTTTATGAAAGTATATTCATCATTTATACAAATTTGACGTATCCAAGAGGATAAGTTCTCTATAGACTTACAAAATTAGGCTCCCGCTCGAGGGATTTCTATCCTCAATATAGAAGTGCGAATATTTATTTATGGGCGTCCGTCAGCCGAATCGATTCGTCATCCCCTCCGGTGACTCCCAAAATTAACCGCTCGATCTCGCCACTCGAACCCTGACAGTCACGTCTTCTTCTTCCGTCGGAATTACGACAGGACAGAGCCAGGAATAGAACGGCAAAGGCGCTTTCACCGTACCCGTCCCAGAGGGAACAAACACGGACAAGGTAGCCGGCTTCTTTTTTATTAAAATATTCTTCCCCTTTTTATTCTTTTAAAAATCTCGACGTCGCGCACACCGCAGAGCGTCCTCTCTCTCTCTCTCTCCCGTTCGTTGAATTCATTTATTTCAATTCCCCTTCCAACTCCCTCACCACAACCCACTCTCCTCACGCAACCCCTCCACCCTCCCGCCTCCTCAAACCCCTTCTCTCTTTCGAATCCCTCCTGCGATTGTTTCTATGACGCAGGCGCGCATAAATATTTTCATTTCTTCATTGTCCGTCGGAGCATTTCAAAAACAAATAAATTTTTAGTTTTCGACGGAGAAGAGGAAGACAATAAACGCGCATCGCCGCTTCGTTTATCAATTCCCTGCACCAGTCATTCCGGGTGACCAGGGATGCTGCCTTCGAAAGCGGTCCTCTTCTTCCCCCACTCCCCCACCTCCTGCCCGCCACCGCCGCTCTCAAAAGAGAGTCGGAAGATTCCGAAGGGTGGGAGCGGCCGGGGGAAGTACTGACTATCAGGGGCGGCAGGGTTGAGAGCATTCTCCAGTGCAACGGAATGAGAGGTTGGGAGGAAGTGAGCGGAGAGGCACGGGGAAATCACGCCGCAAGAGGAGAAACAAAAGCGACGCGGAAGACGCCGAATCGATTTGGATTACTTCCCTCCCTCCCTCTCTTTCTCTCTCCCCCGCGAAAGCGGTGGAAAACGCCACATTGAGTATTTGAGGCCGCTGGCGCCACATTGGATATTTTTATATTAAATCAAAGTGGTGGAAAAATAAACGGCAATTTTCTGCGTCGCGTTTTCTCCAACACCAGTTGATATTTCACAGGAATAGAAATTTTTACATTGAAGGCATAACAGAAACTATAAATTAGCGCTTTGAAATAAGTAATTTGATTCACTTTCTGGATCTTTCAGTTATTTAAAAATTTTTAAAGTGGGATATAATCTTAAAATTTGAAATTAAATTATAAATATTGTATGTCTGATTCAAAGTCAACCTCCGGATTGATAACTTTAATTTATTTTGATCAGCTTTAAATTTAAAATAAAAAGAGGAAATTAAAATAAGAATAGTATAAAAGAGTTTTTGGAAACCAAAATGGGAGAAAAGATCCTGACATATGTATTGGGGTCATTTTAACGCTGTGAGGGAAATGACAAAGAAGTGAGAAGGAGAAAAATAGAGCCAAATTGAAGAGGAATGCGGGAGGAGAGTTATGATGGCGAATCTCAAGGTGTTTATAGATGAAGAGATGAATGAAGGGTAGGAACATGCAAACATAGGGCTTTATTCCCAAAATTTAAGAATACAAAATCTAAATATCAGGAAGATTCTTCGAAGAATACTAGCTTATGAACTATAGAATGTTGAATAGCAAAATATGCCACCGGAAGTTCCATACGAGCGTCTCTTATGCGCTAAAAATAACCGTAATTCCCATGTCTGATCAAAGCGTACTTGGAACATGGGCTATTAAAACTTTTGACGCATAAAAGGGAAATTATGACAGTTGGTAAGAGTTGAATATGAAGTAACAGAGTCCCCCAGAGTGTTCTGAAAGGTGCCATTCCTTTCTTTACGGAGCACATATTTGTATTTATTCACTGCTCTAATCTTAATTGTTTCATCTTCACAAACCACTACACATGAACAACAACAGAGAGGCGCCCGCACCACAGACCTCTTTCTAGAGCACTGACACATTACGTGTTACTCATAAGGAAATGCCTACTACTACGTGGGAAACTCGTTGTGCTAGCGCTGACATCTCGTGTGGATTACGATAAAAATTTTAACTAACTCGTATAATAAAGAAAAACAACCGTATTTTTAAAGTATTTGATAACGATAGCGAAATTTCAAAAATTAGTTCTCTAACGAAAATATAATAGTTCAGCAAAGCCAATTAAAATGTTTGAGAGAAAATCAATTGGTTAACATCAGTAACAACGTTCGGATGGAAATATGGTTCAGAATCAATCGCTTGGCAAAGGGAGCATCGAAATAGAAACTCAAACTATGTACCTGTGGCTTTTTTGGGCCGTAGTTACTTAAAAAACTGTAAATCCAAGTGAAAGTCAAGGATGCGTTTTCGCAAATTTACTATTGGCTAATAACTGCATATAGAAATGGGGGAAACGGTCACTTCAGACATTGCAATTATAGTATATAATTGCTAGAGTTTCTGCAACTATACTTGTACAAACTTAAGCGCTGTTTAGATGACTAGGTTATATCTCAATAAATTGGAATATGTCATACGTTATTGGAAAATATAAGGCAACATAAGTACAAGTTTGCTCTTTACTCTTCTATAAACAAGGTTTTGAAAGATGGGCTGCCAGTAGTGGAAGCTTAATTGTAAATTTAACTAAGTTGAGATAAAATCAGTTTTTGGACACAGTCTAGACAAAGATTTTAATATGATGGGTGAAGATAGGGAGAGGCGATGGTTGTATTCAAAAGAAGCCAAAAAATGAAAGATGAGTAGAAATTATGAGTATCAAAAATTGAACTCTAATGTGATTGGATTACCAACAACTTGCTCTTACGTCAATATTTACGATAGAGAGAAACAAAGACAGAATGTAAATTCACATTCTTATTGATTTAGCTTGAAGTTAGTTGCAGAGACATTTTTTGAACAATACTAAATCAATATATTTGCTCCAAATAAATCACTTATGTCAAATCAGGTGCGATTTTGGTAAAATATTTGACTTTGCTTAATAGCATCATCGAGGCACTCCTCATCCTTTGACCCAAACTTAGCTATTAAAGCTATAAACAAGGGCGATTCTGGATACTAGCCAGTTAATAAAGTGACTACACGCCATGCATACAAACTTCAAATTAAATATTACTGAAGTGTTATGTAGTGTAATGCATAAGACACCAGAACATTGTAGCTTATTACATTATGTACTTTATTACCTGGAAATTAATCTTGCCAAGAGCTTTTAAAGGCACTTGAGTGTGGGCCAAGTTTCAGCTATTAGTTTACATTTGAGAGACGAGCTACTTCAGAAAGTCCATAAAATGTACGCGCAACTACATAAAGTAACGTTTGCAAGAGAAACCACCTTCTTTGAGGAATTATCTCCTGAATAACTGCAACGTCAAATTCTCCAATGCCTTAGCATCACAAAATTTAATACATTCCAAAAATAACAAACATGCGTCTTATGCATAAATTCTTGACCAGACATAAGGAAGTAATTACATATTTGTATTTTATGCGATGAAACTCTTATGCTCCAAAGGGATAATAAACTTTAAATGGATGAACGGAGTATGAAATTATTCTACTCTCAACGAAAGATGTATGGAGAAGTTTGCTAGTTCATTGTCTGATTGGCATTAAACCAAATGTGAAATAAAACTATACTTCAATTTCAATTAACTTTTATAATATGCAAATGCAAGTGTATAAATGGATTACAACACGCGCGCGGAAAATTAAAAATATTATAGCCCACGCCAAAAGGGGCAGAAGGCCAGAGCATAAAGACTCAATTGCCACTTTTAAATATTTTCTACATAATTTTAAATTGTTAATGCCTTGGAACAAAGTCCTTAGTTTTGGATACCAGTGAAACGTTTGCCTTCGAATTTTGAGAACATTTGAGTAATGGAGTATAATTGGCAAACATAAAAATTAATAAAAAAATACAGGCTTAGGAAGCATTAATGGTATACTGACAGAGATTCCGGGCCCCAGAGATCACCATTTCATTTTCAACATGTTCCTCATCCAAAAATTTTTGCAGGTCCACTCTGCATACATATCCAGAGAATAAATTCAGAAAACTAAAGATTTAAAAATATTAGCATCTCCAATCAAATTCACTCACTCGTGACGCCTCGTGCTGAGTGCATAATCTAGCGTCTTCTGTCAAATCAAAACATCCGCATTCTCAAAAGATAACACGGAAAAAATTTCACCCAATCCGAAAGGGTGCGGGAAATCCTCCTGAACTGAATGTCCTCCTTGCGTTGCATCCGTGGTAGGTTGCTGGGCGAAAGATGGTCCCCCCATGGTTCCGGTGGAAAGAATTTGTTTCGCAGTGCACATTTAATGCATGCTCGTTCACCATAGAGACCAATTTTACCGAAAGAGAAAAGTAAAATCCACGAATCTCTTCAGTGGTGAAGACTTGAGAATATCTAATAGCTAGTGCACACACCTGTTTGGGTGAATACATTTGCGTTGACATGCGGCAATTGCTTCATGGTAAGATCTGTGGCAAAAGGAGCGATTATTTTCACTATCATCGTGTATTTCTATGAATGCGTTGTATTTTGCCCGAGTCATTATAAAATATTCAAATTTTTTATAAAATTGGAAGGAATATACTGGGAAAAATGAAATTGAATACATATACGAGGTCTGTTTAAAAAGTATCGCGAATTTTGAATTTTTGTGGGTTACGTATATTTGATTTTCGATTTTTTTTGTGGCGTTATGTTGGTACTTATGTCTCTCGTGTATGCCGAAAGGTTCGGCCATTTTGAATTGTCGGTGAAATGCTGACAGCTGTTTTGCTTGGACGTGTTTTGGCTTGTCTTCGATTTTATCCTGTTTCAAAAAATGGATCAAAGTATCTGTTTCAAATTTTGTGTGAAAAGCGAAATTAAGTGCGCGGACGAATTCCGAATGTTGACTGTGGTATATGGAGAAGCTATGTTGGACCGAAGCAACGTTTATCCGTGGCGCAAAAAATTCTACGAGGGCCGAAAAGATATGAACGACGAAGAGCCTGCCGGACGCCCGAGCACGTCAACAACGGATTTGTGGAAGAACAAAAATTGGCTTTTGCACCATGACAACGCCCCTGCTCACAGGTCGTTACTTGTGCGCGAATTTTTGGCCAAAAGCAGCACAAAAATGATGCCGCAGCCACCGTATTCCCCAGATCTGCCCCCCGGTGACTTTGCCTTGTTTTCGCAACTAAAGAGGTCCATGGAAGGACAACGATACGCTACGATAGACGAGATAAAGACTGCGTCGAAGGAGGAGCTGAGCAAGATCACAAAAATTATTTTTTGGATTGGAAAAAACGTTGGTACAAGGGTATAATATACAATGGGGATTACTTTGAAGGGGACAAAATAGATATTCATGAATAAATAAATATTTTTTGCTTTTATTTATGAACTGCTTCTGAAAATTGATGAAAAAGTTCGGGTACATCGGCGTTTTACGATATCGGAATCCTTAGAAAGTTTTTCACAGATGTCTAAGACTCTGTTGCATGGAAACACGGCTAAAAAGTTAAGCTACTGCAAATGTTTTGTGCTTGTTTCGACGAGGAACTTCAAGATGCCATCATCATAGGGTGGCTGATATCTCATATGGTAGAATTTATGCTGAAGGAATTTGAAAAATAGTTCAGAGATATGGTGAATGTTTAAATCTTTTTGGTGAATATGTATAAAAATAGTAGAGATATGTGGTTTTGAGATGAAAATAATACGTTTTTGTATCTAGTGTATTTTTATAACATAGCGGAGGCTACTTTGTGGACAGCCCTTGTAATCTTTAAAGTATCACCCCAAAATAAGAAGTGCCAAGTAGGCAGAGTCTTGTAGCCCATAAGAAATTTAAGATCAGTCATGACTTTGACCCAAAAACTGTTATTTCCATTCATTTTCAACGTTCAGTTTCCATAATATCAAATTAAAATGGTTAATTTTTCCTACTACTTCAAAACACAACTTAAAATTTGTTTTGAAGTAGTAGTAAAAAATGTATCAGATTTATCAAATTCCAAAGGAGGTGGATGATATCTTTTTTGATAGTGCTTTCTGTTTTGAAAGTTTCTTTTAGAATTTAAGTTGAATTACAATAGCCCATGAGAAAGATATCTTTTTTGATAGTGCTTTCTGTTTTGAAAGTTTCTTTTAGAATTTAAGTTGAATTACAATAGCCCATGAGAAATTTTGGCATGAAAACCATCCATCTATTACCGGGCGTTCATTTTCAAATGACAAAATGAATTAACACCGCCATCCGTGGGAAGGATTTCTCTCCGTATGATGCACGCGTTTTTAAACTTAAGACTGAATGCATTGTGCACGCAATCTGGCTCTCCATTAAATCGAAATTAGTTCGGTACAACGCGAAAAAAAATAGATGTGTAATATAAACGGTGCTACGGTGAAAGAGTGAAGAAATTATTTGCGGTTCCACGTAGGTAGAACTTCATATTGAACTAGCAACGAATATTTAGGATGTACGTAAGAGAACAATGCCTTTTAAGTGTTTCAACTGAATACAGAGAACAAAGGTTGATTCCGTGACAAACTGCTGTCTGGAGGACAAAAAGAAACAACTAAATTCCGTGGCTTAAAATCTGTCACCCTCTATACGCTATCAATGACTAGCTACTGCTTCACTCTGAGTCTATGCTGTAGCTTCTAATACTCTACCGAAACTACTACTACTCTATCCGAAATTAAATACTTGACTCGTATTGTAACATATGGTTTGACAAATTTAAAAATTATTTTCAAAACTCTTTGACCTTATCCTGCGGTAGAAATGACAACGGTGTAAATATTAAATCTGGACTTGTTAAGAGAACACGAGTCATATATTTGCAATTTCTTTGCCGAAACAATGCGATGGGTATGCAGCATGGATTGACATAACAAAATAAAAGCAATAAGATACTTGAGAATCAAGATAGCTAGGTAAGACATGAAAATAGGAGGAAATGAGCTCTAGCAAGTATAGCAGGGCAGTATTTTAGAGGAAATGGTAAGCATATCGTGAGATCATTAGGAGATTAACTACTTCAGCCACAAAGAGATTGGCGTGAAGAAGAAAAATGGTGACGGTTAAATTGAGAAGGGAAGTACCAAAGTAAAAGCAAAGCTAGCTTTTAATATGGAGTGCAGTGCTTAGTGTATGTGGGAGAAGGTTTTTGAGCCCAGAGCGTGGATCGCAGGCTTTTGAGATGAGGGCTTGGCGGAGAATGGACAGCATAGTTCAAGTTGGACCGAGAGGGAGAGAAACGCTGAGGTTTTGAATGGAATGCTCAAAGAAAAGAAGTCAGTGGGGGAAATCCAAATAAATATTTCATACTGGATGGAAGTGGGATAAGCGGGAAGGCTACGATAGGAGAAAGAATCCTGTGAAAGCGGGAATAGAGGATGGAGAAATGTTGAATTTTTAGACACCATGTTCAGTGAAAGCTATTAATACGGGTGTAAAAGCTATTAATAAATGGAAAAATAAATTAGGTAGGAAATTTGATGTCCTCCCGATAATTAGGAAGTGCTTTTCAATAGTTGAAAAATTGATAGAAAATAGAAAAATAAAAGTTGTGATGGACCGAAGCGTACGTGCCATTAAATGAGTGGAATACCTTGAATGTGAGCCTGTAGCAGGTGATGATTCGTCTCACTGTGGATCGACCCCTCGAGGGAATGGTCGATTTGTCCCCGATTGTCGAAGGCGGATCTAGGAGGAAGGATCCCACCAGCAAAGATTATCGCGTCGAAGGTAAAGGGGTTAATTATCTAGACAGTTCTTTTTTCAAAGGAGAGGCGGGACTTACGCGGATACAATCTTATGGGGGCCCCAAAACTGCTGTAATTGCGTTAGTTGCAAAGACTTCCCGCCATGGGGGCGAGAGGAGGTCAGAAGTTTACACAGGGGGAAAATTATTAAGGCTCTATGCTTGGGGTTTATCGCCAATCTCTCCCTCCCGTCAACCCCCACCCCCAATCCTCTTGCTGCCCACGCACGCGCGATACTCGAGGCGGGTCTCACCCGCAAAGCTCTGCCTCCGTAACTTCTCCTCTACCGGGGGAGAGATTCCCGACGAAGAAATCTTCCGCTTTTTCCATTCTTGCCCGAGGAAAATTGCATGAACGGGGTATTGCAGGCTATCACATAGGAAAGCTCTTTTAAGATATTTTCGTCCCCAAGATGGGACACCTCCAGTGATACTAGTGAGAAGCAGTATGTGATTTCTCGTAATTATTTGCTCATTGGAGTTGATTACATGTAAAATTGATATAAGATGACATGTAAGCAGATATATCATTAAATGAATAGCTTAAGGCAACAAGGTAGGCATGGCACAAAAGTGCATTGCTTTCCAGGTTAAACATATTCTTAAATGAAGAAATACGTTTTATGCAAGATCATTTGTGGTAACAATAGAAGAGATAGGGCAAGGAACGTGTGGGATATGGGAATTCAATGTTAATGCGTGCATTAATAATAGTTGAGGGGGAGATATGAGCGTACTACACCTATGCATCCGTTCTCCCAAGATGACCGAATCAAGGCGATCAACAGATAATGGAGAGAGATGTAGACACGGGCAGAATGGAAGGTATTTGTGAGTGAGACAAAGTTCCCCGAGCATTCCAGTAAACACTAGGGTTTTCTAGACAGAATTTTTCCAATAAAGGTGAATTGAATGTACGAAGGAATTTAAATTTCCGCTGAAGAGATCTTCAAGTTTTCTCACTCACCACAAGTAGATAGCGATCGGGATTCATAGGCCCAGCACAAGGAGGACCTCCTTTGCTCCGTTCGAGTCCGCACCTTATCCAGGAATTCTCCTCTCCTTGGCAATTCAGCAAAAACCCTTAATTTAAACTTATTTACATTTTCACGCAAACAGAAATTCACTTGAGCTCAAAATCACTGGCGTGGTCAAAGTTTAAAATTTCTTTATTCATACTGCTTTTAAATTCGACAAATTTGTCTAAAAGCGCTAAAATCTTCTTGTACTATCAAAAATTCAAATTTTTGGTAGTACGCTCAATATACACCCTGTTACAATTTCCACACTTCGGGGCATAAAGTTCAAATTTATTCTCAGGATCCACAGCGACTTAATTCTGTGCAAATAGTCTAATTAAATTGTATGTGGTATTTAAGAACTCATCGAATTCTTCTTTGGGTATACTTTTAACAAGGCGATTAAGGATACAGCGTAAAAATCGGAATGAGAACCTTTTTTCTTTTCTTTATCTTGTGTGCGATCTCTTAAATTAAGTCAACTGTAGTTTTCATTTTCTTTTTAGAAATGAGTGACTCTATTAAACTTGGTGGATACCCATGACTACAGTCAATTAGCTTAATTATTTTTAATTTCTTAATTAAATTTTCCTTTCGCAGAGACATGTTAAAGAGTCAATGAATAAGACAATGATATCTGGAAGGTTCACCAAGGTAGCAAAGTCTCAAGTCTGCAGATATAACACGATCAAAATAAGTTGGCTCACGATATTGGTAAAGATATGCCTATCCACCCTAGGGTTCATGGATAAATCTAGCAAAGTTGTAGAACGGTCACAACCTTGCTCACAAATAAAAGATTTTATGGTTAATATTATTAAAAAGTCTCGTAAAATTTTCCAACTGCGATTACCACCATTCCATAATATATATTATGGAATATATTATTACTCATAATATAATAAATGATAGTTTAGTAATTTTTTTACTAATTTAAAAAGTTACTTTCAACGACTTCTACATATATTCTACATTTATTCTACATTTATTCTACATAATGATTGGCATCCCCTAGCAAGGCCATCCCATCGCCAAGTCTTACGTCTTCCAGCAAAAGCATTGTCTAAAAGGAAATGATTCAATGAAATACATTAAGTCGAGGGAGTTGTCAATTCTTTAATGAAGGTTTTTGTAATAGCCACTGTCTTCAGCATACCTATCATAGATTCCATAGCTTAACATCAGGACAAATTAGTGAATAAATTTACAGTATCTAATGACAAAATCCTAGCTCAAGGGGGGACAACGACTTCTTTCTCCTTAGAGAAAGGAGGATTTTCAGGGGATTTTCTATGTTATTTTGAATTAAACATTTGGTTTTGATAATTTGTTGAGAGTATGTGCTACAAACGGTACTCCCATCCCACGAACTACTGAGCAGACTACTCGAAATTTAATTGTAAAGACTCAAGAAAATTAGGGTGCTTTCGAAAACAATTGTCAACTTTAAGCTATTTTGTCAAACACCTTCTTAATTGTGACCACGCCCGTAATTTCAATGCAAACATTTCACGATCTACTGCCCATCGACGCGAGCTTTAGACTTTAAGTTTAATAGAAATTTTAAAAGGAATTGATGGCCCAGAGGTGAAAGTAGTCATGGAATACTTGCATCCCGCCTTTTTCCCAATCCTCGCATTATATTGATAGTAGGCCCCCTCCTTCTTCATTATCCCCCATCCTCTTCCCCCTTCCCTTTTTTCCCTCCCCTCCTTCTTGATTTTAAAATAGAAATGCTATTTTCTGTGCCTCATCCTATGACGATGATGATACTAATGCATTGAAACCTGGGTGGTGCCAATTGTAACTATAGTTCTTTGTAAGTTTTTCAACAGCGATAGCAGTCATTTAATCCCTTATAGTTGCAGAGTATCGAGTTTTATTTATAGGAATAATTGATCGACTTAAAGAAGTATACAAAACTGCCCAAATTAATTCAGTAAATTAAATCTATCGTTCTTATCTCGCAAAAGCATCGCATTGAGTCTATTCATTTTACCATAAAAATTTTTGGAATGCTCCAGCAACAAAATAAATCTACTTTTCCAGATTAATTTATATCCTAAATTTGTATTCAATAATGCATTCTGGTCTAAAGTTCTAGCAAACGTAACAATGTAGAGAGTTGATAAACTGTCAATGGATATTTTTAATATCTATCAATCATTGGGATTTTAAGCAGAACGAAATGGTCTACAAGCAGCGTATTAACTTAAAGTGGCAACCCGTTATAAGACTAATGAGCATCCATTTCCACAGCAAAAATATATACCTTGAACAGCGGGTAAGCTCTCCGTAAAATGGTGGGCAACGAATTCGTCCAATAACAAGTGTGGTCCAAATTAATGGAATATTTCCTTAATCCGTTGAATGAAAATTTTCGAGTTTATTTTACAAAACTCACCAAAGAAACATAACTCTTCGGGATTTGGTTGGATAACAGGTTGAGCACAACATCAAAAGCACGTCACTGGATTGTAGAGACCCAAAAACCTTAAAAATTTCTTTGTTGGGAAACTTAAATAAAATCTGCGACGCCAAAACATGGAGTTGACAGCGTCACGCTGACATCATTCCGGGAAACACCCGATACGGACGGCAGGTGGCGGCAGGAGGTAGCGTCATGCGGGGGCGTGAAAATTGAGGGGTACGAAATGAATTCTTACGAAGGGGAGAAAGTTCACGGTGGAGGGGGGGGGTGTGGCAGAGGGGGAAATTGCGGTTGCGAGGGTGGGCGAGAAAAAATTGAATAAACTGGAATGCCTACGCTTTCCGCTACGAGTTTGTCGCTCCGCAAACGCCGCCCCCTCTCCCGCCGGTAGATGGAAAGAAATAGCCATCCGAGGAGATCGTCTCGCGATGGGATCTCGCTTGCAGCGCGTGCCATCGGCGGCAGTGACCAACCAACAAGTGCTTCTCGCACGTCATGGTAGCGGTACCTAGAAACTGGATTTATAATTGTGCGAGTCGATTCAGAGTTGTGGAGGTACTATTGAATACGAAATAACTTTGGGTACTGGTAGCGATATTCAAATACTAAAATGTTGATTCTAGTACTGTCTGCTCAATGTATTTTGTCAGAGATTTAACATTGGTTGTATACACGTATTGCTTATCCGGGATCCTATTTTGTCGTATATTTCGTTTAGTTCAGGAAATGTTTCATGAAGTTCTATATTTCTGTTAGATTTTTTAAATATCGATTGATGCAATGCACACATAATATTACACCACTACAATAGTTTATATATTGCTATTAATATTCTAATGGTCATGGTTTTGGCACAGTGTGTAATTTTTAAAGTGTCGGGTAAGTGAGCCATTATACGCATGTGCTTACACATAGACATTTGGGAAGGGGTAAGTTGTTACTTGGTTGGAGAATGAAAAGATATCCTTGATGGATATCTTTTCATATAGCTGGGCTAGCTTTTCATATAGGCTGTTGGATGGATTGATAGACCTGTCAATCCATCCATTAGCCGCCATCTGCCCAAATGCCTATGCAGACATATACACATATACATACTACATACAGCGTATGATGGCTCACTTAACTGACACCCTGAAAATAACACTATGTTTTAAACCATGGTCGGCCGAATAAATTAAGTGTGGAAGTATACGAAGTGATTTTAATTCTTCACAATGAACATAGAACGCCTCCATCGTGCAATGCCTGATACCATTTCTTATGTAAGTATTCATCTACATTTACCCAATACCCCGCAAGTCACCTCAATGGCATGTGGCGGATGGTACTAGAACACCACCCGTAAAATAGAATGCAGCTACATGCAAAATCAAAAAAAATACAAGCTAATTTAAACACACACAGACGTATATATTAATGTAAAACCTATTTTACCTTAAACAAATGAAATTACATATACAAGCAACTAGTATATACGAGCAAGTACATGCACCAACGAATGTACTAGATGTCTTCGTAAAGCTTTATCCTGCTCTCCCTTGTAACAGTATCGACTTAGATTTCTGACTCGTATCATGATTCCTGGCTCTCCGAGGGAAGAACGAATATGTATATGTATATGTATATATATATATATATATATATATATATATATAGGTGCTCGAGTCTATCTCCATTATCTTGGAGGTCTAACCTGCCCAAAAAATGTGAGGTGTCTTATTATAACAATCACTAACGAATCTAGCAGATTTTTTCAGAACTTAATCTCATTCTTTTATCAATTTTTCTCCAGAGGAACTCAAATACTTGCATCATATTCCAAATCCGGCCTAACTAAAGCAAAAAATCACCTCTCTTTCAAGTTCGCATTAACATTTCCCCATCACCTGCATAATGACGCAGAGTTTATTTAGTGTGCTGGCCCATTAATTATTACTCGACCAACTTGTAGGTAATTAACGTTCATTCACGGTGACAGGATAGACAACCCGTATCAAAGTTGGAAAATTGGGATATTTGGTTTAGAATCCCATGTGAGCTTTCGAGGCAATACGTTGAACTTATCTTCTTTATTGAATTTGTTTAGTTTTCTATCGATTTGCGCAGAGCTCTATATACCTTAGATATTCACCCATTTCAAAGCTCGTGAATAGTCAAATAGCTCGATTGATCTACGTATCGCAAATTATATCAAATATTGCATAAGTATTCATAAATCGTGGAATAATTCCTTTAAAAAATTCGAAAAGCCTTGTAATGCTCTAGTTTGAAAATAAATTTCTGTCTCAAATCACATTTTTTTCCTTTTCGCCTCGTTTCAGAAGTTCAGCGAATGAAGGGCGGTACTTGAAAACCGTCTCTCGCCCCAAAAAAAAGCTCAAAATTGTAGACAAAGTAGCAATTATTCGAAAATCTTTCTGAAAATCTTTAGGAAAAAGCCTCGAGTGTATGCGAGTGAACGGGGAGAAAGAAGAGGTGTGAAGGAAACCGTGTTGAAGGATCCCTCCGATGGTGGAAGCTAGCTTTTCTGTCCCCTCCTGTCTTACCTCTGCACCGCCCTTCCCCCCTCCTCCTCCCTCCTGGCCCCCCTCGCGTCCGTCCCCTCGCCTGCCCCGTTTCCAAGACGACTGCTCACCTAAGGGGCCTCCAAGATAAGGGTTGCCAATGTGCGAGTACGCCGCCAAAATCTCCACCTGCGTCCCTCTCTCCTCCCCTCAGATCTTCCTCCCTCACTCAACTTTCAATCTCTGAAAGAAATCATCTTCCTTGTACACAGAGGAAATATAAAGAGGAAAGAGCAGGCCGACCAATAGGAGCCACCACTATCGGTGCTGCGCTAGACTTTTCCCAGAAAGGCAATGCCGACCGCATCGTCTCTATGACCATGTCGGTATTGCCTTCCTCTCCATGTATGCGACCCAGCCAACGCCGGAAACCTCCGGGGTTCCCTGACAACTGCCTCAGGAGCGGCGTCATGGAAATGGGAGGTGGGGAAATGCAGTGGGGGAATGGAATACTGTATCCATGGCATAATAATAATCATCAACATCCCTGGAAACAGAATTTATGTAGTCGGTTAATGCAAACTATGCCTTTGACAAAATAATCGTAATAGATTCAGCAAGTGACTGCTCCAGCGGAGTAACTAATCTTGGAGTTTCAACAAATCAGGATCGCTCAATGAGTACAACCTCAAATCCTATGCGAGGCTTTGAGGACCTCGTTCATCTACGTACATCTATAGACTACGCCGCAAGCCATCTCAAAAACGTGTGGCAGGGAGTTTCAGGCCACCATCCATTCCACATGCAATTCAAAATTTTCACGAATACATCACACCTCGTGAGATTCACTCAAAAGGGAACGTGGAAGGGGTCGACCGGACATCATTAATGTAACATTCGGAACACTGTTATAGTGTTAGTGTCCACTCCAATAAGGACATAAATAAACTAGGAACCCCATTAGAAAACGGTGGGTTAATATGCAACGCGGTCACTAAATATCTGGTAACACTCAACTCATACAGAACGGAGAATTCACAACATGCATCAGCTCTACAAATGTATCGGCAGGACCTCCCAACGCCACTCGGCTCCAGGACGCGTGGCCTTGGGAAGCCAGAATTTTACCTTCAGTTTAATCAATGCAGAAATCTTGCTCCAGTTTCACTTTATGAAAAGTCTGTGGATATTCTCACATATCATCAATTTCCTTCTGTTGTAAAATATACATGTATATTCTGAGATCAATGGTCTCGCAAAACTACAATATACGAGCATGATATTATTAAATATTCCTTTGCCTCATTGGGCCGTATTATCACGATATCTGATGCTAATTAATATAAAATACATGATCACATTAAAAAAAGAACGGTTACAATTTAATTCTGAGTGAATCCTGCTAAGTAAAGATAAAAATCATTTATCTCAAGATATGATGATGGTACTCAATATGAAAATGAGTCCTGGCAGTTACGGAATTCTGCCTTTTCTCAATAAATAGAATGGTCAGATAAGGTATTCATTAAATTTTCGAAGATAACTAGAGTAGATAGAACAAGTCACCTACTCAGGAGACATTTTAGGAGAAGGTCGGCAATATAGTTCGTGTTTTAAAAAAAGAATTGCGCTAGATAATGAAGTGTGGAGGAAAAGGCGAGAGCTTTAATTACTACTTGTACTCGGCACCTTAAGGAAATACATGAAATGATGGGTGAATATTTCAATTTGAGTGTAGTTTTCTATGGTTCGGAAACTTAGCTTAACTTTGATTAGTCGGAGCAAAAAGATAAGCGTAATTATACTTTCTTGTGCACCAACATGCCTGTATTTTCAGGGATTTTAAGTGAATGTTTTCCCCTTTCCCTTAATCTCTTCAACACCCTCCCGCTCCCTAATAATTTCCAGTTGGTTCTTGCAACCCCTACCTCATTCCATTTTGGAGGATTCCGAGGTGTTTTTGTGTAAACGTAGCACTAGGAGGTCAGCTGAAGGAGTAAAAAATATATTAATAGAATTGCTCAAAGCAAGAAGCAATATGAATCCAATGAAGTATATATCTAGTGCGTAAAACTGGCTAGAAAATACCAAAGCACATAATTATTAATAACATATAACGGAGCCTTTTGATTGTGCGTACGGCATAGAACAGCGGGAGGGAAGAGAATGATCAAACCTAAGGAACCTATCGGCAGAGTAATGTGGCCCTGCACGGGAGAGCGACGAAAGCACGACTTAGTCTGGAAACACTGCCAAGGAAAGGGAAAAAAGGAGTTTCGTTTAAAAGACTGCGAAGATGAAAGGACAACAATTATTGCTACAATTGTACATATTCTACAAATCTAAACAGTATCGCTGAGTTAATAAAGAACGAATGGATGATGAATGGCAGTACCGAGGGAGGACACGACCATTATGCCTGAAGCAGATATTGAATGATTTATGATGAGGGTGAATGAAAACACTAAAGCTGGGAGCTTCAATAAATCAATTTTCGAATTGATTTCACTGCTGATGATGCCACGTAAAAAACTACTAAGAAAAGAAATTGCCTCTCTCAGATTCGTGAACCTGATCGGTTTTTTTCAAGCCTCCGGCATTTGCGAAATCCGAACAGTGGAGGAGTAAATTGAAATAAAGGCCTTTTCTATGTATTTCTCCCATCACCCCATTTTTCACCCCTCTCTTTCCTATGGGTTCCCCCCTCCCCAACCCCCAGGGCATCTTCCTCCCACAAACCTCATCACTGGGACCAAATATTAAATTTTGGGGTGGGAACGCGGAGCTCGGATGTGGCATTGATGGGACGCCACACCTCACTCCCTCTACCACAACTACACACTTCCTGTCCCACACGCTCGCAGGCGGCCAGCCACCGGCGCGGCGAAACGTCTACATTTTAAAATCAATCACGTGAGAGTATAGTAGGAGAGATAGATTATTAGCCATTAAAGTAATTTGTGATCAATAACATCCGAGTTGTTCCATTTTTTCGTTTGGTGTTTCCTTTTGCTTTGTTGTTGAACTGTACAAAGGAAACGATTTATTTGAATCTACAGTTTTGGAAATCAATTCCTTTGACTTATCGCAGTGATCTCGCCCACCAAAGTAATGTTGCGGGGTTTAACTCCTTTTATGTCGGATTTAAACCAGTATAATTTGTATTTATCCTAAATTTTAAGTTTTGGACGTAAGTGTCGTACTTTAAGGGCCCCCCAATACAGGATATTGAATGAAAATGTGACAATTTCTGTACGTTCATTGGATGATTCTTTACAAAACGGACAAATTTTCTTAGTTTGCCTATTGTTTTACGGTTATAAGATAAATATGCTTGGGAATCATTTAAAAATAATTGAGATAGTCCTAAAGAAAGATATTGGTTAAAAACTTAAAAGAATCCTAAAGAATTTAAGTCCAATGGTCAGGGAGGCTCAGAGAAATAAGTCAACAGCGAACTCTCTTAAAAAAGAGCCAGGTAAAAGAGTAACAAAAGAGTAATAAAAGGCCAATTTATAAAATTCTCCATTTTAAAATATTTTCTCTCAATTCTCATCGAATGGCTTGATCATAGCTTACGTAATCAGTCTCGGTGTTCGGTTTGCTACATGAAACAGATACTATATATCAGAGTACACTGTAGCGTTTGTAGCTGTTGGTTGCATTTCAATTGTTCTAAACACTAATTAACGGAATGTGACATGAAAATATATGTCATTCTTGGAAATTTGGAACTGATGAGGGGAAGAACATAATCAAAGAAAAAGAAAAACTCATCTTGAGACTCGCGAGAAGAATTGGAGAGCGCAAAAATCCTAACCTAAGAACTGCGAAGCTCAGAAAACGAAAAGCTGAGTCCAAACGTGAGAAAAGCGGTTGAGTGCGGTTAGTTGGAAGTCCGGTATTGATTCACCGAGAATTTCATGTGGTAAACTATTAAATATTGACTGCTAAGGGTTAGAGGTAACAATAATTTCACTTGGACACCCGCAACATCAAGTGAATGAATAGTTAAGTTTTCTTTATCTGCATGCCTTGTTTGTTCGCCAATCTCTTCCTCATACCTTGTAGAATTAAAAGGGAAACTAACGTAGTGCATATTAAAATCCTCTCCAACCATCTTCTGTAGCACCTTCACCTTCGCCTTTCTCATCATTGGTCCCTCTTCGCGGTGAGGGGTGGTGGGGTCAGCTATCAGTAGCAAGTTTCCATTTGTATCCCCGGTGTCACGAGTGGGGACCTCAAGTTATACGACTTGTTTCGTGTAGTTGATGTTTCCCCATTCTCGCTCTCCATATCTGCCTACTCTATATAGGTTACGTGGCGGTCTCTCATATGGTAGACAACGTACATTTTTGTTCCCTACATGTAATATACGAGCTTCTGCGGTAGCTATACGTGTCTTTTTTGAACGGGGTTTAGCGCTAACATGCGTACGCAAGCCGGGGGACGGTTCATCTTAAGGGGACTGCATTGTATGTGCTCTTCGGAGATTTGCTGTGGATTGGTCTTCCTCCCTTTTTCCCCGTGGAAGCCTTTCATCTCCCTTAACTCTTCCTCATTCCTCCTGGTACTTTCATCCCCTGACCACAAACCCTTTTGGTGGATTGCGGAGTATTTAAGTAGATGTAGATACATACGAAGAGTAAAAAAATCATTTGTTGTTCAGTGAGCTGAAATTGGCATGAGCCTGCCTCCCATCGCCATAATGAATATCGACCAGACCCAAAAGTTTCTCGTTCAATTTCACGATCGTAAGTCTGAAAAGAGTTTCTCGGAGTAAAATCTAGGATTTGTAAGTCGTCAAGTGTAGGGAAACTAAAGCTTACAGTTCCCGTATTTTCTTCCAAGAAACTCCAGCTGCTAAGTTTTAATTGTGAAATCCGAGTCGTGGTATTTCCACAGGTGAGGATTCGAGGACGCAAAAAACCAAGCAACAGGCAGCAGCAGGTGTGTGTGTTTTCCAAGAGAAGGCGGGGACGGCGGGCGCGAGTGCCCGAACACTCCCGCCCCACTCGGTGCTCGAGGGGAGCTCGCATTCGGACCTTTCTCTCACTTGCGGAAGGAAGCGTGTACAAGCGACGGGAAATTTTACCTCGTCGAGGTGGTAGAAGGGGGAATCAATCCCTAGCGCTTCATCCTCCCAGTTTATTACAACCATACCTTGCCAGTTAAACGAGTGCTTAATTTTTACAGGGTTCTTGCCCTCAAATATATTTAATATGAGCATTGTGATGTCAAACTCAGGAGTGAAATATGGTAATGCACGCCACGGAGGAGATGGCCAAACAAGGAGATGCATTGCGCGTTGCTTATAGTTTTGTTTCGCTGCATAAACAATTCGAATTCAATTTATACCTCCATGACGATTCTCGAGAGCACATACGCACGACTATGTGAATAAATTTAATATCGAATCAAATATTAGTTGATACGCTCATCCATTGCCCCGCTATGCTCCCGTCCTATCGGATTCTTACAAGAACATCACATGGGATGTGTGATTTTTTTTAAATTGCGAGGAATGGGATGGAAGGGCTTATTGAGTAGGGTAGAAAATATTTTGTTGAGTTGATATAGTCCCTTCTCGCGCTCCTGTTGAATCTTCACTAAAAAGCCCAGCTGCTGTGGTAATCTAAAACTGGGGTGATGGGTTCTCTCAGGAAGAAGAGAAGACAGAGAAAACACGGAAACCTAAAGTAATAGTTGCGAAGTAGATGTTGAAGAGCGTTAGCTTAGGTGCTTGAGAAAATTACAAGTAATGTGTGACTGGAATTCATTCATCAAAAAAAGGCAAATGCATTTATTTTGAGTCATACTTATAAGAATAATCTTTGTATACTGGAGGCACTTACATTTCATATATTTGCACGAACTCATTTTGAAGCAAAATAACATTCTTAAAAAAATTTGTTCAAAATCCCAAATTATATCCGTTCCTTCCACCAACTAACCTACTAAATATTGAAAAAGATTTCGGGAAATCCCAGAACATTTTCGGTCATTTACAGAACAGGTTTCCCTAGTCCGCTAGAAGTAATTTAATTAGAACATATTTACATAAATTATCATGAATAATTCTGTTGGTTTCGCTTAGCTTTAAACGAACAAAGATTCTGAGAAAAAGATTTTACGATGAGAAAGAGTGCTGACGAGGTCGCGCTTCTTCATCCTGAACATACAGTTTGGAATTAAGGGCTGGGGGCCCTCCTGGAGGTACGAATTATTATTCAAATTTCCAACAAGGCCGTGTATGCTGAGTAGGAAGTTAAAATTGATTGACACATCTCTATATTTGCGTCTGACCTTCTTCTTCTGCTCCAATTACAGAGATACCTGCTCTCAGACAGATGGAGATTGAAGCTGACCGACAAATGGAAATCAAGGAGAATTTTAATAAGTAGAGTTAAAAAAACCCTTATAAAAGTGGGTCATTGGGTTTTTAAAAATGGAAGAGCGAGCTGGAGAACAAAGAAGGACAAGATATTCGTTTTATCCTTCGTCGGTACACGAGAGTCAAGACTCCTCATCTCACCTTCGTCTCCTCATCCTTTTTATTCATCTTCCTTCCTCGCCCTCACTCTCCTTATCCTTTCGTCAAATACAAATGATGGCTAAGAAAATGTATTTATTTAAAGATAGAAGACAGCAAAACGGTTCTGTAAAATGTTGCAGCATATGGTAACACACAAACATTTCATAAGCTGTCGGCATCGTCAGTAGTACTTCAACTTAAGCAAAGGTGGATTGCAGTCCTTTTGAACCCATTTAAAGGCCGGCCCTTTCTCCAATGGGCGTACTGCGGAAGGGTTGTCATCTCGTCTCCCATTTTTACCGCACCCATTTGCCCCTTGGCCTCCTGCGTATAGCTCCATCCCTTCTGATTCCTTTATATGATATTCCTACATTAACCAATTAAAATGTGCCCAAATGAATAAATAAATATATATATATATATATATATATATATATATATATATATATATATATATATATATATATATACATAATATAATAAATATATCTGTATAGCAGGACTACTGTTTCCTCCGATGAAGACAGAGCTAAATTCCGTCGAAATTATTAAGAAATAACGCGTGAGTGTTCTTTTTATGTGTTCTTATATTGTTTGTTGCTGTCCAAGTTATATATACACACACATATAAATATATATATATATATATATATATATATACATATATATATATATGCATACATACACACAAAAATAATTTCCGAGATGTGTTCAACAAATACGTAAGCTTCTGTTTACGTATTTATTTTACGAGTTTCTGATTAAATTTCGTAAATGAATGATTTAAGTAGAGTTTCTACATTTTAAAATCGGACTAGGGCTTGAATATTAACAATATTATAAAATTGTGTCATTCACGGCCATGATGAATTCCTGAGGCGCTGTAACTGAGAGAAACTTCAAGAGTGGACTCCATTGTTTAGTTAAAAATATTCCTTAAAAATAAAATCAACATGATCACTTTATATTAATATAGATTTTCATTATCTTCCTCAACCGGACTAGTGTGGAATCCATCCAGATAACAAATGAACTTAATTTAGCCATTATTATTAACAGGTAATCTACCGGTTAAAGCAGGTTTTTGGATGGACGTAATTACTAATTAAATAATGTGTGGCCCCTAGCAAAACACAGCATCCTACTCTACATCAGGTCCCTCTTCAGCTCTGAGTACTTTCTTCCTCCCTTCATCCCGTCCAACATCCCTATCCTGTTCCTTCCCTTTCCTCGTTTGCCAAGCATTCTCCCCTCTATTACAGTCTTCAACATCCCACTGCCGGTCAACACCCCCTTCATCCACTTTTCCTGCCTCCATAGGATTGCTCCCAACAAACCCCTCTCTTCGCCCACCATGCCAATTACTTCCTCGTTTGTTTTCTTCTCTGTCCATTTCACCTTCTCCATTCTTCTCCACACCCACATTTCAAAAGCCTCCAGTCTACGTCTATCCTCCTGCTTCAATGACCACGATTCCCCGCCGCGCCTACGCTCCATATCAAAGTTTTTTCGAGTCTTTTCATAACATCCTTACTCAACGTCCCCGTCATTTACTCCCTCCTCCTTGTGAAAGCGTCTTTGCCTAGCGCAATTCTTCTCCTTACGTCCTTACTACTTTGACCGTGTTGGTCCAAAACACTACCGAGATACGTAAACTGTTCTACCTGCTCTAGTTTTTGCCCTCCTATTTTAATGTTAAGCTTAGCCTTTTTCTTTCTAGAAAATCGCATAACCTCTTTTTTATTAATATTGATTCTCATCCCATACCTGTCGTACTGAATTTCCAATTCACTCAGCAATGCTTGCAACCCCTTGGCTGACTGGCAAACTAAAGCTTGGTCATCAGCAAACCTAACTGATTTTACGAATTCCCCGCCCACGGGGAATTCGTAAAATCGGATGCGGATTAGCCTCCTTTCCCTCCAATCTATTCCTATTTTCTGCAATATACTCATTAGTTTTTCCCAATTCACTCTATCAAACGCTCTTTCGAAATCTACGAAACAGGCAAATACCTCCTGGTTGTGTTCTATATTCCTCTCGATTAATTATCTCATTACTGCAATGGCATCAAGCGTACCTCTCCCCTTCCTAAACCCAAACTGATCATCCCCTAAGTAATCATTTGCCCTACTCTCTATCCTTTTGTTTATGATCCTGAGAATAACTTTGGCTGCGAGCGTAGTGCATAGCTAGTGGGATATCAAACTTATCGTCCTGTAGTCCTCACATGATGTAGCCTTTACCTTTTTCGGAATAGGAACTAAAACTGATCTCACAAAGTCTTCCGGCCAGATTCCTTCCTCATAAATACTACGGATCAGCCCATATAGCCTCTTCCTCCCAAATTTTCCTAAGCCTTTCAATAGTTCCACGGGAATGTTTTCTACCCCAACGGCCTTATTTAGTTTCATCTCCCTTAATGCCCTTTCTATCTCATTGTCTAGTATGCCTGGACCTAAGCTGTCTTCCTCTACGTCATTTTCTTTTTCAATGTCTAACTTTGTTGGTCTGAGTTCTTTACTATACAGTTCTTCTATATACTCCTTCCATCTCTCTTGGATCTTTCCTGCGTCAACTATTACCTTACCCGCCTTATCTCTAACGGCTATCGTTGATCTCCCTTTCTTACTACCCGATAAAGATTTAACTTTGCTGTACAGTGCACCGATTTCACCCTTCCTCTGCAGACTTTCCATACTCTCGCACTGTGTCTTCCACCATGTTTCTTTTGCTTTATTTTTTGCCCGCCTCAATTTATTGTTTAATTCTTTGTACTTCATTTTGCCTAACTCTGTATTTACATTCTTCCATTTTCGCCGCTCATCCATCTTTGTAATCATCTCATCCGTGATCCATGGTTTTCTAGTCCTTTTAGCGTTCACGGTTCCAATAGTGTCTTTTGCGGCTTTAGACAGCCCTTTCTTGCTACTTTCCCATTTTTCTTCGATAGTACTTAGCTCTTTACCATCCTCCATGATTTCCTCTACCGCCTGTTTGTATTCCTTCCTTTTCAAACCATTTAATGCTTCTACATTCCATTTTCTAACTCGCCGCCCCTGCCTTATCTTTTTGAAACGTACGCTACATTTCATAAAAACTAAATTGTGGTCAGAGTCCGCATCCGCTCCCGGGAAGCTGTGCGAATTTATCGCACTGTTCCTAAACCTGTGTCTAACCAGGATATAATCTAGCTGATACCTTTCTGAGTCACCAAATTTAGCCATACCAGACCAATATTTATGGCACCCGGATTATTTTTACATAAAAATATGGTAATATAACAATGAATTTATTACCTACAGACAGAACTATTGCTTTCAATCATTTTTATTATTACATCACATTTGACAAAAAAGACTTATGCCACAGTAGCCTTACATTGCAGACGACACTCAGCATGGGTTTATCGAAAATGACGGACATTTCGGCTGCAGAGAGGGCAGGTTTGAGAGGAGGAGAGAAGGAGGAGGGGTGGGAGTTATTTCAAGGAGGTGGTGTGGGACTCATGGGAGCCATCTCAAGAGGGGTATAATGGGGTGATTACGCACGATATGCGATACCTTGGGGACGATTAATAAAAAAAAGGGAAATGCCCGCGATGTGCGAGCTCGAAATTAGCTTCCCCTCCCACCCGCTTCCTCACCCCCCGTTTGGGAATTAAAATGCATCACCCCCCACCCCCGTGAGAGAGAAAGCACCCCTTTCCAGGCCCACCTGACACCAACCTGAAACATCTGCCTTCTTAGCTCCCCACCCCCAAATCTCTCTTCCTGACATACTCTGCATATTTTTCCTCCATCAATCAGATATCTCGAAGGGAGTATCCTTCTATTTACTTTTCAATTTTATATAAGAAAATGTTCGTCGCAAAGAAAAACAACCCGCAATCCTTCTTAAGTTATCCTCCTAAATTCAAAGTTTACTGAAGGAGGGTATAAACGCATCGCTCGCAAACTGCGGATGGCAGAGTGGAGGATGGGAGAGGCGCTAAGAAGGGGAAGGGCGCTCGCTCAGGCGGTCCAGGGGAAGGAAGTTGGTGGAGAGGGAAACCGTGAAGGGCTCAACCTTCCTTGGACAATATGGTTGTTCCACCATTTAATAGAGGCCAAGACTCCATCTTTGTAACAGCAGAAAATTTTCAATGTGCTTCAAATGAGACTAATGGCGCTGAAGGTCTGTCTCATAGGTTTTAATTTTAGTTTTTCGAGTAGGATGGTCATTTTATGCACTGTATATGAATACTTATGTCTTCCCGCTTCGTCGGAACAATATTATGCTCCTTATTTTTCTTTATTTTTTGACCATTTAATTCAAACATGGAGCCGTAGTGAACGTGGGCCCAAAGCCGTTACAACACTATTAACAAAATAAAATTAAGAAATTGTCACAATAAAAAATGTTAGAAATGCAAGGATTGCTTTGCTGGGTTTGCTGTTTAAATTTAATTCGGGTCTGAATTTTTTTTCCGAAACCTTGTAGCAGTGGCATGCTTCTTTTTATCGTCGACACGAGAATATCCACTTTGTGGTAGTGGTTTAAGGGGGAGGTGACCGACAGCTAAGGTCATTTGAGCCATTAGGGATGGATGGGAAAGGAAGGGTGGAGAGAAACCCGGCGTCGGCATTAGCCTACTCTTATCAAAATGCGATCTGCCATGGGATGCGATGCGCCAAGGGGTCCGCAGTTTATCGTCTCATCCGATGGACATCGGACTCACTCTAAGTGCTCTCCGCAAAGTATCTCAAGTAGGGATCGAGATACCATTGAAACATATATGTCGTCTCCAGGATTCGAAGCTGGGCCCTCTTGTTGGGAAGCCTGTACGTTAGCCACCGTACCATCGCGATCTCCCTCATTTTGTTGGCGGTGACATGAACATGGATCTTCTGTTAAAACTCCTAAAAAATATCATCATTATCAAAAAGCTTGAATAATTTTGAACCGTAATTTGTCACCATAAATAACTGTAGCTGGTAGGAATATAATCCAATAAGAAGTCATTGCAAAAAGCTTAGATTTGAAGAAATTGATGCTTTGCGCCATTCATAGAAATTAAATTCGACCATGACTTTAATAATGTGTATGAGAATTTAAGCCCCTGGTCCTCACCATACTATTTATCTATTACCATGCATTAAGCCCCTTACATGAACTTTTAATGCAATCAAGTCAGAGACGTTTCGCAGAGGAATCTAGGAATGCTAAGGGCGACCCAGGTACACCGACAAACCCATGGCACTTCGGGAATGCGTCCCGGAGAGTCAGTGACCCAGGATGCAGGGAAGGTATGAACGGAGGCTGAGGGAGCGGTCTGAGGGTCTTGAGAGCCGTGCGTGTCCTGAGCACCATATGCGGCGGTGAATGCTCGCATTGCGCCGGGGAACGAGGGATTCGATGGCGAGGAAGGGGCGTGCGAAGGCACGATTAAGACAAAAGTCGCGAGTGAAGCACGATAGCGTATTCCAGAGAATACGTGTGTATGCCTTCATCAGGCAATAGGGAACATGCCACAAGGAAAGGATTTGTGGTGGGTCATGTTTGGACGCTATTCATACCAACAAGGCTAGATTAAATAAATGTATTAATTTTCTAGTTTCCTACTCCACTTGCGTCGTGATGCAAAATTGTGCTAGAGGAATTAACGAAGGCATGCATTTATTTAACCGGTAATATCACCTTGATAATTTTCTTTCAATAGTCTGATCTGCACTCGTAGCAAATGATACAGAATTTTTGCGACTGACCTTCTGGGGTAAAATCCCATGCATCATTGAAGATTTTTCATTATGTATTTCACTTAAATGGTATTTATTGTTTTCCTCATTTATTAGTGATTTCTTCGCTCAAACGTTGGAATGAGTTCGCATAATACTCGACGTTGATAGTTTTTCCTTTTTCAAGATACGAGAATTCCGTCAACCGGTGAATTTTACACTGAAATCAATATATTGAAATGAAATTGTTGACTTTGTAGTTTCACTCACTTTATTTCAAGCACGACCCAGGTTTCTACGTTGAACGTTATCATCATCGCGGCCAATCGTAGAATTACAATGCCAATGGTTTCATTTCAATATGTTATGCTAATTCGATAAAGTTATTTCGGAGACAACAAACTTCCTGAAGTCAATACACTAAAATCCAAGCAAGGTCTTACTTAAATCAAAAGAAGCAATAAATTTACGAATATAATTTACCATACAGCTTTGCACTGCAAACACATTAAAACGTAAGTAACTTTCCAATCTATTTTGCCAATCACCAAATTTGGCATTGAAACGTACCGAGGAGACTCCAAGCACTAGCGAATAAGTAAACGCTGCAGATAAATTCCACGACGACCTAAAGAGGCAATATTCTTCCGTGGCGCCTTTCGGCTGATTCCTTGCACTTTTTTGCGCACTCTCCGGAGACTGGTGGCATAATCTGAAATTTCCTTCGGATGGCACATTGATCAAATTACGATTCACCAATAAGGAGACATTGGGCGAGGCGGCACCCCCCAGCCCCTATCCTCACCCTCCTCACCATCACCCTCGAGAACTTCCGGGAAAACCGTGCGCTCACGGCGGAATCGGATCGAGCGAAAAGAGAGGGGCGAAGTGGGGATGAGCTCCCCGCCACTCGCCCCCCCCGCCGTCACGTGATTCCGTGGCGGCCACCACCCACTGACACCCTTTCCCCCGTGAGTTATCCGCCTACAGGGGACCGCGAAGTCCTGATTCCTCGTACCGTGGGGCCCTGGTCTCCCATTCCTTTAGGACCGAAGAGATAAGAGTATGTTGCGGAAATGGGATGAGTGGGTATGCGAACGATATAGTGTGTTGGACGGGGCTTACTTCGACGACTACGAGGAAATCCACGCTGATCCAAAGCAGTGTGCTAAGATGGTTAAGCCGGAAGGAGCGAGGGAGAAGACTCCATTTTCAATTTGCAGCCCTCGTAGCGGCCCTCCATCCAGGAGAGGAGCGTCCTCCTCACTCGTGCCCTCCTACCACTCCCCCGGGAGGGAGTCCTGTTTCAGTCCCGTGAGGAGAGAGACATTCTCGCCAGTGGCGCCCCCACCTTACTGGCAGGGCATTCGGTGATTCGAACGCCACGAAAACAACATTATATATTGTATTCCTAATATAAATAAATAAATAAATATATATATATATATATATATACATATATACATATATATATAAACACACACGCAGACACATTTTTTATATAAATATATATGCATATATATATATATATATATATATATATATATATATATTCACAAGATGAAGAGGGACATTAAACTTTTGGACCCTTAACGAGTTTTACAACTCAGAAGCTCTAAGAACGATGCCCGAGTCAGTTATCGAAACGTTGACCGCTTCCGAGAGACTAACCCGGAGGGAGAACAGAGGATTTCACTCAAACATATACACCGGGAGGGCACGAGATCTTTCATCGCAATTGTTTTTCTTTTAATCCCGAGCACTGGAACCATCCATGTCAAAGTTACTTCCAAGATACCTTTAGCATTGACGTATTTGGCCTTCACTTTTAAATACACATTCTTCACCGGAACCCACAGAATCACACATAAAATACACGAACTCGACCATATTATACGAAATAATGGGTCCCTATCACTTTTGTTCCTTTATTGTCCATCTGTCTCATTTAAACGCCCGTCTAACTTTCGTGTTGTCTTCAAATCTCCAAGGTCACCGACTCACAGCCACCCTCCACTTTGTAACCCCCCACGCTGCAGATACGGCCATCTTCTTTGACCTCCACTTCTATGACTATTAAATCCTCACACTGCTTCCCACTGCCAATCCTTTTATAACGGTCTCTCTATTTCGATGATTGAAACCCTCACTGAATCCTCAAACAGCAAAGATGTGAGAACGTGCAAGACAGGCCACACATTGGCACCTAAATCATTCAAATCTTCCAGGCTTAATATCTCCCGATAATAACTCTATCCCGATTGTACTCTATAGTTTCTTTCCCGATTTTTCCCATTTTCACACATAACTTGATGCCGTAACGCTGTTCCAATAATCGGTTCATGACGGAGCGTAACGAGGTCACGTTATAGGTTTCGCAAACGAACGGTCCGCAAAGGCTGGGAGCCGACTACAAGCTGCCTCCAAACCTTTCCTGGGACTCCCTCGAGCCCAGCCAGAGATAGCGCCGCCCATTTTTCCGTCCGGGAAAAAATAAGTTATAACTTTCGAGACAGACCTTGTGTATATGTACACCCGCGCAAACATACATAATGTATTTACCAATACATTTTTAAAGAATACGAGCTCGAGCTATAAAAACCTTTTTCTTAAAGCAGGTAATGTCAACTCTCCACTTTCTAGATCAATATAGTCGTCTCTTTTGTGTGTTTACTCTCTCTCTGTAAAACAGTGCATAAGCAAATAAAGTGAAAGACACTATACAAACCTTCGTGGGGGAAGATTTAAGGGTAGACTTCAATAACGTGAGCGTAACTCCATTCCAGGAACCCAGCCAACCCACCTCTGCACTCCCATTTGCTTTTAACTCCAACAACCTTCTCGTCCTCCCATCTGTCATAATTCCACACATCTTGAGGCCACCCTAGTGCCTAGTAAAAAGGCCAGCCGACGAATAAACCTCCCCTTTCTCCGAAGCTTTACCTTTAAAAGGCTTATTGCCCTAGTTGATGAAGTCGTGTCAACTTCGCCACCCATCCACACTAAGGATTTTCTTTATGGGTGCGCACGCATGGACTTCCCTCCACCCATACCACGCACACACGATGCACTCACCCCCCCCTCCCTCCCGCACAGCAGGGAAGGAGGAGACATGTCGCCTTTCCACTCCTACGGAGACTTCCTGCTCTTTCGTCCTTAACTTCCGGCCGACTCGTCACTGAAACACCGTAAGTAAATTCGTGAGTGTTACGCGAGTCAAAAAAGGAGATAAAGATCCTCTTCTACTCCATGCTCCTCATCGCCGGGACTTTGATGTCTCATTTCTCTCTCTGAGAGACATCTTTTTAGCCTCTTCCCTTACTTCTACGAATGATAGACGCTTAAGAAAACTTCCCAATTTTAAAATGAATTTGGTGTCACGTGTAGGATTTTACATATGTATTTAAAGATTTTGGTATGACTTCAAAAAAAAGGAAATAATATAGAACTAGCGAATGGAACTTCACTTTCGTTAAAGATACTGGATCTTTCATTAAATTTTAATGACTCAGTGAGTCAATTAGAGGAATTCAATCAATTTTTCCTAAATAATTACCCGTCCAGTTAGCCGTATTTTCGTCATCTTGCAGTTAAGAAGACAAAGCTTTTAAAACCTTCATATATAGGCTGCTGAAAACCCTGCGTGATGATATAATTAAGAGCCTTAATTTTAATGACCAGTTATATTCGATCATAAAAAAATTGAAATGATTAAGTAGAAAAAATAAATCTATCTGACATTGTTAATGTTTGGATATTTTTCCTGTTGAAGTATGAATATTAACAGGGGAATCATGATCTGCGATGAAAAATTTTCTTTCATCAAATTTCAATAAACGTCTTCGATTTCACAACCAAGATTTAAAATGCAAGATTTAGCAAATTTCATGATTTAGGGAGGCGTCTGGAGGCAAAGTCATGATTTATTGTTTTGATTTTCCTATGCTTATGATATATCAATGTAATATATCTCGTATATCTCAATGTAGTATATCCAAGATGGTTCAAAGTCTTTTCAAGTTCATGTTTGAGTAAAGCACATCGACTTATTTTCCATAATAATCAGCTTTGTTCAATTAAGTTCAAGTGAATTGTCTCTGGAAAAAATTTAAGTCCCCTACCACAGATTTGCATAATATATTTGTGCATAAGCAATACATTGGCTGATTATAACGATAATGAATGTACAGTCTAATATGTATTGCGAGACATTTTGTCTTAATATTTACTCAACTTAGATTTCATTTTTCATTACGGATACCACACGGTCAGGACGTGAGTTAAAACAGGTCCAGTATAGTGTCATTATTTCGTAAAATTATCACATTCTTGAATATTTTTAAAGAATATAAAATTCTAGGAATTTCATTCTCTCTCCGACTGCTGAAGTGAAAAGAAGTGCCTCAGTGAGTTCCTACCCAAACATGTCTTACCTGCCTGCTATTAGCTATCTACCCGCTCGTCACCTTCGCTCCAGTAGTATACATAGTTGTTGGGACCAACTGATTGCATTGTAGCTGTCGTGATAAGTGTTTTATAGCTTATTCTTCTAGAATATTTAGTGTTTACCTATCTACGTAATTTTGTGTTAAAAATCTTAGCTGTTTGATGGAGCGGATAGTTTACTTGGGGCTTCATTGATTAAGTTTAATGATAGCACAAGTATCGTAGCGCGGTTCATAAATTTTACTGCCGATTTGTTTGGCAATAAAACACTTAATTTCGTGTTCTCGCCAGTTTACGTGGTTAAAAAGGTTACTAATATCTTCAGCATATCAGGAGATGATAATTTCTCTATTACCAGCAGTTTTAGTCTTATAATTTAAGGTTATCTTTGATATTTTGAGGATGGTGTTGTATTGGTCTCCTTTTTTTTTTTTTTTTCTTTTTGCCTGGCTCAAATAATTGGCGAATGCGCGGCTAAGCCCATATCGCCTGCGTTGGAGATACGAGAACCAATCAATCGCTCGGAAGTCAATCACACCCCCGAGGTATCGCAGTTGGTAGCTAATACGAGCAGAATACAAGAATATGTTAAGTTTTCCACTCTTGGAAAATATAGGGTGGATTGTCATATTTTCACTTATTCAGATGTCAAATATTGTCTCTTATTCATATTTCAAATAGTACACTTCTCCATAGTTGCGGAATCCATAAACATGTACACGCAGTTCCAAGTCATCAGCTGTCTCCAGGAACAGCTCAATTAAAGCTGTTACTGATAAAAAAAGAGTAACTTAGAGCAAACGCATTAACACTGAAAAGCATGTGAAACTTACTTGCCCAAATGATCGCATAAATTACTGTCAGACATTATTTTAGGGGCGTCATTCAAAAAACTTCATCTACATCTATGCAATACCCTTTCAGTGACGACTTTACCAACTTACAAATTCGTAGGTCTTTGGATTAACTTTGCAGAACAAATAAAATAATTGCGATTCAACCTCAACTCCCAGTCCTTAAATGGGGAACATACAAACGTACTATTTGCGGAGTGGCCTTTAAGGAGTCGAGATTTCTCAAATGCATAGTTGGGAAATGAGGTGATGAAAAGGCGAAGGAGGCGTGTTGTTTTTCTTTCGTAGGACTCATAAGATATGCGTCGAGCATATGGAATCCATCTCAAACATCGCATACATTTGAGGAAGAATTCTTTCTACTTCCTTTGAATCTCTTCTGGTTCTATAATTAATTTTTTTGACGTTCCTTTAATAGGGTGAACGGATTTTTTCCTTTCCTTTTCCCGACAGTGCTTTTACCTTCCTGTGTAGCACAATAATTTTTTTCTTCCTTTTTAATCTTTCCATATTCTCGCCCCGGGTCTTCCACCATGCTTATTTCGCCTTATTAGTTTTCCGTCTAAATTTATTATTCAATTCCTCATACTTTCTTCTACCCAACTCTGTTCTTAAATTCCGATTTCTTCTCTCGTCTATCTCTCTCGTAATCTCGTCTGTTAATGACGGTTTCCCTGTCCACCTCCAATTTACAGGGCTATAGTATTAGTTTTGGCTTTTATATCCCTTTTCTGACATGCTTAAATTTTTCCCCTCTGCTCATGGCAATATAGAAATTTTAGAAAAAGTATCGGTAAAAGTTTTTTCCCTTAAGTGTGCACGCAGTTCTGAATTTAGAGCGCCAGTTGAGTGTTCATATGATTGCATCTCCTATTGGCATTTGTAAGATGATAGTGCACACCATTATTACTGAAAATTAGGCGATTTGAAAGATTTACACTAAATTCGTCCCGAAGGTTTTAACGGCCGACCAAGAGCAGAGCCGAGTGTCCCCTTGCGAAGACTAACAACATCATCTCGACGATTCCCCAACAAATTTACAGTCCCGACTCGGCTCCAGCAGACTGTTTCATATCTCCGAAAGTGAAACCCTCCCTCTAAGGACACAAACATGGGATCCTAATTGCCGTCAAAGACGCTTGCACGCGTACCCTTAACAATCTTCCGTAATACAACTACCAGTGAGTCTTTGAGTCGTGTAAAATCCGCTGGCAAAAGTGTTTTTAAGCTCATTGGATATAATCTGAAGAATATTGAGGACTTACAGAAATATCTAAAAAGTAATTTTCCGTAACTTTTCCTGGTAATTTTTATGCAAACCATTTATTATTAACATATTGGCAATGAACTCTCAGACATACTGAGGTATGTCAAAAATTAATAAAATAGCTATCTACATATATCATCACTGTTTGAATGGATACGCGAGATAGTATTACCTGCTGCCATTTAGTTAATTATTTTTGTGCTGTATGTACTACACGTACGTGTATATTAGTTCACCAGGAAATAATCCGTGAGTACCAATTATGGCGCAGGCGGTGTACACGGCCAGCTGCTTAAATACAAGTCTTTCGTGGTCAATTTTATTCACGGATCTCTCTTGAAAAAATCTCTTCCTGGTTTTTCCGCCCGCATGCCATCCTCCCCCGGCGCATCCTCGCCCTCCCCCTCCTCCGACCCTGCAAGGGGTCCCCTTCTGACTCGTCCGCTCTAATGTCTGGCAGTCACTGCGGGGGCGCTCGCCTTTACAACAATCGGCCGCCTCCAAGCGGGAGGATAAAGAGAGAGAGAAACCTCTTGACTTTGCTGACATATTTTCCTTACCCGGAAAACTAAATAAGGGCGATGAGGACAAAGCGGCGAATTTGCGAGAAAGAGATGTGCTAAATGGAATCGGCTTTACGACGTCTCTGATCGTTCCGACTTTATTTCACTTAATTGGCCATACTTTTATCTCGCCATATTTCAATTTTTTCTTAGAGAGCGTTAAGATAATACGAACTAAACTTTTCACTGTCAACTTAGTTTCGAAATGACACCCATTAGCGCACTCACATTTAAAATTGACGTTTTACAAACACGAGTGCAAAGATTTTAATTCACAAGAACCCAACTGTTCAACTTTTACTTCATTATTTATATATTAATATAAAGCACAATTATTCACTCTAAAGTTTAACATATGCAGATGAAAAATAGAAGCTTTATAATGGTCTATAACATATACCCACATTTTAATTTGCATACAGTTATGTCCAAACCAAATGTTCAACGAGATGAAATGCCTGTTTTTGAAATGCACTCACGAAAAATAAGTCCAAATTAATATTTCTCAAATTTAAGGTAAAATAGGCATTCAGTTTTGAGGATCCAATATTTAAACAATGCACACGATAGATACTCAATAGAAGTTACAACAAACACACGTTTTTGCATTCTTTCTAATTTTGTTAATATGTTTGATACCATTCCTTCCAAAGTGGAGCATGATGATTGGTTCCCGAAAATTCGAGAGTGATTACGGCTACAACGAAATCCGTGTTGACAAAGTTAACTCACAGCATGAATTGAACTTTTGATCTGAGCGTATTAGGCTCCAGTAGTCTTCAATGTGTCAACTCTAATGGACAAAGTGGAATGCATGCAAATACCTAACCGAATCTACCAGGAACATCATTATTAGTAGCATTCCCTCCGTTAAATTAATACGACATTTCAAATTAAATTCCAAGTTCGTCGTAAAAAAACTTAAATAAGTTCATGTAATAAGTTATTAAAAGTTGAAACGAGTGTCTGTAAGAAACGATCGTTCTTTTTAAACATAATTAGATTCTTATGGCATGAATTCAATGGCAACTTTTGGCCACATGTGGTCATTCTAAATCGCGATACGTAAAAAAATAGTTGAATTAATGCAGAAATATTGCGTGCGCATTAAAGCTAGTTGATTAAGAGTTAAAAGTTATTGAATCAGTAAAATTAGCTAATCTTGTTCTGTACCATTTCTCTCTTGGATTCATAATGAAACGTTTGAGGGACACATCTTCCAAGTAAAATCAACACGCATTCAAAAAAATCTACTGAAGTGGATCGGAGTCATTGAATTGAATTATCCAATAATTCGTAAGAAATGCCGTATACTCATCTCAATCCCCTCTCTCTCCATCCGCCTCTCGCATACCCTATCGCTTCACCGCGCGCGGTAGCGTCACGTGACATCGACCACAAGAGCCCGAGATTATCCATTTCACCCGAATGGTTCACTAACTCGGCATTTGTGATCCCATGTTGCACCATTGGCGCCAATAAACCCACGAGTTCCCATTTTTTCAGTTATTACCGTGCAATTTATTCTCTCTCCAGGCCTTTGGATAGAGATCATACTGAAATTGAAACTTAACTTGGCAATCCATACACAATTGCCATGCCAAAACGCCATGGTACGTAATTAACGCCTAGATTGAATAACAGTGAATATTGGACACCATTCTGAATGGAAGAATTTCAACAGCAGATGGAATAACAAGGGTAAAAGCATATGACTGTTTAGAAAGGGCCGCAGAATTTGAAGCAATCGCAACGTCCGGTAATAAAAACAGTATCGTGGTTTTTCCAGAAATATGTAAATGAGTTTACGGCATTTTTCAAGACGCACGACACTTCAACTACATTTTGCCCAAGAAAAAATTTATTTAAAAAGAGTGTACCTTCATTTTAAGATGAGAATAGAACACGAGACTCAGATTAGTCAATGCGCTAGTTGTCAAAAAGTTCGTTAATTCAAGATTTGGGTCACCAAGTTGATCGATTTTAAGTTTTTTAATCACTTCAAAAATATACCATGAACTATATGCATGATGAAAAATAATTTTTCGTTTTACATAATTTCATACCGATGCCTCAAAGTCTCTTTTTTATTTTGAAGCCGGACAGAAAAAGTTAGCAGTAAACGGGTGTCAAAATTCATTCTATGCCAATGCGGCCGATGGGTGTGTTCTGATGAAAAATTTTCCGCGCTGAGAGATCTTTGTAATTGATGTCTTATCTCCTGTGCAGTATATAATGTAAGCCAGAGAAAATCTAATGCAAATTATGAGAAAAACTCTGTATTAGGAATTTACTGACGGATTATCTTTGAAAATGGACATTATATCTGAGCCGAGTTTTTAACCTCAACACTCCTAAATATATTATTCAGGTCACTGAAAAGAAAAACTGAAAAATACTGAAATTATTCTGTTCCGTGGGCCATGAGGGAACATGGACGACGTGAATTGATTTCCCATAACCTTCCTGCTCACAATGGTGCCTCGATAAAAATGAATAAATGCATGACGCCTGGTCTTCGTACGCAATTACATATTATTCAAGCTGCCAAATTTTTTAATCGATCGGCGTATCAGCGGGGCATTTTCGACTGACGACAAATTAATGGCCCAACTCAATAGGAATTCATTTCTCACTCTTTTCGATAACGACGTGACAATGTCGTTGGTATTTTAGTTAAATTAGATGCAATGAATGATTTTAAGCATAAAATTACACATTGGTTAATGGACAATTAAGACAGATTACTATTAACTATTAATCAAACAGTAATGATTAATCAAACTGACTTAACGGTAGTAGTAGTTTTGTGGGGAGGCGACCGACAGCTGAGGTCATTTGCGCCATGAGGGACGGATGGGAAAGGAGGGTGGAGAGAAACCTGGCGTCGGTACCAGCCTACTCTAAACGTAATATTCCAAGGGTTCCGCAGTTTATCGCCTCATCCGACGGACGGCTTACTCTCTCAAAGTGCTCTTCACAGAGAACCTCAAGTAGGAATCCGGGACACCTCTGAAAAATATCTGCCGTCTCCAGTATTCAAATTCAGGCCCTCTGGGTGGTACGTTAGCCAGTACGTTAGCCACCGCAACATCCCAATCTCCAACTGACTTAGCGATCTGCATTCGACATGAGTGGAATATCTAAGGAAAAACATGCAAGAGAGGTTGGCCATTGAACGGTTAACTTAAAAACGCGTAGAAAAGAAGGATTTCGTTCATAGCATAGCGCATAGAAAGGAAAGATGATAGGAAGTAATCATGACTAACCAAACTAGCTTAGAAATGAGGGAAATATTCTCCGACGCTTCCACGCAGAAGTCTACTTTTTTACGGCTTTAATAGAAGGACCGCAGCGGAGGCGAGTGAAGAAAAGACATCGGGAATGTAGTGCCAGTAGCAGGAAAAGGTGAAAATAAATGTACGGAACGAGTGACGAATGGAAAAGTACTTTGGAGAGCGGTTTCGGGGAAATAAGCTGTTGCGTATGACTTGTAACCGAGCATGACCTTGTAAATGCACCGCGACCGCTAATCGTCCTCGGGGGCGGATACACGGAATGAAGGAAAGAAATGAAACGGAGTCTAAATCACACATCAAAATCCACTGTGCGCCAAGGCCCATCACTCTGCCTCTTAAGCCATTTTATCAAGATGACTTTGAGGTCTGATGGTTCCCATTAAGTTCATAATGCACAAATATGATAATTTTTATGAAGATAACGATACGAAACGTTTAATCCTAATTATGTCAATGGTCCATGTCGAAAAAATACAAAGAATTGTATTTTAACTCGTAACTACTTGAGAACGATTGAGGAAATTCTAAGGCATCAAAAATAATATTAAAGCTGGGATGTCCGAAAACCTAAAGGGTCAGGTTGAGTGTCAGAGTGGAAAGGAGTCATGAGCCAGGGTTGAAGCAAAGGAACGCCGTGGTGGGAAGAAAATTAAAGAATAAAATTGAAATTCCAAGTTAAATGTGTGTTCATGACATTCGAATCATTCACGATACAATTATGAATAAAAAAAGAGACGTCCACAATTAGAAGATAACTTTTCTGAAATACAAACGTGGAAAATGAAGGGACTTGTTGAGATGGGAAAGTGGCGAGAAACGAATCAATCAAGATCTCTTTCTGATTCATTATTAACGTTACCATCAGAATTAAATTAATAATCAAAATCAAATATTTAAATATAAGAAAATTTATTGCATTATTATTAATGTAATGTATAGAAATGGTAATATTTAATCTTTCATCCTTCCAATTGTCGAAGTTACTAAGAAAGCACAGGAAAAAATAACCTTTGGCCGAATATCCCTGAATAGTTTTTCCAGATGAATCCGAGAAAATATATTTAGCTGCGCAGAAGCCATAAAATGCGTTAATCAACAAATATTCTCACCTGCCCTATTGAATTCAAGCGAGTTCAAATATTTTTTTTCTTTAACTGTAGCAGTCGTAATTATTGAAAATTCTTTTTGATTTCCTTTTTTTTTGTTGATGCCTTGTGTGGTATCGATTACGACTCCTTTTCCCTAGGTCTTCATTCTAAACGTGCCTTTCATTTTTTATTCAGGGTGACTGAGCATCTATTCCATATAAAAATCAGAAAGTAGACATCCGTTTAACGAATAGAAAAATTATAGTATTTATTCGCAATATGTGAAGATTATAAAATCGAGACACTTAGAGGCAAAACATATTTCGTGAGTGTTTCATACAAGGTAATTTTAGACGTCGTTCTCGTAATTATTGTTGGAGAATTGCTTGCAAAAAATGAGTTATTGAACCTCATTAGCATAATACACTTTGTTCAGACTTAAAGCTGTTAAAATATTCCAATAAAAATGAGTGATTTCGAGCATTAAAAATTTGACAATGCTACAGAAGCCAACCTGTCCAAGCTGGTTCCACGAAATTTCAAGAAGGTATGAAAAATATTTCAAATGGCAACAGTGGGATCATCTTCAGCTGAAGCCTACATTTCAGCATTCCAAGAGAAAAAACTATGTTCAAATGCTAAACGTTCATTTTTCCAATTTGAGTTTATTAAACCTTAGGTATGAGTGTGTATTTTACGGACATTTGAAATAAACAACGAATAGATAATAATTCAATTCCTTGAATTCTCGACTTTTATCATACATACATGAGCATGAAAACGTCACTTTTCGTATGAAGGTAAAAAAAAACTTCACATTTCCACCATTAAGATTTAATATTTCACGACCATGGTTTCGATGCTGCCCATCATCATCAGGTGAAATATTAAATCTTAATGGTGGAAATGTAGTTTTTTTACTCTCATAATGAAGGAATTCCACAAAGTAAAACCTGAAACTGTTATGTCACTTTTTGTGACGATTGCTGTAAAAAGTATATCATTTGGAAACAAACATGAGAACCGATGGATTACTATAATCACACAGATCTCTAAAAGTTGCTCATTAATCCATTTATATGGAGTGATAATGCTTAAAAAGAGCGAACAAGGTTTGAAAAAAATTACCCACTGAAACATAAATCCTACTAAGCACGCTTTCAGAGAAGCACTCTTTCCAAAAACCTGCAGCACGCTGTTGTTATAAACCCCCTTTCGCCTCTCCTAATGTTCTCCTCTCCTCCCCACCCAACCCCCTCTCCCGCCAGCCTCGCCTCGCAATAAAATGAGAGAAACTGCTGACTTCCTTTTCCCGGGCGGGTGGTCTCCTGGGTGAAGGGCGCGGGAAAAGATGGTGAAATGTTGAAATTTCCGGAATAAAGTCGTTAAGCCGTCAATAATGCCTGCTTGCCATCTCTCCCCTTCCCCATTATTTCCATTTTGACACCGCTTCTCCTCTTCCCTCCATCACCCCCCTCTTTTTCTCCCTTTACGTCCCTGTTATATGTAATATCACCCCTCCTGCTACTAAGAAAACTCTACAATCTCCTCGTGAGTTATACGCTACATGAGCCGCTAAGGTTTTTGGGACACCATTCATTCGAATTATTAGGGTGCATGTGACGCGTGTTATAGTTCGCAATTAGATTTTTAGATCATAGTTGCTGGGCCACTTAATGGCATATTTCCTGTGAACGTAATTCGGGCGTGAGAGAAGAAAGGCTTTTAAAGACTTTCCATTCCGGAGTCGGCCTTTCTTCCCCTCTTACATGTGATGAAAAAAATCGCAGAAACTAGATGCATTGGAAGAGAGCGGAATAAAATACTGAGCGAATCCAACCAATAGTGGAGCCAGACTTGCTCTGATTGGAGATGGAAGGAATAAACGAACATTCAAGACAATGGTGTGCTCAAAATATTAGTCAGTGAACTTAAGTTTACACTGAGTAATATATTCTATCCTTCGGATTCTCGCTTTCACAACAATCTCTCTATCTTTTTCAAGTGAATTGAATAAATCATGTATATGTAAATTAGATGCACATAAATACTCAGTTATCCAATGTCTCTCCTTTTATCCAGCATTATTTTACTCAATGTTCGTTATATCAACACAATCGCTTCATGCATGCATATTGTCCAAGCAAAAATGCCAATATATTTTTTTGTCAACAAAACAACCACCAAGTCTTTGAAATAACGTTTAAGTATTACTCCTACGGAAACCATAAGAAAATGAAATTCTTATAAGATTTATTTCAATTTGAAATATATTTATGTTGACCGAATATGCGTAGAAAATATCATGTTTATGATGTGTATCTAGTACTTCACTTTGGGGTGGCAAATGAATTTCATCATGAACTCCAAGGTTTTCACTTTGAATTACTCAATTCATGGGTGCGTGAAAATTTACCAGTAGACATTAATGAAAATAACCCATGGCTGAGTGTCATATCAGGAGGACAAGGATGTGTACAAAAACCCGATCTCACCTCAGCTCTAATATAAGCATATTAGAGCAGATGAATGCAAAACTCTTGCAGAACATTAAAATGGGCACACACTACAATAGGATCTATTATTAAAGTAACTGTCAGTTCAGATTTTTACGATCGATCAGCTTTAGGGAAGCCATGAGGCAACCTGTGGAGGAGAAAACGCATGTCATACAAATATAATGAGAGGAGGGTTGCATTTTACCAGTTATATTTATTCAGTTATAGATAATAAATATCTTCTGACGAAATTTCTTTTTGATTATATGGCATGTACTATTTCTCAATTTAATTAATGTGCGATTCACCGCACAAAATATGGTGTATATATAGCTCGTTGAATTCTCGTTATTTGAGTGAAATTTATATATTGAACTAGAACAGGTAGCAGCTTGTCATTGAAGAATTATCTAAATTGGAGTGTTTTACGCAAAAGATGTAAAAAAGTTCAGTTGGACAGCATATTGAAGTCTTGAAGTATATTTTGCACCCTTTTCACCCAATATGTTTTGACTAGTAATGAATGCTCCATTTTAAAACTGGTCGCTTGTTTACAAAGGAATATTTTACCTGATGGGATTATTATAAAAAGCATTATTCAAAGTGTTAATTCCAAATACTAACTAACGTAAAATAATAGTCTTATCTACAGTCCGAATTTAAATACGACAAAATAACAAGAATACTTTACCAAAGGACTTAAAATAAAACTTCATAAGTTAATGCGAACAGAGTTGCTGTAAAACCGTCCACCTCCACAGACAGATGGTTAATAACTGTCTAAATGCTTGATATTTAAATTTAAGTAGTCAAATTGTAAAGTCTTATGGTGAATAAATATTCGGCAAATCAATTTATTTGAAATGTCCCCCTGTAAACTCCGGCGCATAGAAAAAACTTCAAAGACAGTACCTTAATAAAGATGAAATTAAAATCAGAATGTCTCTCATGTTCCGATCACCTTTTAATATACGCCTTCGTTCTGCACTCTGACTGCCCAGGGGGGGAGCGAAGCGCGGCTCACCCTCCCCGAATCCTAAATACGCACACCCCTTTGCCGCAACCCGCGACCTTCCACCAGCCCTCGCCGCTCCATCAACCCCCTCCCCCCGCCCCGCCAAGCGCCCTCCTCCGACGCGCTCGGGGGACCTGCCCTGCCCAACTCCTCCAACGCCTCCTCTTCCCTTCCCAAGCAGCATCCCCAAGGAGCAAGTCCCACACATCCATCAAACAAGCGCACGACTCACGTCCTGGGTGAACTTACTGAGGCGCGCATAAGGGCGGATACGTACCCCCTTCCCCCCTCCGTCGAGAAAGAAGAAAGAAAGAGGAGAAAAGTTTGATTTGTAATTTTTTGAGAGAAAAATATACCTCCCCAGGATAAATTTAAATCGATTGACAAATATATGAATAAATGCTTTCGCTGCTGTGTCATATTCGTACCTCAGCTATTATTTCAATTTCCTTCACCTCCCAATCAACTAGGTCTGTTTTGAAAATTTAGAATTACATATTTATTAAAAATGGATTTGCGAAAGGATCCGAAAATGAAACGAAAATATTTATCTAGCACGTATGATGCAAAATCTCATGAACTGCATATTTGAGGGTGATGTAACACAGCATATTCTAATGGGAGCGGGTGCGAGACGCCCGCCTGTCTCGAAACACCCCGTACTACATCATGCCCGGGTCGCCGCCCGCGGTCCTCCCCCGCAACGCCCCTTCTATACAATCCATCTCCTTCCCCCCCTCAAACCTTCCTTCCCTCCTCGCACGCGCCCTGGCCTCCTTGCCCCATCTACCCCCCTCCACACCCCGACTCCCGCCCGCCCATCCGCCGACTACACGATCCCTCTTCGGCCCTCGGGAGGCGACAAAGCTGGAGTTTCCGGCACTCTCTCTGGAGAGAGAGGGAGAGAGTTGCCAAAGCAGTACTTCGCTGAACATGGCACCTGGGGACTAATATAAAGGGGATCTTTCATCCTCTCAAAATGGTTTTTTTCACAAACCGCCGTGAATGGCATCAAGGTTATTACATCTTATGAACGAATAGAAAGCGTTGCATTACTATTGAATGACCTGATCCTTAAAAGCCACTGGACGCGGTAAGATGGATTCACGCCTTAGCGCTAGATGGATTCATACTGTATGAGTTTAACGCCGAGAAAGGAGTAATTCCAGCTTCATAAATTATATTTGGTTGGTGAGTGAGTATTTGAGGAAAATTGTCAAAGTAAAAAATAGTATAAAAATAGAAATAATTAAAAACTTTCCAAAATTAAAATGATAGCGAGGAGTGCTTAGAGTCACCAATTATCCTAACTCCCGCTCCAGGTGGCCTAATGCCCTCTGCTATTGTATTTACATGACCTCTCGTGAGATCACAAGGTAAGGTGTACTTGAGGTCGGGGAATAAAAGACGGTGAAACAGAGGGAGGCGCATTTCAATGCTCGTAGACTGACTGACAGACACATAATTAAGAGTCAAACTAACTGACTGACACACAATTAAGAGGATGGAAGTTAGCCTCGCATAGAGCTACTGTTGCATTCTACCATATAAGTTTCCTTCAATTATCCACGACCGTGAGAAGGACTGTAAATGATGACTTGTGAATTGAAATGTACTTGTTAAGACAATTTTAAAAATCACAAAGTGAACATTTTTGTATTTCCTTTTATCTAGATTGCATATAAGTTTCAAAAATGTTAACTATTTCTAACCAACTATATAAATGATTAAATAATTGCGAGCAATTTCAATAATCCGTAATCCACTGAAAAATCTTCAAGAGCTAAATTAGGATTTTAATGTGAACAAATGCGCAACAAATAGTAGAAATTCTATTACAAATGGACACAAAGTAGAAATAGACTACTCAAAGAGATATTTTTTAGTGATTATATCAGCATCATCGGACGAAGGAGAATGGCGTCCTCGCCCTGACGCCAACATTCCCAAGGCACATTTTGACGCAACTCACATGCACCTGTACCAACTTAACCCACGACTCCTAATCTCTCTGGCATTTCCTTTCCCAACGCCGGACGTCACAAATATATTCCGCGTATTTCCTTTTATCCGCCTTTCAGAAATGCGCCTTCGTACAACAACAACAACGAATTCACAATTTCTCCTTCCGTCAAATAAAGGCACTACGGTGGGCACAAGAATGACTCCCTAGCATACGTAAATTATGGGCCATCATTGGCGTTCCTTTCTTAAATATAAAATTTAAAAAACCTTTTTTCTGGGTATCTTCCTTCCCTCATCCAAAGGTAAAGTGAAATTTATTTTCCTTCATTTCCTTCCTCAACTCCTCATATCACCTTCCTAGATCCATCGACATTCAGCAACTTCAACACCTTCGTAATAAAGTAAATAAATATCGCAAACACCTTCGTAAAATTTTAACCAACTTTTAACCAACCAAAATTTTAACTAACAATGCATTAGCTAATATTTGTAGAACAAAAGAAACAGCAGAAGCACAGAAGATACAGAGAAGGACCAAATTAGTTAAAATAGGGACTCGGATGCTAAATTGATATTGAGGGCTGAAAAATTAGAGAATATGAAGCTAGAGATAGAGAGAAGAAATATAAATATGTGGGAGGTGACATGAAAGCATAATGGGGATTCCTGGAGCAAACTTTATGGAGTTACAAACAGCGGTGTGGACGAGTACCAGTGAGAGGTGGCGCAGTTAACATAGAGAAAGCAACTTATAGAATATTACTAGTGGGAGCAAAAGCGTGGCCCACGAATTTGATCTTTGTTCAGAGCAGCATACCACCAAGCAATTTGTAGGGAGGAAGAAGTCGAAATTGTGGATCGGTTAGAGGGCATAATAGACTTTTTTCAAGCAGGGTAACATTTTTGATAGTGATGAGGAGATAGGAATGCAACGGTAGGCAAAGGAAGAGATGGCGACGAGGTGAGGGACTATGGTTTAGGTACGAGAATGGCCGCGGAAAGAAAGAAATTGGGTTCTGCAAGAGACTGAACTTAACCATAACGGATACTTAATTAAATCACCATATTAGGCGTAGTTATACCTGTACATGGAAAATGCTTGGTGACTCTAGTTTTGAGTCAAAGCTAATAGAGGACGACGTTGAGAGCAGAAAATAGTATAAAACATAATTCGAGAGATGGAGAGAGGAAATATTTATATTTTAGGGCTACAGTAGATTACTGGAGCAGTAGTTCAAATGTAATATACAGCAGAATTAAGAGAGTCAGCGAAGGGTTACAATAATATTGAATAAAAAGAGTAGTAAATATAGATAAAGCGACTGATAGAATACTGCTAGTAGAAGTAAAAGTAGAACCGACTAACTTGGTCAATGTTCAGGTCAGCATGCTACCGTCCAATCATGGGGAGGAAGAAGTCGATAGGGCATGCATGCATTCAGTTAGATGATATAATAGGGTGTGTTCAAGCAGGGGAACATTTGATAGTGATAGGAGATAGGAATGTGACGGTAGACGAAGGAAGAAATGGTGATTAGGTGGGGCACTACGTTTTAGGTACGAGGAATGACTGCGGGGAGAAAGCAATGGATTTCTGCTCAAGGCAGAGGTTAGTCATAAGAAACATTTTATTTTGACACCAAAATAAGCCCTGGGGTATCCAGTAACAGTGTGGTTAATTGGCAGTTTCACGGGAGCGTACGCGGGAACAGACCGTAATTTAATAATAATGAAGTATAACGTCAGACGCCAAAAGATATAACAGCAAAGATGTTTGAGGAAATGAAATAAGGAAGCATTAATCGGAGTAACAAGAAAGGGGTATGAGCTGGCTTTAAAGAAAATTATAAGTGAAGACAGCGATCTGGGTAATAGGTGAGAGAGGAATTCTAAGAAACTGCGGGAGATTCCGCAGCAGTAACTATTAAAGGAGTCATCCGCTAATATGCATTTCAATGCAACAATTTCAGTGTTGATTTTAAAAATCATTGGCCTTGACCGGGATTCAAACCCGGATCCCTCAATGTCCGACCCAGTGCTTTAGCCAGATAACCCGTCGAGGCGTCCCCTTAAACTCAGAAATTTTGGAGGCTTAAAAGGAACAAGATGTTATATACATTATCATGTTATATGATGTTATATACATCTCATATATATATATGTACATCTTGTTCCTTTAAAGCCCCCAAAATTTCAGAGTTTAAGAGGACGCCTCGATAGCTTAGCTGGCTGAAGCACTCGGCTGGACATCGAGGGATCCTAGTGCGAATCGCGGTCAAGGCGAATGATTTGACACTCTGAAACTGTTGCATTGAAATGGGGACATAGCAAAAAAAAGATGGAAAGCCGCAAACAAAACTATAGGAATGTGAATAGTAAAATGTCAAGTAAACTATGAATAATGGACCATATGATTATAAAGATGAGAGTAAAAATTAGGGAATCTATGGGTACAAAATTAAGCATAAGAAGTATAAATAGAGCATAAGAAAGTGTAATCTGAGGCGGGGAACAAATAGGACGAAAGAAGCAGACGCATTGCGAGGAAACTTATAAATGTAGAAAATGTGAAATTGGCGCTCTGTTTAAGAATGTTAAAACCCCGTCGGGAAGTAAAAAGGGAGAGTAGTCGGCGGGAAGAGGGAGTCGATGAGAATCGAGGGAGGGGAGAGCGAGAGCACTCCAGTGAGCCAGGTTCAAGTCAGAGTGGGAGGCATGACCCTAGGAGCCGATATGCACGTCGCCTTTCGAGGAAGGGGACGCGACGGCATCAGTGTATCTGGGGGGTCGAAGGGAGGTGATAATTGAAACAGTCATTGAAAGAAACATAGCGGAAGGAGACGTGTTTTGGAACTAGTAAGAAGGATGCAGTTGATATTTTTCGCGCATAGTAGTTAGGGATGCGGTGCGTTATCTGACGAGGAGGGGGCGATCCAGTGGGTAAGTAATATTGACTCCTTTGAAATGCTAAGAAGCATCAAAATTGCTGAGGATATTTTTATTCAGTTGCAAATCTGAATAACCACGGTTAAGGAGAGTGTTCTGTAACTTGAAGAGATATTTTTCAAAGGGAGTAAAGATTAGTGTAGCTTCGGCGACCGCGGATACAGAGTTAGTATGGAAGAGAGCGTGTAGTATGCGATGAGTGGCAGCTGGTGTAGTGGAGTTATTGCTGTTTATTTGTGCCCTCTTCCGTGAATATAGGAGTGAAATTTCCGAATCTCTCCCACCAATTGAAAATGTCACGCCTGTGTACTGCACTATTTAGAGGATAACCATAAATTATTTTGCTCTTATGCCGATCAAGTATAAGAAAAACATCCAACTGAAATTAATCAAGGTTATAAATTAGTTCATTGGTTAAAAACAGCATAAGCAATTCATATTCCTCAAAGATTTCTTTCAAAATGACATAAGCAAATAAACTACCGCACAAAAAAGGAAGCCCTAATCACCCATTATGGGCTCATGAGGGACATGTTGTAGGAAGGAATAGGAAAACAGTTTCGAAATATAAAAATCAACAAAGCCCCAGTTCCTGAATAAATTTTCGCTGGAATTCTAAAGAAGACATAGCCTTGAAATTAGTTTTTATGAGTCGGTAGAAGAACACTTCCCAGTAGAAAGCTAACTCAAATATTGTCTATCTGAAAAGGTGGGAGAGAGGGGGTCCAAGAAACTACAGACCAATATCTTAAACTTTGACACACAAAAAACCTTAGAACATATCCTATTTAGCATGCTCTACCCTTTATCGACACTAGAAATATATTTTTCCGTAGCTAGCAAGGGTTTAGGATAAGCAGGTCATGCGAAAGACAATTGGGTCTGAATATTCATTCTATACTAAAATCAGAGCAATGGAATACACAAATGAATGCTATATTTTTAGATTTTAGGAAAATTTCTATCAAGGTCCCTCGTGGGAAATTTATACATAAATGAAGCTATTTTGGGCATATGTGAAAGTAACCTGGATTAGGGACTTCTGACTTAGCCGTAAACAAAAGCTAGTCCTCGATTGATAAAGTTTATTAGATGAAAATCATACGTCAAGGGTACCACAGGGAAGTGATGTAGTCTACTTACTCTTCTTATTTATATACATTTGAGGTTTGAGTTCCCAAGGTATTAGCAACCTTATATTATTTTCTGATGACAAATTCATTTTAGATGATTTTCAGATAAATCTGTACACCGGAAGTTTGCGAACTGTACTTCACCGTCTTGGACCAGATATTAAAGTGAAGTAGGAAATAGGGGGTTAGAATGTAATAAATGAACTAGTAAAAAAATGAAGTTTTGAGATAACATAAAATAAAACAGGAGCGAGTAGTGAATTATGAAAGAGTTGGGATCGAACGAAACAACTCATACTTGGGTGCTACGCTGTCATTAAACCATTCGTGGGTTTGATGAAAATGACGGCGTGGTCCTGAAAGACAGTGAGATTTGTCAGGCATGATCTGCCTGGGAGGAAATCATGCTGCTGAGAAGATAAAATGGGAAAGGTGAAATAATAAATCCTGTGGAGAATAATGCGTTCACAAACGGAAGACAGGATTGGAAGCAATGAGATAGGGCGATAGTTTGAAACATCATTCTTGGGACCTGTTTTATGTATCGGAATGGTATTATTTTATTTTATTTTATTTTAAAACATTGTTCACATACAGCAGTGGCGCCAATTTACAGTGAAAAATATAACAAACATAAAAGAGGACAAAGACAATAACAGTATAACAATAACAACGAGAACCAAGCATGGACAGGGGAAAATTTTAATTTACTGAAAGGTGGGATAAAGCTTGGGTGGTGAAGTTTTTGCATGATAGGTTAAAGGGGTCGACAGTGTGAGGGAGTGAATTTAGAAGGGAGGAGAGGCGAAATAACAGTGAGCGCTTGGTGAGGGATATTCTAGGAATAGGCAGATGGAGTAGGGAGTGGGTGCGGGTGGATCGGGTTGGTATTCTGAAGTTAAAGAAAGATAGCAGTTCAGGGCAATCAATAGCCGAGTTTAGGGTCTTGTAGAGGAGTTTTAAATCAGCTTTAAGTCTGCAGCTTTGGGGACTAGAAATGGATAGGGAAGACAGAACAGCATTTGAGGACATATTGCGGTAATGTGGGACTCGGTGTTGGACTATTTTGGTAAAGAAGTGAGAGATGGAATCAAGGGATTTAAGGTTAGTTGGGGATGATGTGGACCAAATGGGGGAGCAATATGATATGATGGGAAGGACAATTAATGAGAAGTACGCCAGCGCATTTCTATATTTCTATTCTTTCTATTAGCGCATTTCTATTGAGGAGGGAAGGTTCCCAGGGAAAAACAGCGATTAAACAAGATGGCCAAGGTTGTGAGAGGGATGAAGCGCAATTGCGAATAAATTTAGGGCTGAGAGCATCTGGGCCAGGTGAGCGGTGGGGGCGTATTTTGCATAGGTATTGAAAGACTTCCCGGGAGTCTGTCTGTAAGTGGGATAGGGAATGGTTTATTTAGGAAGAAGGGAATGGACAGAGGTAATACTGAGATTAGAAATAACACAGTATGTGGCCGATTGATATCTACTTACATTTCTGCAGAGAAAATATTGCGTCGCAGAAGAGCAAATTATTGGGCATATCTAAGGAAAAAATGTTAGAAGACAAAATGCCCTGGAAAATTATGTGTTTAACGTGGACTCGATTTTAAAATATTAAAAAAATTACTAAATGCGAGCTACTTCACATTTTGATTAACATATTAACACGGCATACACCAAATTAGCTCACTTACAGGTACAAATCCTTAGCTGCATGCACACCGAGTGTGAAGGCATGCATACATGCAATCCCGAACGCATGCATTGTTTGCACTGCGCAGACTTTCTGAACCGATTCTTCAAACCCCGAAGACGCAGTAGGGTGAGATGCGCCAGCGGACGCCTTGGAAAGGACATTTCCTCCCTCATTGCCCGTCGTCATACTCGTTCCCTTGAATCCGCCGCCGCCCCTCCCCTCCCAACACCCTATTCAGGTGGAAACGAAAGTGGATTGGCCCGGCCGGTGGTACTTGGGTGCGCCCGATTAAGGAGAGTAATGTTTCAAGGCCCATGCCTCCGGTTTGCTATAGTGATACTTCAGTTTCTCCCCACTACCCTCGCTTTTCCTCTCTCAAAAGGCGCACACACATACAGACGAATCAAGTCTTCTTCCCTCCATCCAAAAGATTTCCCCGAAAAATGACTTTCTTTCGCCCTGGAAAAAGGACAATTCTCTCCAGGTCCCCGAAATGGGAATTATGTCTTTTCATACACATGTGCCACGAAAAAAATCCCGAAGAGAATCGTAATAAAAATCAGTGGCGCAGTCTTCAAGTACACGATTCGATTTCCTCTCTCCGTTATTTCTCTTGTCATTTATCCCTCGTGTGTTTGAACGTAAGCAAAAAGCGTGCCCTAATGGATGGATCCCCTCAATTTACAAGAACGCCAACGCTGCGTTCTATCAATTCCGGATATCTTTGTCTTTATTATATTTCAAGTAAGCTCTTCCTACGTTTCCATGTATCCTTGGAGCCCCGAAAGACATTTAATGGGCAATCGTGGCTCAAAAGTTAACAGGATTAAGTCAGACGAAAAGTCTTTCAACAGTTCAGCTTCTATACATATATCAATATCAAAATGGAAATTTTAGCTCATGCCATTGACAATAATATTGATTTCTGCGAGAACTTACGAGGACTTTGCAGAGGGGAAAGTCAATAATGGAACGATACCTGATACAAATTTAATTTCAATGGATTTAATGGATCATCAGCAATTGCCAAATTATCATTTTTGTCAATTTCATCAATGCAGTGAATGAGTATGAAATATTTAAACTGTAAAATTTATGAATATGGAAAGAGATGAAAGATCCCTTCACCGGTGTATCACATGCACTCTCGTACATCAAATTGCTAGCGTTGATCACCAAATAATGAGGCAAACCTTTATACAAGGGCGATTCGAAAAGTAAGGTCTCCTAGTTTTTTCATGAAAAATCAAATTTATTCTCAACTTTGCGCACATCGTAGGAAATATTGAGCATTTAGCTATTTTTCTACATAGTTGCCATGACGATCAATCACTTTTTGTATCCTTGTAAGCAGCTTTTTAATACCGGCGTCATACCTTTCTCCCGCCGCGTCGCGAAGCCAACTGACGACTACTTCTCCGATATAAATTCATCATCATTTAGTGTAAGTGTATGGTAAGAAGTGTATGGACATCAAAAACGTGCGGAAGTGGCGCAGGGAGTTTTTTGATGGCCGGGAAAACGTCCACGATGAGCAGTGGTCGGGGCGGCCGAGTTTGCCGGAATCAACGGTGGCTCAAATTGACAAGATGGTGCGCAATAACCGGAGAGTTACCCTTCATGAGATAAAGGAAGGCCTTAAGAAGAGAGTGGCTACTTTTCCATGCAGAATATTGTGTCGTAGGTCCTCAGTTACAACAAGGTGTCTCACTAAAGGAGTGTGTTTGCATCATGACAATACACGCCCACACCAACATCCACTTGTCACATCAAAAGACCAGCCTACTCAATGAATTCGGCTGGGACATCATAGAACACCCTTCTTACAGCCCAGACGTTGCCACCACTTGTTTACCGCTCTCAAAAAACTCTTTGGAGGACAGAAATTCAAGTCAGACGAGGAAGTCCAAGAAGCAGTCGTCAGTTGGCTTCGTTACGCGGCGGGAGAAAGGTACGACGCCGGTATTAAAAAGCTGGTTAAAAGGATGCAAAAAGTGATTAATCGTCATGGCAACTATGTAGAAAAATAGCTAAACGCTCAATCCTTCCTACGATGCACACAAAGTTGAGAATACATTTGATTTTCCTTGAAAAAAAATAGGAGACCTTACTTTTCGAATCGCCCTCGTATTACCAAGACATGGACATTTTACACTTACCTTCATCTTAGTTACTGTTGGTACAGAAAATTTAAATAACTGAAAGGAATGATACTTCTTGAAACGCACCTTCTCACTAAATAGGGAACAAAAAGTACTGATACCGATCAAATGTGCTTCTCCACATACTTCTTTTTATATTTTGCGGTAACGTAAATTAAGTATTTAAAAGTTAAAAGATACATTTAGAGTTTATGATGGTATATATGTAGCTGCTTTGATATGAGAGATTCAAAAATGTCATCAATGTGCTATTCAGTTAAATGTTACTTAGATTTTTGCAGACATATCTACAAAAAATAAATATTTAAAAAATTGTTGACTGGTGTAAAATGTTTTTCCCACCCTCTGCCAGTCTGTGAACAAGGGAAGATAATTCCTTGTTTGTGCTACTTGCGAAGTCCTAAAAATCAAAATGTTTTTACAATACTTGGGGTATTCAGAAACGTCATCCTGAATTACCTGTTAATCTATATTTCTCTACATCTATCTACATTGAGCATTTAAATCCACAGTCAGATTGTGTGACACGGTGTGATTCAACAATAGGCTTAAAAAATCAAAGATCAAGTTTTGCCAATTAGTAGTTGCTAGAAAAAAGTAACAGGATTCAAATAATGAAAATCAATCATAGAATATCACTAAATTTATATGTATTACTGTATCTAGGTAAGATATTCTCCGCTAAAGTTGTTTGAAAGGTTCTCAGAGTCACCACCAGATGCCAGCGCTAGCGCTAAGCATTTCCCGCGTAGTGATAGGTAATCTTCTATGAGTAAACATGTAACCCGTGAGTGCTCTGCAAATAGATCTGCGGTGCGGAAACCTCTCAGTTGGTGTTCATGTGGTGATTTGTGAAAATGGGAAAAATTAAGATTTGAGTAGCGATTAAATACTCAGTAAAGAAAGGTATGAAAGTAAAGGAAATTCACACCGAATTTCTGAACAAGCCCGGGGACTCAGCTCCTTCATATTCAACTGTTTCCAAGTAGACAAACGATATAAGTTTTGTCGGGACAGCTTAGATGATGATCCGTGTAGTGGTCGGTCGAAATTTGCCACTACCCCAGAAATTATGGAAAAAGTGCATAAAATGGCTATGTATGATCGACGATTGAAAGTGCGAGAAATCACTGAAGCGGTAGGGATGTCATCTGAATGGATATATCATATTTTAACCGAAGAATTGGATATGAGACAGTTATCTGCTAGATGGGTGCCGAGACTCTTGACGCAGGATCACAAAATGCATCAGAATGAAAATTTTCGATCAACTTTGAATCCGTTTTAAGAGTAACCAACAAGATTATATGCCTCGTTTTGTGAGCGCAGATGAAACGTGGGTCCACTCTAAAACCCCAGAGACAAAACAGCAGTCAAAGCAGTGGTAACATGTTGATTCGCCATCACCAAAGAAAGCAAAGACAATGTTGTTGGCCAGGAAGGTAATGGCTTCAGTTTTCTGGGATGCGAAAGGCATTCTACTGATATATTATCTTCCCACCGGTCAAAAAATTGATAGCCAATGCTACGCTAACCTTCTGGACCAACTGCAGGAAAAGATACATGGGAAAAGGCCAGGTTTGGTGAGGAAGAAAGTCAAGGCAATGCACACCCATACACAATGGCAAAAATACGTGAACTTAGATACGAATTTCTATCACAGCAGCTTTATTCGTCAAATTTGGCTTTATTGGATTTCTACTCTACCCGATGCTCAAAATTTTCCTTGGAGGACGGAGTTTCTCTTCAAACAAAGAAATAATAGCCGAAGTAGACGGGTATTATGCAGGCCTGAAGGAATCTAATTTTCGAGATGGGTTCTAGAAAATGAAACATCGCAGGACCGCGTGTAATATTGTACAGTTAAGACTACATTGTAAAATAGAAAAATGTTCACTGATATAAGTCGTTTTAAAATTAACCCAATTTTTTTGCTTGCTTGACGAAAAATTCCGCGTGTATATTTTTCTCCATGGGAAGAATTGTACAAGAGGAACGTCTATGTATTTAATTGAGTCTAAAATAGGCCATTCTGGTATTTTTGAGGCATAAAAGCTCAATCCCGATTACTATTCCACCTCTAGCATCTGAAGTTAATGAATTTTTGGGCAAATTCCTAAAATATGTAGAACGGCAAATATTTTCATCTATAAGCATAATTTTTCCAACGGAAAATTACCTTATATATTTTAATTTAACGGTTCTACTACGCGTAAATACGTATTTTTGGCGGATTGAATGAATTGCAGTATTATTTAATGCAATGGTCAGAATGTAAGACGATTGATTTTTCAGGGAAAGCAAAAATTGTAATTAAATAATTGATTGATATGTGTATCTCGTTATCAAAAAGTGATATATGATAATTTATCGGAATTCGACGGTGAGCATCCGAGATCACAATGCCAACCCGCAGGTCGGAGATTTTCAAATGATTGGCATGAATTGCGATTCGAAATAGCTACTTCCTGAATGAAGGCGATGCGGGAGACACAAAAGGGTGCACAGAGAATAAATGTCACCGCATCTTCCTAGGGACCGCTCCAAAACGTCGTGCATCATTCGCGGAACCCCGAAACGATCGCTCGTTTCCACAGTTTCCAGGGAAGCCTTCGCTCAAAACCTCTCAGAGCCTCACGGCCCACCCTACGACCCGGAGGCGGGTGTGAGTGAGGGTGCGTGCGTGGAGAGGGGGTGTGGGGGACGTTGATGGATCGTCGCCGCCCTTTGTCCCCATCCCCGATTATTTACAGGGCCACTGCTCCGTATGATTCAGCGTATAATCCCTCCCCCTACCCGCGTCCTCGCCTCCGTGCTCCTTAATCCCGTGGGCAGTTTGTGGGCAGTAAAAGAAATGGGACCGACGTGCCTGGAGGTAGGGGTGAGGGGTAGAATGGGCAGGGGATGGAAATCCGCGCCGAGAGAGGGAGGGAAATGGAGAAGAAAATATTGCACGGGGGGGGGAATTTCCAAGGAGCATAATGCTTATAGTATGTAAAGCTACATGATGCACTTGCAGTCAATGAACTGAGTAGTGCTGATAAAAAATAGTTTTTGACACCACTGGCGCTATGACTTTAGGCTTCATACTCTCCGTGGCAGTTTTATATATCCATAATAACGGAAGGAACATCTTACCTTTCCACGGATTTTGATTATGGATATATTAAACTTCCAGGAACATAGATGTAAAACCATATTACTAAATAAAGCTTCCGTGGCAGTTCATGCGAAACTCTACGGAAACTTTTTCTCAAATTCTGAATGGCAACCGTAAACATTTTTTGCAACAACTAGTGCCTCTAAATAGCGCTTTACACAATATATCCCGCCATAGCTATGAATTCTCTACAGCATTAACCTTGAAATCAGTCCATGCAGCAAATCCTCAAGTGCCTGAATGGATAATTGAAGCTATTCCATGCAATAAAGAGATCGCCTCTCATATCTCCCTTTCTTTTACGATAAGAAATATGATTTAATTTACATTTGGTGGAATGAGTGATGTTCGAGGACAATTTTAAAGTATGTGTGAGTAAAATATCATCCGGAAAGTTTGGAAGGCTACTGGATAAACTCAAGTGCCTTGAGGTGATTAACACGGAATCCCAAATGAAGGAGTCGCTCTGTAATTTCTCTAACATGCCTTCAAAAATAACATAAAAACGTACAAACACATTTTTTTCTGCAAGTAGATGGGGCTTCTCAACAAAGTCTAAAATCCGATTTTTTCGGAAACTCTTTGAGAATAACCTCAGGAGCCTAACTGCTGATTGCGAGTTTTCCCTCTGGAAGGAACCAGTAGCCTCCAAACAACTCATGTGTCCAACGCCAACTGCAACTTCAAGAGTCGCGCCAACTTTCCTTCGCAGCCATCTTGGCTCCAAGGACTACGAGATACCTTCAACGATGAAAATCTTATGCATCAATTCCTTCTTTCCTACATTCTCAAAGATAAATTGGCTCCTAGAAACGGAATAATCGTATCCTTTGATACAAACGACCCATTTATGTTTGTTCCCATAGCGAAAGCCCTGCATATTGGCTATCAAAACATTTACTGAGTAGCCCGAAACATCGTGATTTAGGCATCGATTAGGATGGTGGTTGAACTCTTAACCGCAATTTTTGTCTTTTCTTTGTACTTGGTCCTACCCTGGTCCTATCCGTGGATCCTACAAGCCAGTGCTAGAGTGTGTGGTTGAAATTGAGTTGGCACCAAGCATGCAATATCAAAAATTGAAGTTTTACTTTGTTGTTATATGAATATACATGTTGAAGTAAGCTTGTTGTCAAGTTGTTGAAAGTAAGCTCACTCAACTCATGCAGTCTTTTCCATAAATACGTGGTCTCCTGGGCTACATACATTGACGATTTTCCTTGCCTTTGGACTAGAAACAAGCGACAAAAAATTTCTTTCGATCACACTGAACAACTTACACCCAAGAACTTCTCTTCTATTCTACATAATGCCGCCGGAATGGATAGTGGCGGGAAAATCCAAAATTTCATGACTACACACTTCTCTAACTCTAATACTAATTCCCATGTGTCGTATTACAACAGTATTGATTCAAACATTTGCTAATACTACTTCATTCTCAGGACTAGGGGTCTTTTTTTAAACCATTACGTTGCCGGCAAATTCACGTAGACGAATTCTGCCATTATCATCATGCTGATGTCATTAAAGTAAAAGAGTAATAAAAAATGCCCAATGAAACATTCTAAGGGAGTACCAGAAATTAAAAAATTAGAGATATCAGTGTGGAACTGACAGGGATAAGATTTCAGTTCCCACGTGAACGGTAAGGTATCAGAATAACTGTAACTGACTCCGCTAGGGAGAGAACACGTTGTTTCTTAGTTTGTCTATTCTTATTTTAATGTTATTATTGTTCCTATCTGATCGTATCATTTTCTTCGGTGAATATTTTACCTACTTAAAAACTCGACTCCATGAAGCTGTAGTTAACGTCATCTATTTCAATTATTTTGCATATTTACTGGTACCTAAAAGTTAAGTAGCACCTGATGATGCTTCATGCCAGATGTCGGTTCACCCCCTGCCACATACCCTAGCAGTGGATTTAAGGGCACCATGTGGATGATAATTACAAAGGAGTCGATGAAAAGGTCCATGTAGAGCAAAGATCCATTATGTAGAGAAAAGATTACTGAAACCTTCGATGTGGTGGTTGGCTATGCGCAGAGCAGAAGCATGGAGGATCAAGAGACAAAATGAAAGGGGTGGATTGGGTTAGGAGAAAAATGTAAGAAAATAAAGTTAACAGAAATGAAAGCAACTTAAACCCGAAAGAATACAAACGGTTATTAAATATATTTTTATACGCCCCCTCGAAGCATGTTATTAGAAGATAGTTGATGTTTATTGAAAATTTAAAAGCGACCATCTTCCGTGGTAACAGTCACAATTAAAAGCTCCTGTCATAGTTTAATTCCAACATATGTATTGCAAATATCACTGATGATACAGCGAAATTTACAAAAATAAAATAATACTAATGCACATGAGTGACCTTAAAGACAGGTGAATACACTTCCAACAACCCTCATGCTAGCTTGGAATGTAAAATACAGATACGGGATACGGTACGTAAAAAATATCAGGTTGCACTAAATAATTAAACTTGGTATTATTTGATATTGCCTGATGATGTCGCCTATGCGTCGAAACCGGTAGTAGTATAATAAAGGTTTGTGAAATAATACCAAATTTAATTGTTCAGTGATCATGTATGTTCACAAAGTAGAGCCTGTGACCATCGAATTTAAAATCGCAGCGCTGTGCGTCAGTGGTACTGATAGTTTAAGAGGGAAAGGAAAAATGCCCATGATGTCTAAGAACTGGCCATCTGTCAATTCATCTGTCACAATGCTAGGCAGACTGCTGCGGTCCTCGTCGTGAACACTGGTGCGGCCATTTTTACACTGAATACACCACAGCTATGAGGAGGGAATCTGACCGAAAGACTTTGTGAGATCAGTTTTAGTTTCTATTCCGAAAAAGGTAAAGTCCACGTCATGTGAGGACTATAGGACAATTAGTTTGATATCCCACGCAGCTAAAGTTGTTCTCAGGATCATAAACAAAAGGATAGAGAGTAGGGCAAATGATTACTTAGGGGATGATCAGTTTGGGTTTAGGAAGGGGAGAAGTACGCGTGATGCCATTGCAGTAATGAGATTATTAATCGAGAGGAATATAGAACACAACCAGGAGGTATTTGCCTGTTTCGTAGATTTCGAAAAAGCGTTTGATAGAGTGAATTGGGAAAAACTAATGAGTATAATGCAGAAAATAGGAATAGATTGGAGGGAAAGGAGGCTAATCCGTAACCTGTACATGTCTCAGACTGCTCAGGTGCGGGAGTCAGGATGGGCAGTGTTAGGAAGGGGTGTAAGGCAGGGTTGCCCATTATCACCGTTGCTTTTCAACCCGTATGCAGAGGAAATGATCAAAGATGCATGGGAAGAACTCGAGGTAGGAATGAAAGCGGGCGGAAAATTCGTAAAATCAGTTAGGTTTGCTGATGACCAAGCTTTAGTTTGCCAGTCAGCCAAGGGGTTGCAAGCATTGCTGAGTGAATTGGATATTCAGTGCGACAGGTATGGGATGAGAAACAATATTAATAAAACAAAGGTTATGCGATTTTCTAGAAAGAAAAAGGCTAAGCTTAACATTAAAAATAGGAGGGTAAAAACTAGAGCAGGTAGAACAGTTTACGTATCTCGGTAGTGTTTTGGACCAACACGGTCAAAGTAGTAGGGACGTAAGGAGAAGAATTGCGCTAGGCAAAGAGGCTTTCACAAGGAGGAGGGAGTAAATGACGGGGACGTTGAGTAAGGATGTTATGAAAAGACTCGAAAAAACTTTGATATGGAGCGTAGGTGCGGCGGGGAATCGTGGTCATTGAAGCAGGAGGATAGACGTAGACTGGAGGCTTTTGAAATGTGGGTGTGGAGAAGAATGGAGAAGGTGAAATGGTCAGAGAAGAAAACAAATGAGGAAGTACTTGGTATGGTGGGCGAAGAGAGGGGTTTGTTGGGAGCAATCCTATGGAGGCAGGAAAAGTGGATGAAGGGGGTGTTGACCGGCAGTGGGATGTTGAAGACTGTGATAGAGGGTAGAATGTTGGGCAAAAGAGGAAAGGGAAGGAACAGGATAGGGATGTTGGACGGGATGAAGGGAGGAAGAAAGTACTCAGAGATGAAGAGGGACCTGATATAGAGTAGGATGATGGATTTTGTGTTTTGTTAGTTAATATTTGTTTGTTAGTTAGTAATATTTGTTTGGTAATTGTGTCCATCCAAAAACCTACCTTAACCGGTAGATTACCTTAAAAAAAACACCACAGCCTCACTCTGCCTTCACTCATTATTCTATCTCCGTAAACTTCACAAAGTTGCCTATGGATATCAATTGGCTTGTGACTTTTTTCAGTAAAAACCTAATCTCAGATCACTCTTCACAACACAATAGGATTTTCTATTGCAGCGCACATTTTAACAGTGTACAGTGAGCAAATTAGAAAAACTATAGTCTGCACACTAGCATAGCAGGATGCGTACGGACTGTAGGAATGTTTATACATAAAGATGGTGGCTCTAGCCCTGGCCATACCCAATTTTTACATCTTAGTTTCGATGAAATTTTTGCTCCTGGTGTCTGGAAAATTAGTGTTTGTAGACACCTGGAATTTGATTTTTCGGGTATAATGGGATGCATGACGCGAAAGTAAAAATAATGGCAAAAGGTAAGTAATTTCCACTTGATTAGATTAAGTACGCAACCCGTTTAATATAAACCCTAAACACTCGTTGGTCATGAGTTTTCTCAACGCATACCATGGTTTTAAAAAGCTAGCAAAACAAGTAGTTACTGAAATACTTCAATTAAAATCGCCGTAACATGTACAAAAATGTCCATTTATAAAATGTTGATACATAAAACTCATCTACACATAAATTTCTAGTAAAAGAAAAGTTATCTTGGAACAAGTTTAATAGCTCGACCGAGTGTAGCCTTACTGGGAACGGCTGCACAGGAACAGCTTCAAACTTTTGTATGCCGCTTATGTTGTTCGTTTGGCGCATGGGAACCATGTCCCTGCTAAATCCCAGCGGCACCACATCTCCGCTGAGAACTGACTGACGTTCATACTGAGAACAAACCAACCCTTTCCCAGAAAATCCCAGCCGTCGTCGCGCTCTTTCGAGTTACCCGACGTAGCTGCGCGTTCCGCAAGGCGACTCTTCCCGGAGGGAAAGAGTGGGCGGAAAAGCGAACCTCCCCCAAGTGTGATTTCAGGGATCGAGGCAGGGAGACTCAAAAATACATGCATTTCATAAGAATATAAAAACATCCCTAAGCGATTATTCTCCTTGATTTCAGGTGGGTTGAAGTGTTTCCTTCGTGGGTGTAGTGTCGCTCTGTACTCATGCAAATTGAGCCCCCAAAACAACAGCAGACCGGAAGGGGAGACGATATGATAAAAATAAACGGGCAGACGAGGCGGAAGACGAGAAAGGACAAACTCCGAGATGACGAAATGTGATGGGGAAACTAAATCGTTGGGAAAACGAATGATGACTAATGTAAGGTGGCGTCGCCATGCAGGTGTGCGCCAGTGCTTATTTTTAATGGCTTCTTTTTCCTCTGGTCAGGCCAGGGAAACGCGAGGGTATTCAGGTAATTCTCACCGGAGCGAGTCTTTCCAGCCTCCGTCCTGGTACACCCACATTCTAAAAATCACAAACTGGATCCCTGGCTATCTCCTTGTGTCTGGCGACGGAGACGGCGGAGGGGAGAGAACAGGGGAGGAGGAGCCGCATCGGCCGGGTGTTCATGCGCTCTCGTTTGACAACGAACGGACTGACTAGAAGAGGTAAAACTTTTTTATATTCATTTTCGATTCCCACTCTTGAAACATGATTTATAACGTGACAGTAAATTGATTCTGAAAAGTTGCAAAAACGTGACTTAAATGTTGTTTATATATTAAAAGGGCTTATATCCTAAATATTAATTTATACTTTTTACCTCATACCCCAAGCTTCACTTTAATGAATATGTAATATTAGTAAATGTAATACGAATAAATTATATATATATATATATATATATATATTTATTATAGATGTATTTTATTAATAAAAATTAATTATATTTAAATTTTTAACTAGATCAAGTATTTTAAGCTACGTTTAAGAGATTCTTCATTAATCCTTCGAAAATAGTCAAGCCTGTTTCGAGCACATGTGTGTTTTTCTATTATCTGTTTAACTTTTTCTTTGCGTTGGACTGTATGAACATCTGTTTTGATGGATTGAGCTGTTTATAACTACTTTGGACGAATCTTAATTGGAAAAAAATTCCTCTCGCAATCTTCCCTTAATCAGTGCACAATAATTGCTTCATAAAATGTTGACATTCATTTTGGAGTAATTTATTGTCTGCACATTCACTTAAATATTTTTGCACAGAATTAAGTAGCTAAGAGTTTAATTTTTTGCAGGATTCAGTGGAATTGAACCAACCCTGCTGAGATATCACTCAAGTTAAAGCAAAACTCTTAAATAAGTATATTGCCGCCAAATTTAACGACAACATTGCTGATCTGGCAACCATGATACCATACCAATGGCACCTCCTCGGGCGAAGAGTCTGCCGCCAATCGCGCCATCGTCGCACTTCTGACGTCGTAGGTCATCGTGTCTCATTTGACGCCAATGCCACGCTCATATTCTCCCCATTCTAACCTACTCACAGGTGTGGGAGTCTCGTGCGACTCCTTCCTCCTCCCACGTACACCACTCGGGCGGAGGGGAAGAGGAAATGGGTGGGGGGTGACGAATCGCGAAACTTTGGCCATAAACCGCACCTCACCCACCCGCGCCGCTCGCCGCCATCATAGGAAGGGACGTGTTGAAAGAGCCCCTTTCGCGGGCTTTGTCTCTCACAGCAGGAAATTGGATGGCACCATCCGAGACGCAATGAAGCGCGCCGCTTTTTAACGCCGGGAGCAGTTTCGGGAGGTATTCCTCTCCTTGGTGAACTCGTGTCCGTGTTCCAGAAGTAAGAAGAGGAGGAGACGATCAAAACCCTTTGGGGGCAACCGCCCACGCAACCTCGAGGATGGGAAAGAGGGTCGGAAATAGCGGGGGGGGGGGGTTGGAAGTGGCGGGGAGAAAACAAAGGCGGTGCAGCAACCTCGGATTTTCTTTAAAAATATCACTTTGCGTTTTGCTATTACTTAAGACATATTAGCTATCTCTATCTTCTTTGGGGCAATGACCATTAACCTAAACCTTTTCTTAATTTCAACCGTAAATGCGTATGATATAAAACAACCTTTAATTTCATAATTGGTTATGGATCAAATTATCACATCTCACATCGAGCGTCGAGCAAAATACTGCAAAGGATGAGCAACAAGCTTTGACTGAAGCGCAAGTTTTCCCAGTAGTCCCACAAGCCAACAAATCCGGCCCTGCCGCTGGTTCTCAACTGCGGTTTGCCAATTTTGCTTGGTAGTAGTAGTTTTGAGGGGGGGCGACCGACAGCTAAGGTCATTTGCGCCATAGGAGATGGACAGGAAAGGATGAAGGGTGGAGAGAAACCCGGCGTCGGCAATAGCCTACTCTTTACGAAAGGCGCCAAGGGGTCCGCAGTTTAACGTCCCATCCGACGGACGGCGTACTCACTCAAAGTGCCCTCCACAAAGCACCTCAAGTAGGGATCGAGATACCTCTGAAAAGTATTCAACACCGCCGGGATTTGAACCCGCGCCCTCACGGTGGGAAGCCAGTACGTTAGCCCCCGCACCATCTCGATCCCTATTTTGCTTGGCTTCTGCATGAGCAGCCAGCCCAAGACCACTTTTGTTTCTTTAGTGTGGAAGTTTGTTTTTCCACTGTGAACCTGTGAGGCAACTTTTAATTTATCATTTTTTTAATTAGGTTTTTCATTTATCTAGCAAATTTCATTTCTCATGTTAATTGGATGCATCAAAGATTCAAAAAGAATTTTTCTTCGCTAGCGTGCTATGAGTGGTTCACGAGTTATCTCATGTATTTTATAGTGAGAGAGTATAATTCGTTTGTGATTATTAGATGGCAGCCATTCTGACAGTTTTCAAGATTTGTTACCACTTTTCATAGTTAGGGGTATTCATTGCCTTAAAAATGAGGCATTTATAATTATTTTCAATTAAACATTTGGAGCTCTACGAACAGATGTAAGTGACGTGATATACAGTGAGCAATCTAATTCAACTCGTTTCAAACAAAATGAAATAGATGCCACAAACAATTTAATTCAGTCCCAGTTTCACTATGCAGAGCCGGGCATCCCTGGATATATCACATGATTTATGAAATAAAATAATATATATAGGAACTATGGTAAATATATTTTGCCATCAACGTTAGGCATAAAGAGAGAATATGACGTAGATGAAGATAGCTTATGTCCAGTCTGGTGTGGGCTTACCCCCTACTACACACCCTAGCGGTGGCTTGCAGGGTACTAAAATATTTATTAAAAATACCATTCTCTGACGCCATTCACTCCCAGCTGACATCAAGTTTTGGCGCTGCCAAGAGTGGACCAACACAACGTCTGTTCCAAAAATAGAATGACTTACCTTTTCCCAGATACACATACGGATGGGCGGTGGTTTGTCTGATTGGGTCCGTGGGAGGGGTGTCTCAGGAAAGGCTGGAGGCCGGTGGAAGTTGGCTCCCAGCCCTTGCGGAGTAAGAACCGTTCGTTTGCAAAACCTCTATAACGTGACCTCGTTACGCTCCTTCATGAACAGGTTATTGGAACAGCGCTACGGCAGTAAATTTTGTGTGAAACTGGGCAAAGTCGGGAAATAAACTAATGACATGTTTAAGGCTGTTTGTGGTGATAACACCATATGTGCATCGAGTGGTACAAGTTATTTCGGGAGATAAGAGAATATGTTGAAGACTTCGAATGCTCAGGACGCCCTTCGACCTCAAAAACTGACCACATTCTTGCACGAATGAAGGCTTTGTTGGGCATGGATCATAGATTAGGCGCTCGTATGGTTTTTAATTAACTTGGTACCCCTAAAAGTGGAGTGGATCGACTTGTGACCGAAAAATGGGCATGAGAAGGTGTTAGAGATGTTGGTTCCACGAGTTCTCTCGAACGAACAAAAGGAAACTCGCATGTGGATCTACCAAGAGCTTCTCGACCCTGCCTCAGCCATCCTACAACCCTGACGTTGCCACACCAGATTTCGTCCTCTTCTCCCACCTCAAATCTGTGCTTATAAAACGTCACCATGACTCAGTGGAAGCCTTTCAACAGGTCGTTACGAGGGATCTTAGCAGAATTCCGGGTACCACCTTCCAGAAGGTGTACAAGGCGTGAAAAATCCGCTGTCAGCAGTGCGTGGATGCACAAGAGTACTGGTTCGAAGACTTTTAGGTGAATTTATCAATTCTGGCAACACATTTTATAAATCGACTCAGTTCTCCTACTTTTGGGATAGACCTTGTATAGAAGTATAGAATTACTCCATGAAACAGCGTTGTTCCTTCACGATTTTGTTTTTATTATGATTACAGGTGGTTTTAAGACTAATGCTGCCTTCCAAAATATCGTATATTCCCTATAGCGATGGACGGCCAAGAATGAACTGCAATGAGAAGGGCCCTAGGGGGGCGTCCACAAAAGAATCAAAGGTAATAACTGCGGAGATACCGTGATCGCAAGATGATATCAATACAAGAGTTGTCGCTAAGCACTCACCATAATGACAACCCGAGAGGGTGAAGCGTCGCATTCATTGCCGCGCGGGCTGGGCGGAGAACTCGTGAAAAAACGGCACCAAATCGTGCGGAATGAGCTAACGGGTTGCTTGTGGGACGCTTCGCTTTCGATTGTATAAACCCATAGTTTTCAATTACGTGATGCTACATTGAAATGCTATAGATGTTGCGTTATATTTCTCGAGTTTCCATGAAATATTAGATCAATAAGAAGTAAATACCAAAGAGCATATTTCGCGTAGTATGGATTATAAATACCTGCAGATCCCACGAATTGCACCTTTTTTCTGGACTTTGGCTATTTCACCAAGATTTCCATACCGATCCTAAGTCATGCTATATTGATGTCTTTATATGCGGTGGGTTCCAAAATTGGAACGGAGAGAGTGATTCAACCAATTAGGGGCATAAGGGTAAAGAAAACTCCATTTTTTAATAAAGTGCTGTTTTTTCAATTCGGAATACTACGTATACCCAATTGCCTAAAATTTAATTTCGAATTTATAAGTGGCAATAGATCATCTCCCAATCAAGATAGAAGATAAATGCGTTAGTTTCGTAGTTTTAGTTAATTATTTTCCAAATATTTAAAATTTTTTGCTTGAACACACTTGACTAATTCTCTGGATCAGATCCACCTATATTCTGCCACTTTTCCCAGTCCATGGCATAAGCAAGTCAAAGGGTGTCCAGAAAAACATGAGATTCGCCTTTTACGCGTTCATGTGCAGTTTTACGTTAGTTGAGCTTCTGCAAATCGCATGATATCATCACAGGTTATTATCATTACGTGATCAGAAGCGCTCAGGCGATGAACGAGAGAAAAGCAAAATATTCACTACCTTATCAATATTAGTCGGTTCCCATTTTTTGATTAAGGCGAACCTTTGGGTTGGAGCAAAAAATAAGAATTAAAATTGAATATTAAACAAAATTGAAAAAATCAGTAGTTTAAAGGAAAAATTATTAATATGAATGGGCATATGAAATACAAGCGAACAAACTTGCAGATAAATACTTCAGTGTCACTCTTACTTGATCTATCATGGAGCTTACGCGTTAGCAGAATATGTTGGAGTAAGCGATTATTACAAAAGGAAATTAAAATATGAAAAGAAAGTACGTTTTGGCGAGGAGGTTATTGAAAAAACTAGGCTGGCAGTCTTTCATAACATGGAAAGATTCATTGAGCTCCGAGAATCATAAAAAGTCACAAAGCTTCCCTTTCTGTCGTCTCACAATGAACAGATACGAGAATAAAACGATCAAGTAGCCAAAATAATGCTCAAAAATACAATTTTCAGCTGAAATCCCAAATACGAACACACGACATAAATCTGAAAGTACACCATATAGTACGTTGTCCTAACATTTGCTATGCTTTCCTGGTGAGTCGAAGCCTAAGTATGAATTTAAAAGGAGGATTTAAATTGATATAATAGTATTAACATGTATTCATTATATTTCCTTGAGGAAATACCTATTTGACAAATACGAATGACAGCGTAAACACTGAATAAAAATTTATTTTGCTGAGGGCATTATCTCTGTCTGACGCACCACAATGAAAAGAAGACGTAGATTTAAGGAATTTCCGAACCGTAGACAAAAAAAATGTATCACCGAAAGACTGAGTTTTTTTGGATAACTAGAGATGAAAACAAGCAATATAATTTTCAGAGTGCAAAAATATTGCAATATTTTTCAGAAAAAATGAGGAATCTTTAATTTACAATGATTGAACAAAAACAGAGAAGGAAGCCGAATTGGTACGTACGCGCTTATGTAAAAGGTTTGCGCCAATTAATCACACGATTTTGCGCAAAAAAAACTTTCCTGTTCCCGCAGTGTAATCTATCACAAGATCCGCCTGAATCTCTTTGATGTTGAAAGAACTGTTCCACTTCCAATACGATTACTGTGGAAGAGATTCCTAATCGTAAAATTCTAATATACGGATGTTATGGAGAATGGCAGATTTCAGTTTTAAAGCCGGAAAAAAATTCATAAAAATTATTTATGAAGAATAAATTCTTAAGCACCAAAGATAGTATTTGTAACATCTGCCATACACATTCCTAATGTAGTAGTAGTAAATTGTGGAGGCGACCGACATCAGAGATCGTTTGTGCCAGAAGAGATAGATGGCTAATTCGGTTTGGGTAGTATGGTCTGGGAGTAGAGGAAGGGTGGAGAGAAACTTCGAGTCGGCATTAGCCTACTCTAAAAACCAAAAGTTCCAAGGGGTCCCACAATGTACTCTCCCTTCCGAAGTGGAGTATAACCACTTAAAGTGCTCTCCATAAGCACCAAAAGTAGGGATTCATTTACAACAAATCCCGCACCAGGATTCGAACTGGGCCCTAGGGTGGGTAGGCAGTACATTAGCCACTGAACCATCCCGATCTCCCATTACTAATATTTAACGGTTGTTAACTACTCTCCTGGCTACACAGAGAAAATAAATAAGTAGAATCATTAAAAAGGACGAGCTCACTTGCACCCATTCACTAATTACAATTTAGCATTCTACCCACGCAAAACGAACATTTCCCAAAAACACTAGCTTTACACCTTTATCTACACTACATCTAGACACAAGGGCATGACGCCAGGACGTCAGCCATAAAGCTAGTTGAGGGGAAATGTAACTTGTAGGTTCCAAACTATTTTCGCCTGGGCCTAGCCATTTCTGTCTTAGTGTTTTCCCCTTCAGTATAGTTGCTCTCGCGAATAGTTCGCGGGCAAAACAAATGTTTGAATCTATCCATATGGTAGTCTCCCTTTTATCCTCCTTTGGTCGCCCTTTCCTACCCGACTGAGGAGGCGAGCTTGTTTACATATACGTTAGCACCCAAGAGATGCACTCCCTTGATGGGCAGCAACCTAAATTTGGCCTCATCCAGTGAGCAACGATCGATCACTGGGCATGATGCCTATAAAGGCAGTTATAGATGACTCAAACTCTAAATACGAGTATTTGCAAGTAGTATTCGAGTTCCCTCAAGGTAGCGTCATTGGCTCATCACTCTTTTTTACTAAAATTGATATCACCTCAAAAATAAAACCAACTTACGTCTGTTTTCCGACGGCACATTAATCTACAGGGAGATAGCGAACGAAACAGACCGTCAAGTACTAAACACCGACTTAAAAAAATATTCAAAAATGGTGCACAGTATGAAGTCTGCATTTCAATACAAAAAAATCTACGGCAATGCACTTCTTAAAAAAAAACAAAAGGAGACTTGACAAACTTTTAAAAGGGGAGGTGATTGGATAAACTTTGCAGACTACATGGAACACTTGCGAGTCACCACCAACTCCGACCTAGAATGCGGAAAAAACAGACGAAATTTCTCAAACGCATAGTTGGAAAAAGTAGCGATGAAAAGCGAAGAATGCGTGTTTTTATTCTTTAGTACGACCCCTCATAGTATATGCGGCGAGGGGTACACCGGCTAGAGAGTCGATCAAGGTACAGAGCAGGGCCGCCATATCCTTGAAAGATCGTAAAAAAGAACACAAAGCGTCTAGCATTTAGTACAAGAATGGAAATCATTTGATATGCAAAGACTCAAATATTGATTGAGCCTATTACAATGAAACCAATTGTGTGGCTTTGCATCCGACAAAGATGATTATAACAATTTCACCACCGAAGCTTTATCCCACCTTTCAGTAAATTAAAATTTTCCCCGGCCCATGCTTGGTTCTCGTTGTTATTGTTATGCTGTTATTGTCTTTTGTCCTCTTTCATGTTTGTTATATTTTTCACTGTAAAATGGCGCTACTGCTGTGTGTGTATAATGTTTTAAAATAAATAAATGATAAAGCTCCCAATTACAAGCGAAATACGATCAATTGTCGAAAAATAAAAGAACGACTGCCGAACGGATAGAATCAAGAATTCTACATGTTACCCTACAAGCCATTGCAAGGATTTGCTGTAGGGGACGATTTCACATCAGACTAATGTTGACAGCAAACACTTTCCCCTCTTGCACGGCTGAATAATTTAATTTTATTTCTATCACTTAACGTTTGTGGGGAAAATGACATCTTAAATTTATCTGTTCTGCATTTAATCACTCTAATTTTATTCCGATGATCTTTCCTACTGTAGTATGATAGACTAATAATACATTTTTAACATAAATGCTAAAGAGCCGTCATTCGAATTGATGCAGATATTTAGTCTGTACTCCAACCTTCGCTCCGTGAGTGAATCTCCACCTAGTTCCTCGAATAATATTTATACGCGATTTACAAATCTAGCTTCTTTATGCAGTAAGCGATTCAATGCGGCTATCAATGCGACTTTCTGAGGATTCCATATATTAGGAGCATACTCTAAATGAGGCCCCAACCAGCGGAAGGCCGCATTACTCTTTAACATTTTCGTCACATTTTCCCAATACTATTCTAATAAATCATAAGTTTTTGTCACCTAGTCCACATATTTCGCGTGTATGTTTCACCCAGGAGAGGTCATGAGTCATGACAACGCAAAAGTATTTCATCAAGTCTACACACTTTGTCTCCATTTTCCTGATGCAGTAAACGTTTGGGAGGTAACTGCTCTAAAAATTCGTCATTTTTTTTAAGTGTAATTCTAATTGCCAAGTTTTATTTCATTAAGGCTATCTGCTATATCTGGTGTATCTTCAGAATTAGGGATATTTCTCTAAACCTCTGCATCGTCAGCAATTAAACGTTTCTTACTAGTGACTACGGAGTCAATTTTGCTGACGTAAATAAGGAATAAAAGAGGTCCAATAACACCTCCTCCTTGGGGAACACCGGAAATGACTTCTACGGCATTTAAGCTAACACCATTTATGACTCCTCTTGTGCCCGATCATTAAAATATCATTAAACCAGCCCAGGATATATATATATATATATATATATATATATATATATATTATTTATTAGGTAATCTACCGGTTAAGGTAGGTTTTTGGATGGACAAAATTACTAATTCAACAATTGGTGACCCCCAGAAAAACACAACATCCCACTCTACATCAGGTATATATATATATATATATATATATATATATATATATATATATATATATATAACCGTTTAGAAAGTTGCTCTAATTTGTTATCAATAACTCTTTGACTATATCTCATTATCGAACACACAATTACATGTTCCATGAACTTGCATGATACGGATGTGGGAGAAACAGGTCTTTGATTATTCCGCTCTTCCTTGCATGCGACTTTACAAATGGGTATTACATTTCATTAGCGTCACTGGGATTCTTGTGATCAACTAGCATTCCTCCTATCAGTTCCCCCGCCCGCCACCAAGCACCCCAGTGTCCTTAGCTTTGAATCCATTAATGGCAAATGATTCGGACTTGTGGCTGAGAGTGGGCAGGCACGTGGCGGTGGTGAATGCCATGGACGGAACCACCCAAGGAGGTGAGCCGCAGGTAAATCAGTCATGTTTGGTTAGAGGGGGCTTGATGAGGTTGGTATAGTAAAATGGTTAGCGTATACCTCGATATATCGATACGTGTACATCCATATGACAGAGTAAATCCGCACAGAGGGAAACCATTCCACTGAGCCTCTACACTTATTTCCAACTGCGGATATCGGCTCGCGCGTTGTCATATCCACCTGGCGAATATACACTCAAAATTAAATTTCTCTTCGTTAACTTTGTCGTATTTTTCCATCGCAAACCGCGCTTCAATGAGAATCAGCAGCATCATCCGGTAATAGCGATTCCAAATGTATTACTAAAATGGCTAGTATTTGCTCTTCCCGCGCACTATTTAACAATACCACAATATAAGGGGGAACACTACGAGAGAAATAATTGGTTAAGCACTGGAGAAAATAGTGAGGAACCTGCAAGTTACGAGTATATTTACCCTAAACTCGCTTCAAGGCTGCCGTCCTAATTCCACGTGCCCTTGTCGCAAGATGTCATGTAATTATTAAACATTTATTCCTTTGTGAAATGTGCGTCCTGCATGAGTGGAATACTACCTTATAGCTATTGACTGCGTTGCATGCTTTACCCTCCTCCTTAAAGGATGTACTTATTTGTGTTCTTAGTCTAGTCATTAGAGTAGCTACGGACAGTGTAACATTCGCAATGTGTACATGTAGACCAAATGTTGCGTGAATAATGCCCGGTCGCCCCTCCTCCTAGAGCCCTTTCGGTGTATAATGGTGTGCCCCTTGATTCTGGAAGTAGTCGAGTAGAAGTGGAATGGCTGGTGACCTAACAGCCCCTGCCACACGTCCTTAGGACGGCTTGTGGGGAGAGGGTAGATCATTGCGCGGCTATATTTCCTCAAAACCTACCCGATCTCCTGCAAATACTTCCCATCCGGTGTGATTTCAATGGCCAACATGTGTACTAGTCCGACAGGAGTGAACTTACCTTTATCGGGAATCGGTGAAGACCTCGAACTGTCACAGTCCTGGTACTTGCCCTGCAGTGTGGTGCACTTATCGGCAGCGGTGCGCAATCCAAGAGAAGTGGAACGAGGCCTATGAAAACACTTCCGGGAGATCGGAAAGCCCTTCGAGAATACCACTCGCAGAGAAACTCACTGGCCACAAACCACCAGGACGGGGAGGTCGCATCATGGCACGCACCACGTCCGCCCAAATCGCGAGCCCACAGGCGGCTGTCTTACCCACGCCTCCCGATGCGAGCCGCAGGTCTCCCCGCTGTGCCCCCCGCCCACGAGGGCCCCTCTCCCTCCTCCTAGCGATCGCCGCTAACGGCAACGTCGAGTGGATGGCCAAGTGCCCCACGGCACACGACAAGGTAAAGAGTTGGCCACTGGCTGCATGCAATTAGATATTCGCAGCCACGCGCCGCGTTTAGACGGCGTGCGAGCCTACCGTCACGCGCACGCAAACCGCTACTCACGGAGGGAGATCGGAAGGAATGAGGAGGGGAGGATGAGTGGCAGTAGTTGACTGCGTTAATGTGTGAGCGAGAGGTCGATGGACTGGAATCGAGAGCATTAGACCTTGTGTATTGGAGGGATAATTTCTCTGTGACGGGTTAGTTTCTCAAATTTCCTAAAAGAAAGCCTTCGTTTAATACGTTAGACGGTGAAGCATTCTTGACACTTCGAATAGACCAACGCCTCTCACCCCTTTCCCAAATGCAGGAAGAAATTGGTTCTCGGTGAATGCATGGGCTCGGACTTTGGCAGTTGATACATAGGGTGTTCACTGCCTCCACCGCAGATTCGTTTTCATTCATTTAAGCTCGATTCCGGTATTCTCTATTCATGCCGTCTTTATTACCGAATGCATTATAAGCATAACAGGTTAATTTTTATGATTGGCGAAGGTAGGAATGTATCTAAGAAGATGAGATGATTACATTGTGTATGATGCAATATAGCGAGTATTGCCTGAGTTCACCGAGGGTAATAAGAGATATAGGATGTGAAACAGACTGGTTCCACGTTAATATCTCAATTGATCTCTTATCTAGTAGACTCAAAAGAGATTTCGGAGGAGAAGCTGGCAACAAGAAAGATTGAAATATTTAAGCAATTGAGATAAAGAAAAAATCTGCAGAACAATAACGCATTGAAGTTAAAAGAGCGAAATTGTGGATAAACTACTCGAATTAGACGGAATGGAATCGGGTGAGCGCACGTTATCAAAAACGGAAGGTGTACGTATATAAACTTCGGGAAATTAGATTAAATATGTTAAATTACCCATACAAAAGGTGCATTTTTGCTCTACTATTTGCATTAAAGTTTTTACATAAAGGTTGATAAAATGATTCATAAGTTGTGTAGGGTGTCATAAAATCACCGGTTAATTATAACAATTTTTTCACAAAATCTGTGAAATTTATAAGTAATACATTCCCAAATGTTGCGCTATTTAACAAAGTCAAAGAAACAAAGAACGCAAAGTTTGATACACGAGTCAATTATATTCTAGGATATTCTACTTCCACTCGTATATCGTATAGCGTCTTCAACGGATAAATTTTCTAATAATTCTTTTACTAACGCTATATCAGGATACCTGAGATGAAATGTGGTTCCCACATTTTCTGGGCTGAATTGAAAATATATCAGCCAACAAGAGTAACTGTGTTGGTGGTGTGTTGGCTTCCGCAGAATATAAATTCGCTGCTTCTAGATCACCACCGTCGACTCTGGAAGGGATATGAAATGGAATACCTCAAAACCATTATAAACACCCTCTTGGTTTTTACAATTATTCTATAAATGGTTTACAACAGTCTGTCGCCAACACTTTTCATTCAACACGTGTCGGTCCGGCTTCTTTGATTCAGAGATACTCGTACTAACATCTCCGGGCCTAACTAGTCGTGCCCGGCCAACCCCTCGATATACTTCCCCTCCCGTTTCATTCCATTGGTCTTTGCCAACCTATCGTGACTCAGGATGTTAGTTAGTTTTTTAGTCAGTTATTTACTTAGTTTTTCCAGGTTTATCGCATGGAGCTCTCCCATCACACACTTTTCGAAATACTTCCCCTTTATTTGTTTCTCTGCCCATGCCCGGTTAATTTTCCAATTCATTTCGTTTAGAGCCACATTTCCATTCCTTTAAATTCCCTTTAGTCTATCCCTGCTCACCACCCACCGCCTCAAGAGACTTCACCCCCTACTGTGAGTTTCTATGCAACCGATTCCTCATCAACAGGCTAGGAAACACCTTCCTTGGTAAATGCTTCTTCTATAAAAAAGGGTAAGGGCAAAAAAGGGTAAGGATAAACAAGGGCGCCTTTGCTTCGGCTCTTCTGCTCACGCTTTCCCTCTCGCCTTTTTCCATCTCTGGCGATCCTACAGCCAGAATTGAAAAATTCTTCCACTCGTTCAAAATTTCTTCGTTCTTATCAACTATTATCTTTCTCATCTGGGATGCCCATATTTATTAAAATTTCAAATTGTTTAGATTGAGGTTGCACTTGCGCACTAAGGAGAAACGAGGAACCGATCGTGCCCAGGAGTATTAGCAGAATCCCAACTCTTGGCCTTCTGATCGATAGCCGAACGATATGCCCTCCGGCCACTTTTCGATCGAATATTACGATGTATGTATTAGTGTGAAATCAAATAACCCTGTTAAGTGTGGGAAAGTCTAATAAATCGGGATCGATCCATTCACCTTACTTATATTCTGGAATGCCCACTTGGCGTGAGAGGAAAGTTCTTTCAATGAATTGTTCGCTGCAAACTTAATCTTAGGAGATGGGCGTTGAGTTGTGGAGGTGGATTGGAACGCAGGGTTTACGATGCGGCCAAATACTTATAAAACAGTTGAAAACTGAAGAGTAGATAGATAATTTCTACCACTTTGAAGCATAACGTAGCAATCGTCTTCAACATAAACCCATCACATCTGCATGTCCAATGCTTTATTTAGATGCTGACACTGAAGATACATTTTTAAGCTAACATTTCACCAAGTACACTTAGTTGAGAGAGTTGAAAAGATAAAACAGGTCCTTCTCTTGTATTTTAATAATTTTTATTTCAACGAAAATAAATCCGTTATAATTCAAAAATCCTGATTTCTTTCAAAAGTATTGAAGATGTTGATTCTTGAGTGATTTGTTGACACAAAAATATTACTTTGAGAGACAAACCATGAGTCACTCGTTCTTAATTAAAACAATTGTAATTACATGGGCAACAATTTCAGGATATAAATAAACTTCACATCAAATCAATTCGAAATAAATTAAAATAATAAATGTTTTATGAATACATAATTTGGTGCAACAAATGCACAAAAATTCTCCCTTTAATTCAACCAATTGAAAAATGTGCATGTATATTAAATTTCACACAACAATGATCTCTGGACGACAAACGCTCCTAAAAAGTTACAGATATTGACAGAACTTTCTTTCTATAAAATTTTGTAATCTTTGATAACATCACCTATCGCACTCCCTATCGTACTCACAAATCCGTAGCGTTTGTTTCATAAAATATCCAACTCATTCTGCTTAATTAGAATTTTCTCTAGAAATGAACGGAAAAATTTATAATATCTAATTAAATAAATTTTCAATTAAGATAAAGTTGTAAACTTCCAGTTTTCTCTTGAATAAAATATTCGTTGGACGAATTGGATACCGTTTGCTGGTTTTGTAGCTCTGAAAGAAATTGGTTCCAACAAGGACCTCATGAATTTGGAAAAACGCTTCAAAACATGGGCTATTACTTTAAAAGTGTTTACGCAGGTCCTCAGTCAAATATGGGCGCAATAGTGCCACAAGAAGCACACCATAAAAGCGTTGAACAACTGTGAATAAAACGTCAATATTTGAATATGGATGTCTCCACTTACTGTAATGAACTTTATAGAGTACCGCGTTGTTGCTTTGGCCCTTTCTCATTTGTTACAGGATGGATTTGATTTTATTGAGGTCGTTTAGTTTTAAAGGAGTTACAGAGAGTAGTTGGATTGATATTTTCAGATGTTCAGGATGATAAAGACGATGATTTTATTTTTAAACGCCCTTTGACAAGAGTTAACTGTTCCATTTTGGCAATGTATTACTCTCCTTATTGGGATACTTTCTCCGTTTACAGTAGGAAAAATGCCAAGAGAAGGTTAGAAAACTTAAAAATTTTATTTAACTGTATAGAGTGACATTCGGTTACTAGAGATGTGTGAGAAAAATATATCTTTAGCTCCCCGCAAAATAAGGTACGGAATGCTAATAGGTTTTACCGGAGCAGTAAATTGCAAATTAATGAAACACATGAAAGTATCTACGCAATTAAAATCATTAAGACATGGAAAGATAAGGTATATTCTAAAATTTAATCCATATTCCTTCCATCAAGGGTTCCTACTTTCGGACACTTAATTAGTAAAGTTCATTCCACGTCCTTCGTGATAGCTTGAGGGATATTAAACAAAAAAGTATGAATATTTCCTAAGAAAGCATTTAGGATACACTTTAAATGCATCAACATTTTATAACAAGGTTTAAAACTAAAATAATTCCTTTAAGCAAAGAGTTAAAGAAAAGGATAAAACATTCAAATATGAAAACAAGTTGGCAGATCTAGCATTAAGGACCAGGTTTGGCTGTGATAATAAAGCTTTCGATCGCTATTTTAGATTATAATGCTGTTGCAGTAAGCACAAATATATGCCCATTTTACACCTCTTAGAGTTTACATTCACTTTACTCATCCCTTGACCATACATAGCCTAATTGACAAGAACACAAAGAAGATTAGAAAAATCACTCCAGTGAAATACTATTAGCATAAGAAAAAATATCATACATAAATCTCAATACAATATATCAATTTATTTAGTTCTTAAATTGAATACCCAATCAAATATTTCATATTCCTATTGGGAGATTATGAGGGAAGCAAATTTTGTAGTTTTTATTGTAGGAAAGAAGGATGATTCTAACATATGGATCTCATTTCTATGAAGATGACACCTTGGAAACGAGGGAACGAGTAAAAAAAGTTGAGATTGAACAGACCTTATTTATAAAAGAAATCATTACAGTAGAATTTTAGAACATAAAAATATTCAGGTGGTGATTTTACGCAGAAACAAGACGACAACATACACATTTTTGTAAATCTGACGCTAAAATAGCGGTGAATTATTCATATGGAATATTTATATTATTTGGAATAGATATCCAATGCAAATTGAGACAATCGAAATAATTTGGATGGGAAAAAATACACATCCATGTAGATTCACGTAATTAAGGATCTGTGCTTCGAAGGGTCGATCATGAAAAATTCTAAAATATTTTGGCTCTACTGTAAAGCCAAGGAGCCCCACACAGGAATATACTACTGTTTCTGTTTCCTAAGTAAACGTATTGTTTCCCTATAGTACACAATGTATTATATATGAGCTCAGCCTTTTTCTTTAATTTGTTAATTTTTATGTCTGTTAGCATGGAAGTGCATATATGTGCACAAAAACATGCAAATATTGATTGAATTTTTTTTTAAGTTGGAAGAGACATCCTTTTCAAGGAGAGGAAAACATTGACCGAAATTCGTGGATAGCACATTGAAACCAGGAGAAATGAAAAATTCGTGAGGGTTTGCCATCTTGCGGCTCGCACACACTTTCCCCAAGGGACGCGAAGTCGGGCCCAAAGGGACGGAGGAGGGACAAGAACGAAATGAATCGGTGGAAATAAAATTAAGAACATGCCGAAGTCCCATGGGAGAACTGAAGGATGAGGGGGAAGGAGAAAACTGGGAGCGAATGACTTGAGTGAGCTCTTGAATCCTTTTTTCCTGGCGGGGCAAGCGACGGATGAAGGTGGAGGCGACGTGAGCGTGCGCTTCCTTCTCCTTTTCGTCGAAGCCCTCCTCCTCGCGAAGGCGACCTCCATCCTTCCTCCCGCCAGCCTCTCCTCTCGGGAGGGCGGGGGCGGGGAAGAGTGTGTTGGCGGCGACGGCGGTCGGTGTCACCGGCGCCGGTCCCCGCGCCCACGCCCCCTCTCGACGCCCCTTTACACCCGGCCCCCCTGCAGGTAGAGCAGGCTGCTCCGCTGGCCCCTGTACCTGAGGCCCTCGCAGCTCGCCTTGGACGAGCTGCACACGGAGCAGGTGCAAGACACCGCCTCGTAGTACGTGTACCGCTCGGTCCCGGGCTCGACACCATCGTCGCAATGGCGCAGGCTGACCTCGTAAAGCATTCGGTCTCCGTGCATGCACACCGGGTGAAAGGACTTCTTGAACGGGAACCGCCAGTCGGATATCTACCCGAGCGAAAGAAAAAGGATTTTGGTAAGGGATTACAGGAGACAATCAGTGCAGAGGGTGAAGACAATTGGACACAAAAAAACTGAATACCACATTCTGAGACATAAAGCGTCTATTAATAATACGCTGGTTAGGAGGATACATACAAAAGACCCTTGGGTCAGCTGGAGGGGCCCCAGCGGATTAGTCCTGACGACAATTAAAATGGACTTTTTTTGACTGATTAGAGTCAAGCTCTAAATAGACAATATGTTTCAGCTCACTAAATAAAATGAAAGAAATATATTAAAAGCATTTAGTACATTTTATTTGTATGGATGAACACCTAATTTTTAAGAACTCAAGATTGCAAGTATGTATTGTAGATTATGCGCACGCACACATTACTGAACAACCTAGCGTTCCACCCGCAGAGCTAAAACTTCCACTATTATTAATAATATTACAAATATATATTATAAATATTAGATAATCCTACCGGTTAAGGTAGGTTTTGGATGAACACAACTACTAAATAAACATTTTCTGACCCCCAACAAAACACAATACAGCAAGCTACTCTACATCAATTCCCTCTTCATCTCTGTATACTTCCTTCCTCCGTTCATCCCATCCTACATCTCTATCCTATTCCCGGCCTTTCCTCGTTTTTTTAATATTCTCCCCACTATCACTGTGCACAAAATCCCACTGCCCATCAATACACCCTTCATCCATTTTTACTGCCTCCTTAGGATTTCTTTCAACAAACCCCTCTCCTCTCTCACCATACCTAGCACTTCCACATTGTTTTCCTTTCGGTCCATTACACCTTCTCCATTTTTCTCCTTATCTACATTCAAAAGGCCTCCAATCTACACCTATCACCATGTTTCAATGACCACAATTCCACGTCGCACATAACTACACTCCATATCAAAGTTTTAACGAGCCTTTTCTAAGCATCCTTGCGCAACGTCTCTGTCATCAACTCCTTCCTTCTAGTGAACGCGCAATTCTTCTCCTTACATCCCTACTACATTAACCGTACTGGTCCAAAACACTTCCGAGATACGTGATCTGTTCTACGTGCTCTAGTTTTTTTCCTCCTATTTTAATATTTAGGTAACCTTTATTCTAGAAAATCGGATAACCTTCGTTTTATTAATAATTTTATATAACACAATTTATTATAACACAAGGCATTCTGCTGACCTCCACCAAAACTTTGTCAGAACCTGTACCGCCGCCCATGGACCTCAACATATGGGCCTCATGATTTTTAATAAACTTCCTAAAGAACTGAAAGCACAACATAAGCTGCCTATATTTAAGCTCAACCTTCAGAAATATTTTCTCTGTAAAATGTTTTATTCTATTAATGAACTTCTTGTCCCATGAGTTTCTTTGTATTTAAACATGTACTTAGTATTTATCATTTCTTTATATAACATTGACGTGTCCTACATCTGTCCTTTTACAATTGTTTTTTACAATTGTACAAATCTGCTGGGCAAATAAAATTACTTACTTACTTTATTAATAATGATTCTCATCCCATATATATCGTACTGAATCGTGCTGAACTTCCAATTCACACATCAATGGTTGAATGGCTTTATAGCAATACTTGACTGGCCCTTGGCAAACCTCACTGATTTTACGAATTCCCCTCCGACTTTCATTCCTACCTCCAATTCTTCCCTTGCCTCTTTAATCATTTCCTCCACATATACTGTGAACAGCACCGGTGATAATGGGCAACCCTGCCTTACACCTCTTCCTAACACTGCCCATCCGGACTCCCCGTTCCCCACTCACACCTGTGCAGTCTGAGACATGTACAGGTTTCGAAATGGTCTCCTGTCCCTCCAATCTAGTCCATCAAAATAGAAACACAAAAAAGAACATAAACGAATGTTTGGCATTTAGGTAAGAAGGTCGTCATCTTCAGACTGCCCTCCTGAAGAATTTCAATTCTGCATTCGGAAGCTGACGGCCTGTCCATCTAAATGTTACATCTGTCCATCAGGTTAAAGATATTTTCATTAAATTTAATCTATAAAAATTACTTGTAATATTAAAAACTATAATAAAAAGTAATTTTTATGCAAATTTTTATACTTTCCAATGGGCAGCCTAATATTTTTTCTCTTTACCTTCAAATTTACGTAAAACGTGAGTTCAAGAATGTGTGTCCTATCTGCATCCACCCTTATTCTAAGCAATTATTTAGGTTGAAGTAATGGGTATTGTTCCGCTCACAAAGGTGACGATACCCGTTGTAAGGCGGCTTTGTGAACGCAGAAAGTTTTAACCTGATTTAGCCCTAGTTGGTGCACTTAGTTGAAAGGTTAACAAGGTTGGGGCGGAGGTAAGAAAGTAGCGTTACGAAAGATTCTACAGCTGAAAGGGAATTACGTCTGCGGAATAGATACTGTAAATTTTGAAATTCAATGCCGTGACTCTAACAAGGAAATGCGGGTACGTGACAAGGTTTCTTCTCGATGTGATTGATTAAAAAAATGACGAGGGAGTCTGCGGTCAAAAGGAAATGGGAAGAGGGCCAGAGTTAAAATCGTGGACGAGATGATGAGCAGGAGCAGACGAAAAAGAAGAAGGGAGGAAGACTTTCCATTCATTTGCCCCTACCCTCGTTTTTAAAGAGGGCAATGAGTTGGCGGAGTTGCTTCGGGGAGTTATGGATCCCACGATGATTATCCTTTTCATAAAACGTCTTCCTTTGTGCGAGGCCTACGAGGAACCTCGCTCGACATCTCCCTTCTTGGAATTTTAGCGTGAAAGGGAATCTTTGGAGAGAAATACTGATCGATATTGTGTGCGCATGTGTTTGAAAGAGAATGATAATGATTGAAAAAAAAACCCTTTTACGTTTAGTGAACTTCACAAGAAGAAACCAACAATTTAAAATGTGATTCACGATTTTACGAGTGATTTGACTCAAATGATTCCTTGAGTAGATTTACAAGAAGTCATTATTTTCGCTGCAAGTTATGGATATGGAAATTCACTCACCGGAATGCTAGTTTCATAGGCTGAGGGTAAAATCACTCCGTAGAAACCCAACGGCATTTTCAATTCACATTTTGTCTGAGGATTCGGAGAGGTTTCCCAAAAGGTTTTTTCGACGAGGAATTCGTCAGGGCGGGTTCATCGGTGCGTGACATAATCAGGAGCATAACTAAGGATGCTAACCAGGGACTACTCATCCATTGGCTAAATGATATACCAACTGGGTTAACACGCCACAGGAAGTCAAAGGAAAGCCCTAAATGTGGTCAAGTTCTCTGCTACAGGATCAAACTCTTTGCATATTCCTCAGGGAATGATAAAAAAAGTCCACAGCCAAGTGTATAATTTTAATAAAACTGCTAGTTTCCCAGGTACTCACAAATTGAAACACTACTGTGACTGTGCATAGTTTTTAAAAACATTTTTACATAATTCAAAACGCCTTCCTTGCATCTTTTGATCATTCTCTTTTTCAATCTGGAACAATTCTAAGATACAAAAATATATGATGATCTACAGTTTTTCTGAACCATAATGTTTTTCCTTTAGTTCTTCTTTTGAAATTATCCATTTTCACCAAATAATGGTGTATCATCAACCTTTGGATTCATCGATAGTTAATAGCCGCAACGTATCGATCTTAAGTAAATCCTAGGAGTTGACAATGGTCAGGATATATTCCACCTTCTCAATCATAAATGTGAAACGTAAGAAGTTTTAAAGTACGTACATTTTTAAAATAGTTTACGATAATTTTAAATAACCTTATATTTCGCTAAAACTTACAAAATGATCAGTTTTGTTGATGGATTCTCCATTAAAATATCGACAGCTCTATGGCTATGCATGTAAGTAAATTAATCAAGTCTAGAAATTTATTTTTTGTTCATTTCAATTATTTTCGATCAAAGTGAAATCCAGTGCACGATGCTTTATTTCCTATTACTCTGAAGGACGTGGGAACAAAAACGCCATCAGTTGCTCAATGTCTGATTCTATTTCGTTTACAAATAAATTGTATAATTAAACATGCCAGTGGTAAATTTTAAACTTAGAATAAACCATAGATACGGAGGGAAGAGAGGCCTTTTAATTCGTCGGGTTAAACAGTTAGTGCTTCATCCGAATGATGGCGAAGAAAAAGAAATGGACTGAAACAATATACGAAGACGAATGAGTCTAATTAGTACTCTATGCGAGAGTAAAATACTAGCCCGGGGTAATATTTTGTGGAAATCAAAGAAAAAAGTTAAAACATGTACCCTAAAGGGATTAGCCATAGCAAAAGCCCGACAATGGCTCTGGAAATTTCATGAAGTAATTGGAAAGCCAGGAGCGGAGAGAAAATATTTTCGACAAGCTCACCTTTTGAAGACCAGCTCTCGCCTTTCGCCAGACGAGTGAATAGGCGAGGGGAAGGATAAAAAAGACCTTTTAGGTGACAGAGACGCATTGAGAATCAAATAGGAAAATAATATAGGGAGGAGGAGGGATAACGTGCACGATATATATATATATATATATATATATATATATATATATATATATATATATATATATATATATGGATTGTTTGTCAAGTACTTTTCAAAACCCACCCCAAGTCGGTTTATTATATATGATAATGAAAAATGCATACATTTGAAGACCTAAGATTAACTTAAGAAACCTAACTATTTTTCAATACCTAACTAGGTCATTTTAAATTTGATATTATATCCGTATCGGACACACATTCTTAGAGACGGTCCGATGACGATTGAAGAGGGGCATATCATTCACCATTGAGTCCCTTTAGGAATACTTTAGCTTTGATAAAATTCAGGGTGAATTTTACTGAATGACCAGAATTGATTCTGAATACTCGCTGTCTCTCAAGCATGAACTTACCTACTAAAAGGTAATCTGTGGTCACTAAATCACTGCGATGGTTTTCAAAGTTAATAAGATGTTAACTTTCTCCGCGGGAAAAAGACAGTAAAACAACTTTTGTTCATGTGTGAAAACAGTGCGTCTTCGAGGTTGTCTAGATTCCCTTCTGCGTGGAGGAGAGATTGAAAGGGGATACCCCATGAGGAAAGACTGCATGTGTGATAAATGAAAAAATAAGGGTGAATATCAAAGTCAAGGATAGGGAATATAGACAGGTCAGCTTCCGGAACAACTGCTTGGCGAGCTCACGAATTATCCCAGCCTTTAGATTATCTATTGGAATTGTTCATGGTGTGATGACTTTATCGACCGCAGCGAGGTCTTATTGAAAGAAACCGTCAATGTAACTACAGTCAATGTGGCACTACGCAATATTTTTCTTGCTATTTGCCGTACTGTTAACCCTTTAGTATTGTCATATCAGGGATCCAAAACCAACGGAACGTCTGTCCTGGCCGATGACAATGCTCCATCCATTCTCCCAAACTTGCCTCATCCCCGGTGACCAAGGAAGTATTCAAGTATCCGAAAGTTTCTCAGCGACTATTCTAAGTTTACCTGCAGCAAATCTTTCGCTATGATAATGAGAACAAAAATTGTGGACTTGGTAGTATTCATCTGAGAGAAATTTCACAGGTCGAGTGAATAAGTGCGTATTTTGGGTAGGTTGAAACCTTCTTTTTCTGTCAAAAAACATGAACAGGGGATGGAAGTTGAAGAGCTGAAAATCGCACGGGCCAGAAGGTTGCTAGAACATAACTCATACACAGCGAGTAACGTCATGGTTCTTCCAGATTTTTGCTTACATTAACCGATCAGGAGAGTTAATAGATTCAATGAAGATGCAATGAAATAGATTTAATGAATAAATACTCCGTGTCGCTCATATTGATGATTCGAGTAAAACGGGGATCGGGATTAGTGCGGTGGCTATCGTACTGGCTTCCCACCCAGAGGGCTCGGGTTCAAAATCCCGGCGGTGTTGAATATTTTTCAGAGGTATCTCGATCCCTACTTGTGGTGCTTTGTGGAGGGCACTTTGAGTGAGTACGCCGTCCGTCGGTTGGGGCGTTAAGCTGCCGACCCCTTGGCGCCTTTCGTAAAGAGTAGGCTAATGCCGACGCCGGGTTTCTGTCCATCCTTCATCCTTTCCTGTCCATCTCCTATGGCGCAAATGACCTCAGATATCCGTCGCCTCCCCTAAATACTACTACTCGAGTAAAACAAGAAATTAATTAATTTTATATATTTATTTAAACACTTAATTGGGGCCAGATTGAGACTTTATAGTCCCTTCTTCCACCCAACCCCTAAATCTTAGACATATATTACTACAAACACCCTAGGACCTAGGTGGAGAAAAACCCACCTAGGCGGATATCGAACCCGGGACCTCTAGGTTGGCTGGCGAGGGCGTTATTCTGCCCATCATCGGAACCGGAAAATTGCCTAAAAGAAGCATTTAAGCACTTTTAGGTGACCAAGAGAGCGTCCAGATATGTGTAATTGATACCTAATGAGGTCAACAGGACGAACACAAATACTAATCAATTAAAACAATCTGGGTAAACGCTAAAAAGAGATTTTGGGTGCTAGACACTAAAAAATGACAAAACGTCAGAATTATGGAAACCTACCATGCTATCCGGCTAAGAACATTAGTGATCGAGGAGAAATATTTGACTGAGATCAGCTCTAGGCTTAATAAGCACGTTATTACAACATCCATTGCTTAAAATAGCTTTGTATTTCCCATGCCTTTATTAATACATGAGTGAATGAGTTTTGCTATTCTATGGCGTATTCATGCGCCAGTTGATGATGGTCCACGTTTATTTAGCCGAAGGGAAAGACGGGAGGGTGGAAATATTGGGGGAAAAGGGGATACGCGGGAAAGAAGTACGGTGAGGGATATATTCACTCGTTTCAGCAAAGGACCCGGAGGGGGGAAAGGGATAGAAAGGGAAAAGAAGGTGGGAGGCAGAGAAGATGCTCTTCGCGGGGGCGGAAGGGGAAGTGAGGCGTAAGTAGGAGGAGGAGGAGGAGCGGGGGAACTACACACATTTTAGTTTAGAGTACGCATTGGGGCAACATGGTTGAAAGGTTAAAAAAAAACAGTCGTTATACAGTCTACCATTTTTTGTCTGAATGATGGATATGGCCTCGTACCAAAGTGATGTGGGAAAAACAAAGTTATTTTTATTATGAAAAAAAAATTTTCACGAAGCCACAACCCCTAATTCTATCTAGGTTATCATGAAATGAAATCAAGTAGAAGGGTATTAAATATTTCAAATATTAAGAGCAGTCCATCGGTCAAGGCTTTTGATATGCCCATGGAATTAGGTGCCGCTACTCTTCTACAATTAAAATAAATAGAATATTTTGGGAAACAAACATATGAAATTGGAAATTAGAAAATATTTTGATTAAACGTTTACTTTGAGTGCATTATTATATGGATGAGAAACTTGGACGTTTGGAAAGAAGGAAAAGGCTCGGTTGGAAGCGATCGAAATGTGGATTTGGCAAAGGATAATAAGAACAAAATGGACGGACGAGAAAAGTAACTTGAGTAAGTACTGAGAGAAATTAAAGGGGAAATGAATTCAATAAAAAAGATAGAGACAAGGAAAATTAAATTTGTTGGAAATGTTAACAGACATAAGAACTGCCTGGAAAATATATAGGAGGGGAAAATAATAAGAAAGAAAGGAAGAGGAAGGCCGAGGAGGAAATTTATTGATGATTTAAAAAGTACTATGAGAGGAACAGCATACAATGAAATGAAAAGAACGACAATGAAGAGAGACCAATGACTGCAACGTCAAGACTCCACCTTTAAAAAAAAAAACACTTCTTATCTTCACATGGCACAACACTAAATAAATACCCTAACAATAAATTCTCTCCTTTATATAGCAAAGTCTGAAAGTTTCCATTTCCTTTCACTCAATGTTCTCTCTTCCTACTCCTTTGAATTTTTCCCAGCATTCATAGAATAGGACTTTTTCAAATTACTATTATTTTTTACATTCCAAGCTTGAGAGCAATGGGGAATTAATAAAAAGGAAAATTAAAGGGAATCCCCTGAGAGAAGGAGGATGAGATGAGATGCTTGAGTCAAGTGACATGAAGGGAGATAAGGAAGGAGAGATAAGAATGGGCGGAGTGGAAATGAAATCGATAGCGGGGAGGGGGGGAAGAGAGAGTGGAGAGGGCAGCTTAAGTTGACCAATATTTTGCCTGACACTACAAATGGAGATTTCCATCTGTTATTTTGTTTTCGCCTTCCTGAAAAGGAAGAGAAATTTAATGGGAGCACGTACGTCCTTTACAGAAAAGGTGGCAAAGACGAGGTAGATTAATAAGTTAACGGCTTTATTCGCTTCGGAGCGAATCCCCTCGGAGAAGAGAAGAGAGTGCAGCATCACCCAACCCCAACGAAAGGACTGGCGTAAAATCTGAATCAAAGCCGAGAGAAAAGAAATGCCAAAGATATCAAGTCGTAGGATCAAAGAAAGGTCAACGGCATCGCATCACCCGTGAGAGGAAAAACTAAGAGAATAGTGCTTCATAGAATATTAATATTATTTGTGCATTGATAAATATTGGGTTTTCAACTTGAACTAACTATATCGATGGCGGAAAGACGTTGACAAACATCAGTAAAATGTTGATAGAAAACTCAAAAATACGTCGACGCCTCTTGACAATAACGGATAAGACTAGGTAGGTAGGGAAATCAGTAGCTTTACAAGTCAAACAATCGGAACAGGATTGGAAAACGAAAACTCGAAAGGGTGATACGTCAATGGAAAGTGGACGCATTCAAAGGATAATAATAATACGGTATTCAGCAGAAGACCAGTGCAATAGGCAAGCGCAGAGTTAATCCCTTACCTAAGTGCAAGTTAATACATAGATGCACGTGGGTAGCGACAATGGCCAAATCACCAAAAACACGATCGTAATTTCTCGTTGGCATGCACATTTCAGATAATCCAAAAGTTTTTTACGATTGCATAAATTATATTGACGATAGGTCACCGATTATCAAAACCACTGAATATAGATATGTTATTCAGAATGGTATATGGGATGAGAATCAATATACATAAAACAAAACTTGTGTGGTTTTCCAGAAAGAGTAAGGCTAAGCCTAACATAAAAATAGAAGGACATAAAATAGACCAGGTGGAACAGTTTACGCATTTCGGAAGTTTTTTTGGGCCAAAACGGTCAAAGTAGAAGGGATGCAAGGAAAAGAAATGCACTAGGCAAAGACACTTCCACAAGGAGGAGAGAATTAATGACTGGGATGTTTAGCCAGGATGTTAAGAAAAGGCTCGTTAAAACTTTGATATGGAGAGTAGTTATGTGCGTCGTGGAATCATGGTTATTGAAACAGGATGGCAGGTATAGATTGGAGGCTTTTGAAATGTAGGTGTAGAGAAGAATGGAGATGGTGAAGTGGGCAGAAAGGAAAAAAATGAAGACGTGCTTACTGTGGTGTGGGAGGAGAGGGGGCTGTTGGAAGTAATCATAAGGAGGTAAGAAAAATAGATGCAGAGTATTTTGATTGGCAGTGGGATGTTGGAAACTGTAATGGAGGTGAGAGTGTTAGACAAACAAGTAATGGGCAGAAATAGGCTAAGGATGTTAGACGGGATAAAGGGAAGTAAGTACACAGAAATGAAGAGGGACATGTTGTAGGGTAGGATTTTGGGTTGTGTTATGCTGGGAGAGACAAGAGAATTTTTTGGTGACTGGTGCCCATCGAAAGTCTACCTTAACCGGTACATTACCTAATAATAATTCCGAATGATATATGAAGGGGGAGGCGATATCGCGGGGAGGAGGGGGCGTGAGGTAGGGAGGTGTTGAGATGGCGAGTCATAAAGGTGATGGGGAAACGGAACGGCGTGGGCGGGTGGCCTTTTGATGAAATGGACCCGAAGATGAATATAGACAAGTTCCTCGAAAGAAGAGCGGCGAACGCGCGAGGGGAGGGGTGGCATTGCCGAGAGGGTAAAGGGAGCGCCGCGAAAAGGAGGGGAGTCTTTGGACCTTTTTAAAAGAGGATGCCGGGTGGGGGATGCTGCCGGGTCATTCTTTCTGCCTTACTTGGCTGGCTGACATGGAGACTCGGGGAACGGTGAAGAAGAAGCCACCACGCAACTTCCGCCAGGGGCCGGGGGGGAGGGTAGGGGTGGGGGAAGTTGGGTCCATTTCACTGCAGGCGTGGTCAACGCAGGCAGCAGCACTGTGACGTGGAAGGCCAAAGGGGAGCCAGTACATCACCATTATTCCGAGGAGCAGCACCTCACCAATTTCCTTTCTTTCTTTTATTGAATCGAATCACAGCTGTAATTAAACCCACAAAATACTCCGAAAATAATAAGAGGTAAATGTTCCGGGTGTAAACTAGTCCGTGATTCGTGTCTTAAGGTGGGGATATCTCGAGAGAGTACATCAGTCATTTTGGAATGCAAAAGAGACGGTGACGCACATAAGGTGCCCTAACAAGAGGTTCCCTTTCCTTGAGGAATTCCAGGAAACTTACCGCGACCGTCAGAGTTGCTGGCATTGGTGTGCATTGATGCATAAGGGTGCCATTTCCAAGGATTTTAGTAATTTTTAATTTGATCTGCGATAAATTTTTCCCCCCGGATTTGCTATTCTACTTATTTTTGTGACAGACAAAGCAAGTGGTTATGATTGATATTTTAATCCCAACTTTTTATCATACCCAAGTACTTCTCCAGTGGGTGAAATTAAATCTTGTTTAAAAATAAACTTTGCCCTAACATAGAGTGCATAAGTGTTTGCATCACAGCGCAAATTCTTTCATGGATTGTGAATGGAGATTTATTCCGTTTTCCTAACCCCTTAAACACCCTTCCTCACCCTAACATTTTCCACTTGGTGTTTTCACCCCCTAATACACCCTTTTTGGTGGATGACGGTGTATTTGCGTAGATAAACTTTAAACATAGAAGAAAAATTAAGGACGAAGGGAAGGAAGGATTTGAAAAGCCAAGTGAGGGAGTTCTGTAGGTGAAGTTACAGTGACATTATAAGTACATACTATGTTGATGAGATCTGTGGTTTGGTAGGAGTGAAGGGTTCGCATTTATGACGGCTCAAAAAATCCTTGATTCCAGTTAGGTAGGGGAATCAGAGGGGGGGGACGGAAAGAGAGAGAGGAGAAGGTGCGTACGATGGGCCATGAGGAGAGGAATATAAAGAGTGAGTGGGAGGCGAGGCATGGATATTTGGTTAAGAAAAAGTGTCAATTGCTTTTTTCTGCGGCGGGAGGGAGAGAGAGAGAGAGAGAGAATGAAGCTGTGCATAGAGTATTAAAGGAGGAGGAACAGGGGGTGGGTGGTGCGAGACTACACTAGTGAGGATGCGGATGGTATTTCTTGGGGGGGCGAGGCATGGGCGATAGGTGGGTGAGGTGAGGGAGCGGAACGCATGATTAGAAATCATCCCGCTGACTGCGAAAGTGCAGAACAGATTTGCAGAGCGAAGATTTTCGAGAGTGTTCAACAACGAGTAGGTAGATTTTAAGATATTTTTGATCTAGGTTGGTAATGTGACGGTTAAAGAGGGACAAAGGGAGACAAAGATAAGGTAGAATCATTATTGTTCATTGTTGGCATTGGATTCTTAGATCTAAATTTCAATTCACGTCCATTCATACGTACGCTCAAATTTTCCTTTCTCACGTTTACGTACTCGTAATATTCAATTCCTAAATTCACACCGTTTGCGAGGATAGAGGGAAGAGAGGGTACGGATAGGGGATAAAAAAGGAGGGAGTGCGAGACAGAGACGGACGATTCGTTTGGAATGATTGGAAGAGGAAGTGCACGTGAGTGTATGAAAAATGATGGACCCTCTTCGGAGGAGGAAGTGGCGAGGAGGTGGAGGTGACGGGACGGATGCAGGGGGTGGGTGGCGACCCTGCTGGCTTACATCGCCTCGCGTGGGCGCACCCCTCGTCTGTCGCTGTGAGGGCGGTATCCCCAGCAGCAGCTGCCCACCTCCTTCCTCCCTCTTCTCCCCCCCCAATCGGGCAAAAGAATCAGATGGGAGAAGGTAGGGTTATAAAGAGGAAGTCGGATGCAGAGAGTGAAGGAAAATATGACGCGCCTCTATGCCCGAGGGGGTGGAGGAAGGTAGGAGGGAGGTATACGCACGAGTGGATTTGCGCAAATTAAATGATCGCGAGGTATGGCGTCGTAGGCCCTTGCGTGGGCCTGAAGAGAAGCTCCTCGCTGCTTCTGGTGCCCTCCCTCTACTGCACTGGGTGCGCACAAATGGTCCGATAAAACGCCCGGAGGGGAAGAGAGGTGATCCTTGGGGTAGGGGTATGGAGGGGTTGGCCCCGGTTCCACAGGAAATGACCCCAAAATGTTTCTTTCTTTTTATTTTCGCTTTTAACCCCTTTCTTCCTCTGTTATGTGCCCCTTTTCCCTTTATATGGGCTCGTTCCAAGTCGCCTCGCAATCCTTAATCCTCTTAATCCACAGACGAATAACAGGACGGCGAATGAATATTCAAAGAGGCCCAAGAGGTTCCGGAATATGGCGCACGTATTTAAAAAAAAAGTTTCCGCACCGAAGTGTCTCGAAGCCTCGAGGTGGGTGCGACCGAAGCGCGGTGAAGCGACTACTCGCCGCCTCCATTGGCGGGGAACGGAAGAATGCCGCGGGAGCGAATGGTTCCGCCATTCAGAATCGCAAGACACTAGTGGAAAGGTGACAGGTAACCGCCGTGTGCACAAAACGTACACCGAATTTTAACGTCGTGCGCAGAATACGCGTAACTTGATTTCCATGCCGTACCTTGGAAAGTTAAAAAAAGAGCAACGGATATGTATCTATATATATATATATATATATATATATATATATATATATATATATATATATACATGTATATATATATATACATATACATGTATATATGTATGTATATATATACAAATATATATATATATACATGTATATATATACATATACATATATATATACATATATATATATACATATATACATATATATATACATATACATATATATATATATATATATATTTATATAATGGGTAGCGGTAGTCCAGTGGGTAGAGCGTTGGACTGCTGACCGGAGGGTCCCGGGTTCGTTTCTCGGGTAAGGCACTCTGGGCACCTGCAGCTCCACCCAAGCTGTGTGATTTGTCGGGTACCAGATCTTCCTGGGAAACCATAACCGTCACAGGGAAAGGAACTGGCCCCCCTACCCTGATGTGTGAATTTCACACGCCGAATAGGGCTTAGTACTGGGTGAACTCTACCATCACCTACCAAACCGACCTTCGGGTTGATTACTGTGTTTATGGTTTTTATATTTATATATGCACACACACACCAACTTTTCAAGAAAATTTAATTATATACTACATATTTTTGACAAAGTTTTCAATCGAAGCTAAAATAGGACGATGGAGAGGGCAGATATCAAATAAATGAATTCCCGGTACACTGATCTAAATAACGGTTTTGCTGCCATTGTACATTTCCTTGAAGCATAGCTTTTTTCAATATTCACCATAATTCCTTGAATAAAAATAAAACTTGGGAAATATTTCGCCTTCAGAAGTAAATTGATTAGCAAGCATACTTATTTACAAAATTCCTCTTAAAAATATATTTTCAAAAGAAAAGATGGCCTTGCAATGGAATGAACTTCAGTTGAATTAACGCACACACAAGTAACCAAAAATTGAATCAAAGCTAATTTTAACGCTACAGTCCCTTGAACTGCCTTTCTTATGAATACAATTTAGGGAATCGCATGAACTAATATGGTTCATAACGACAGAATAGGACCCAAAGAAATATTATTTTAGCCTCAAATGACTACAGGGTTCGTCCGGAAAATAAGTGTACTGAGCTCAGGAAAAAAAATTTATTACACTTTTACATATCTTAAGCTAATATTCCTCAAAATAGGACCCTTGTGAGTCGATACACTTGTTCCAGCGGCGTTCCCATTCCTGGAACGCTCCCGCGAAGGCATCATCGGGAACCTCTCGAAGACTCGTCGTCGACCTCTTCTCTGCCCTCCACGAACATCTTGTGTCACCGAAAGATCATGTTTTTGGACATGGCTGACTCCCCGTAAGCCTGGTTAATCATACCGACAGTTTCGGTAGACGATTTCCCAAGCTTTACCGCAAATTTGATGGAATAACGCTGCTCCAAAAACTTCGGCATCGCGTTCCGTGACGTGGGTCGAGCGTGGAGGTTCGCGTTAACAGAGCTCCTCACTACACCACAGCTCAGAGCCGACTGCCTTTTTCAGCGTCGCTTGCCAACATACCCCCCTCCAATCACAGCCCGTCAGAGCGGTGCTGGGCGCGCCTGGAGCGGCGCGCCCAGCCCAGGAGTCAGTACACTTATTTTCCGGACGAACCCTGTAGACCAGTATTATAAATCGAATTCGAGAGGAGCTTACTTAGCAACCGAGAGTTTAGTTTCTCTATGCAATACGGCAAAGGTGCATGTGCAGACCTCTAGAACAAACTCCCTACGCATCATTTCCGAATTCACGCTCGCGTGATAAATGTACTGCATTTGTACAAAAAATGTGCAATATTTATAAAAAATAAATAAACTGTACTAATATTTTCGGTTCACCCGTTCTACTACCGTTCAAGAGCAAAATAACGTGTATGTAAATCCTGTTTTATACCAGGTATGTAGAACAAAATCATATATTCAGTCTTGCTTCTATAAGTTTAAAATATTATGCCGCAAGCACATAAATATTTTGTTTTGATGTTTTTCATATGGTTCTTAGTAATTTTATTTTAAAAATCAGCGCTTAAAGATTGAATCCACTTCTTATCATTAACGCATACGTGCAATTAGAAATTGACACTAAAGGGGAGTTAATGTTTCGTATCGTAGAGCAGTTCTTCAGAGGCCTAAAAATTCCATTGTCTAACATACTTAATACATACTTTCTAACATACTAACAGACGGAGCTCCGTCAATGACTGGTCGTCACCATTTTTAATTGCATACTTGAAAAAATATGTGCTAAATGGTTTTGCTATTCATTGTGTCATTTACCGACAGCATCTAGTGACTAAAATACTGAGTGATCGCCTTCACAATTCCTTAAACATTGTAATTACAGCGGTTAACAAAATCAAGCCTATGCTCTAAATGATCGACTCTTTCGAGAGTTGTGTGAAGAGAACGCCGAAGATTTCAAACCTTTGTTAGAATATACGGAAGTTCGCTGGCTATCAAAAGGCAATTGCATTAGGCACTTCTATAACATTTTGGCACGGTCGTACAGTTTTTGATGAGAAAAATGCTTTTCCCAGCGACAACTTTAAAGATGTTAGAAGTGACGTTGCATTTAGTTTGAATTATTTGTAAAATGTAATGAAATGAATTTAAAAAACAGCGCAATGATACTATTTTAGGATTTTCTTCCCTTGCAAATTCCAGGCTGGGTGATAAATCCGTTTGTAGATATTGAGGAGTATTAGAGGAAGAATTAATTGGACTACAAAATGACGTTGGATTAAAAACCAAAGTTTAAGATAAATTATCGAGAGTTTCGGTTACAGAAGGAGATTTTCGATCGTTATCCTGCATTTCCGACTTCATATTTCGTGGAACGTGGTTTTAGTGTAGTCATTCAGCCGATTTCCGAGGATAGAACAGATTTCAGGTTTGCAAACGCGGTGATTTAAGATTCCTGCTAAGTGACATCAAACTGGACGTTGGAAAACTGGTGTCAGGTCATCAAGCCCATTCAACCCATTAAAATTGCATTTGATGGAAAAATGTTGTTAAATTAGGCATAAGAATCTCCTTAAATGACTTCTAGATCATGAAAAACTATTATCAATGGCAACTTAATTGTTTAACTAATTTTAATGAAACTCGATTCTATTTTCAAAAATTTAAAATTTTCATGCTATATAATTGCTTAATTTTCGTAAAAATATTACGTGAAAAATTTCTAAGAAAAGCTTTCTTGATTTGTTTTTGTTTCGATAATTTATTTTTATGCAAAAAGTATATTCTCATCTAAGTTCTTTTATTGTGTATTAATGCTGTTGCATAAATGTGATATGAAAACTTTACATCTATTGGATTATAAATAAGCATTTGATTAGTCATTATTGCTAATTTAATTATTTCAATGTTCTTCACTAGGTTATTTTTTTAAATAATTTTTATTATTATTTTAAATCTACCAATTTGGGGGTGTTGGGTATAGGTTTATGGATCCAATGGGCAGTCAATGAACATTTATGGGGGTGGGGGCTCAAAAAGGTTTGGGAAACACTGATCTTTACTAACATAGATGGCCTCTGGTACAGGGTATTTGATGAAAACAGTAAAGCTGTTAAACATTTTCATGGTTCCTTAAAGAACGCAATTCTTTGGAGTACATACAAAGAAACATTATGAGCCCTTTGATGCGTGACTCCTACACTTGGGATAGGCCAATTGTACATTTTTGCAACATTTTTTCTTACCGCCTGGCAAAAACCTTAGGTAGTGTTAACATCCCATCTATACGGTGTAGAAAAGTAAAATTAATGTCATTATAAATGAGTTTTCAGTTATGTGCAGTCTCAAGAAGGAAGTGGCATATCGTAGTGTGGTGACTCGTAAACGTTTGGGAAACACTGACTTAGAGGATATAATGCGTAGGATGTGTTCCAGCATGGAAACATTCGATAGTGATAGGAGATAGGAATGCGACGGTAGACGTAATAAGAGATGGCGATGAGGTGAGAGATTACGGTTTGGGTACGAGAAATGACCGCGGGGAGAAAGCAATGGAGTTCTGCCTAAGATAAAGGTAACTCACAAGGAACATTTTGTTTTGACACCAAAATAGGCGCCGGGGGATTCAGCAATAGCGTGGTTAATTGGCAGTTTCAAGGGAGCGTACGTGGAGACAGACCATAATTTAGTAATGATGAAGTGTAATGTCCGACTACAAAATATATAACAGGAAAGACAGTTAAGGAAATGGAATATGAGAGCATTAATCCGAGCAACAAGAAAGGAGTATGAGCAGGCTTTCGAGAAAATGATAAGTGAAGACAGAGAGCATGGCACTATCGAGGAAAAATGAGATTATATCAAAAAGGGATATCGAAGTCCGCATACGAATTAATAATAATAATAATAATAATAATATTGATCAAATGTCTTTATCGGATTGAGATGGAGACTAGGTAGTTTCTACTTACACCTAACCTCTCGTCGTTTACATGCATTAAAAATCATATATTTTCAGCAAGACCTTTTAACAAGAAGAATTAAGTTAAGAGTACGAGACACGACATGATAATTGCGTGTGTTTTCTCTATTAATTCAGTTGTTTTTTTCTGAAACATTAGTTTAAATCGTGAGTAATTATTTGCAATGCACTTCATGATGGTATTATTCCATAATTAACTCATAATTTAAAATATATAAACTATGTATTAATTCATAACACGAAATATTTGTAGAATATTATGTTAAAAATTAAAGTTCAAAAAGCACATCATGAAATGCTATTCGATGAAAACTGCACGGATTAGCTAATTAATATAGTATTTCTGCAATAAAAAAGTCCTCCCCACGAAAGAGAGGCTTCTGCCCATGGACGTCCCGCCGTGGGACTCAGCGGGAAAAGACACGGAAACGCGGCAAATGACGAAGCCACCGAGTCAGCAACGAAGAACTACGAGTACCCCTTTTTAGTGTTTCTATTTTGCAAACAAAAAACTCAATCTTTCCCATTAGTGACCTTATCATTTCGCACATGCACATTAGTCATCAGCACTTCGCACATGCTTTAGGATACTTATCTCAATATGGTATGACTCAATTTTTATATTACAATAAACGTTTTAAGATTAAAGAACCATTCAAGGTGTATGAGGAAAAAATATAAACCTATTTAAATTATTCCGTTTAAAGTTCTTAATTGTAGACATACTACCTCGATCAAAAAGTTCCCGGAATAACCACCGTGTGGCGCTCCCATCGTTCCGATTTGAGTTCTGTTTTTTTTGTTAAATTGGTACATCTGTTGTTGATATTCCCTTTAAATCTTAGTGTCATAACTTGACATTTGCAAAAGTTACGTAGCCAAGAGTACATCTATCTCTGTGTGTGTTGGCGATTTTTTACAATTTCAGAAATGGATTTAAATTTGCAACAACGAACTTGTATTAAATTTTGCGTAAAAAACGGATTTAGTGGCGCACGGACGTTGGAAATGTTGGAAAAGTGTTTCGGCAACGATTCTCTAAAAAAAACGGTCGTTTACCAGTGGCACGAGCGGTTCAGAAGTGGTCGTGAGTCAATCGAAGATGATGAACGCAGTGGCAGACCATCGACATCGAAAGTCGGTGAAAAAATTGATAAAGTAAAAGAAATGTTGGTCAATAACCGCAAATTAACCATCAGAGAAATAGCGGAGGACTTGAACATTGCCTATGGATCCGCCCAAGACATTGTGGTTAATGATTTGGGTTTCCGTCGTGTAGCAGCAAATTTGGTGCCGAAAGACCTCAATTTCATGCAAAAAAGAGACCGTGTTGACGTCGCAAAAGACATGATTTGCGAGGCTGAATCCGATCCCACATTCATCAAAAGGATCATTACTGGAGACGAGACGTGGGTTTATGAGTACGACACGCAATCCAGACATCAGGCAAGTGAATGGCGTTCACCAAATGAGCCGAGACCAAAAAAACCACGTCGTTTTCAGTCAAAAAAGAAGGCAATGCTGACGGTTTTCATGGATTACAACGGTGTAGTGCATCATGAATTTTTGCCAGAAGGCCAGACAGTAAACAAAGAGTATTATTTGGGCGTTATGAGACGTTTGCGTGAAGCAATTCGCCGAAAGAGACCAGAAATGTGGGCAGAAAACTCGTGGATTTTGCACCATGATAACGCACCGTCGCACAGTGCTATCATTATTCGTAATTTTTTGACGAAAAATGCAACAAATACCATCCAACAGCCACCGAATTCACCTGATTTGGCTCCCTGTGACTTCTTTCTGTTCAATTGAGTTAAAAAACCATTACGGGGAACGCGTTTTAGCAGCCGAGAGGAAGTAATGGAAAAATCGCAGGAAGCACTGATGGACATACCGAAAACCGACCGTAACTTTTGCAAATGTCAAGTTATGACACTAAGATTTAAAGGGAATATCAACAACAGATGTACCAATTTAACAAAAAAAACAGAACTCAAATCGGAACGATGGGAGCGCCACACGGTGGTTATTCCGGGAACTTTTTGATCAAGGTAGTACATACTTTTTAAGACAAATTTCTTCCTCTGCGAAAAGCAGCATGCATATTATCTCACGCGGGGTAACTAGCGCAACCTCAGCGTGTTTACAGTGGAACGCGGAAGCTTCAACACACGACATATATTCTACTCAAAGTGATTATATTCTCTCGATCTTTCGATTTCGAAAAATAGCAACATCTCGGAGGACGCTAGAGAAAGGTTTGTGACTACTATCTGAAGCACATAGCACTGGCTATGAATTATGAATGAGGCACAAAACGTCCTCTCATGCTGAATTAACTAAATGAATTTGTAAGTAAGACCTAGATAGAATTAAAATCAAACGGAGCACATTCAGAAACGCCCGGTTCAGCTAGCGCCCCTTATTACGTTCTTCCTTTCCTTCCGCATGCTCTCCCTCTTCAACCAATCACTGATATTCCTGACATATATTACTTAGTCACTCAGTGAGATTTGTATTTCTACCGCTTATCCTAAGCATAGCAAAAAAACTCCACCTTCGGAAACTTCGCGGCACACTGGCTAGGGAAAGAAAGAAATAATCATTCGTAGTGAACTCCTCCTGCACTGGAGCAGTCCAGTCACGTTCTTCCCGAGTAATATCCCTGATACCCTTCCTCCTCCTTCACTAAGAAGTCATCCATTTAAGCCTAAGGCTGTAATAAATGAAGCAGTTTTTTTTGCGAGGGCTGTCCAGAAAGTAACCTCCGAGATTCTATAAAAAATACTCTAGAATATATACGGAAAATTTCTCATTTTCATCTCAAAACTACATATCTCTACTATTCAATACATCTTCGCCAAACAGATTTAAACATTTCATCTGAAATAGTTATCAAATTCCTTCAGCATAAAATTCTCCCACCCGAGATCGCAGCCTACCCATGAAAGCATCTTGAAGATCCTCGTCGAGACGAGCACAAGCCATGCAGTAGCCTAACTTTTCAGTCGTGTTTTCATGCAATAGAAAGTCGTAGAAATTATAGAATAACTTTTTAAAGATTTCATATCGTAAAACCCTGGTTTTCACGAACCTTTTCGTCAATTTTCATGTGCAGTTCATTGTTTATCACATACCGGCGGTCATTTTCTACATCATCTTGGACATTTATGTTCATTCTCGAGTAAATGACAACATTGACGCATAATTCTGTATCACTTCACACTTGGTCCGATGTTTCCCGATGAATGTCAGAAGTGTTGAATTTTTTTAAGTAAAAATCTTACCACTGAACATACTTCATATTTGGTGGAAATTTTAATTCTATTGTACATTTTGACTCGCTATTGTAAACACACTAAATGCAGAGCGACCTTCCAACAACAGCAGCTCGAAGAGTACTGACGTCCTGTGTGTGTCCATTCAGTGACTATTCGGCTCCCTTCACTAATTCTTACGCTGCACAAAAACGGAAATTACTTTCCTAACAACCCTCGCACTTTCTTGCGTTACCCATAATAATGCGAATTTAAGAGTTTTTACTACAGTTAAGACTGTATTCATAGGGCTTGGATTTCGGCTTTAAAAAATGAGTCCCAAGGAATAAATTGGGTGAAGCCAGATTCAAATCCGGGTAGTAAAAGTCAATAACCATTGGACCAGGGCCGTTCACTCAGAAATCAACAGATCTACACTCCTCAACTCCACGTCGTCCTTTCAGTATCAATGTTAAATATTCTTATAATTAATAGCATCGTAATGTTTATCAGCCACAGAACTTATTTGTAGAAAACTCAAAAGAATTAATGAGTCAGGGAGACTTCCTTAGAAAAAATGAACTCACGACAGATAGGGTATCTGTAAAGTTGAAAGCCTTAAGCGGAGAGACACATTTGCACAATACACGTAACAATCAATTCTGGGCACGGTAGCATCTTGGATAAAATATGATGAAAAGCCTGAAAATATAGTGTGTTAAATGAACGGTGGAGACCAAATAGTTGGCTCCATTTACACACAAAATGGATCTGTGAAGAGAGGACAAAGATATAAGGTTTGGGAATAAAGCATAGGGAAAAACTCATCAAACATATTCTTTCTGGAAGGTTTTCAAGACTTTTCTCGAAGAATAACAGATGAAGACACCGGATGCGATACATGAAAAGGTTAATGGCAGTATAAATGTGAGGAAATAAGAAGAAAGTTTTGAGATATCAGTTGTTAAGAATGCTGTTAAGCCGGATGTGGATCTTCGCCAAAATAATCCTGGGATTGACGGCGGTTGGTGCTAATTGGACGCTTTCAACAGAATACTATATTCACATGCGATCTCAGGGAGAAACGCCGTGGACATAAAATATTGGATCTCAAATTACGCATTACAAATCATTAACTTTGTTTAAAAAATATTATTCGAACGACACCCTGGATTCTACAGGCTGCAAATTTTGGTTCGGGTGGAAGCTGAGTATAAAATCATCCCAGATCAATTTTTACTGCGGTACTTTTGTTCCTTAAAAGATTATACATTGTTCTTAGGAAAAAACAAAAAATGGCGGGTACAAACATAAACGACAGCAAAGATAAAATTCTGCATGAAATGTTTACTTTAAAAATGTGTTCTAATTCAAATCTCGGCAATGTCGATTCCCCCTGGCAAATCAAGCAATCGAAAGACATAAGTTATGGTTACGCCTTTGGTCACAAAACTCTCAATCTCGAGTCACCTTTTGGAAATTTTAATTCTCAAGTAATGAGCAGACGACTGATTTTAAAATATCCAATTATTTAAGTGAGATAGTCCTTTTACTTTTAATTGTTATTTTAAAGGAGCATAAAACTTTTACACAATTTAAAAAATACTAGTATTTTTTTCTGCCCTCACATCTTTCATCTAGTTACCGAGTTTATGGGTGGTAAAGAACCGAATCCCTTCTTAACCCTTCGGAGAAAGGGGGCGGATCGATGCGCCCATGCGCCACAAACTATTGCAGCATAATATCCTCAAAGAAGAGCTCTCTTCCACTCTGCCGCCCCTGATGACGCAATAGTCGCCCTCCCCAAAGACTCTCTTTACGCTCCACTTTTCTCATTTTCCTTTTGCTGGTGGCGGACGAATGGATGCTGATTTGAAATTTTTTTGCCAGAAATAATTTGCTGCGGGCAGCAGCCAGCGAATTGCTGAATAGAAATCGGGTCGGGGATCATCTCGCGGGGAGTAAGGAGCGGATTACGAGAGGCGAGTGAGGTTAGCCGGATCCCTGCACCGCCAACACCCCACTCACCCTCCCGGCGGCAGCGCCGTCTCCCGCGCCTGTAGAGTGTCACCCGCCAAGTGGGCATGATGCACCCTAAAGCGGGTGCCACCTCAGAGAGATAAGACTATTGATGTCAGCAATCGTCTACAGTATTTCTGTCCCATTTTATATCTAAACAACTCCACACTCCGCCTAAAAAAAGGCATTTTTCGAAAACGCCTCTCACAGTGTTTGTGAGAATACTGTCTTTTTGCCATAAAATTAATGATTATTCTATAATCAACGTTGTGATATTGAAACAGGCTTTCATAGGATCGAGGAACGAAATTAATATATTTTAAATTCAATATCATTTACCACTTTTGCAAATTTTTCAAATATAAAAAGCTATTTAAATATCACAGACTTCTCTAAGATGTTGGTAAAATTTCTGGGTTTTCACCCTAATTATAAAAATGGCTTTATACGTAAAATTGAGACTAATTTTCGATGCCAAAGAGAACGCTCGCGAAATTTTTGCGATTGGTAGATGAATACATTGTACGAGGTCAGTTGAAAAAGTGTCTCGAATTTTGAATTTTTGCGGGTTACACATATTTGATTTTCGATTTTTTGTGGCTTTATGTTAGTACTTATGTTTCTCACTTATACTGAAGAGTTCGACCATTTTGAACGTTATATTAATTTTTATGACAGTTTTTATATTAATTTACTCTTTTGCTTGGACGTGTTTTGGCTTGTCTTCCATTTTTGCCTGTTCCAAAAAATGGATCAAAGAATCTGTATCAAATCTTTGTGAAAAATGGAATTAAGTGCGCGGACGCATTCCGAATGTTGACTGTAGCATATGGAGAAGATACCTTGGACCGAAGCAACGTTTATCGGTGGTACAAAACGTTCTCAGAGGGCCGAGAAGATATGAACGACAAAGAGCGTGCTGGACGCCCGAGCACGTCAACAACAGACGAAAACATTGATGAAGTGAAGAAAATAAAATTTTCCAACCGTCGAATCACCGTTAAAAAAGTTGCTGAGGACCTAAACATATCGATTGGCTCGTGCCATTTGAGTTTTACCAATGATTTGGGCATGACACGGGCCGCCGCAAAATTCCTACCAAAATTGCTCAAATTCGACCAAAAACAGCAACGCATTAAAATTGCTAATGAGGTGTCGGACTCTTTCCGCGACGACCCAAATTTCATGAGTTTGTGGTTATGACGTAGAAACTGAAGCTCAATCATCAAAATGGAAGCTGCAGCTCGAGCCAAGACCGAAAAAAGTGCGCCAAGTTCGGTCGAATTTGAAAGTTCTGCTTACAGTTTTCTTTAATTGCAGGGGCGTGGTGTAACATGACTTCTTGCCACAGGGTAGAACGGTAAATTAATTACCTGCAAGTCATGCGCAATTTGCGCGAAGCAATCCGCCACAAACGCCCGGATTTGCGGAAGAACAAAAATTGGCTTTGGCATAAATACCACCCTGCTCACACATCATTGTTTGTGCGCGAATTTTTGGCCAAAAATAACACACTAATGATGCCGCAGCCACCGTATTCCCCAGATCTTGCCCATAGTGTTTTTTTCTTTTTCCCGAAGCTGAAGAGGCTCATAAAAGGACGACGCTACGCTAAGATACACGAGATAAGGACTGCATCGAAGTAGGAGCTGAACAAGATCACAAAAAATGATATTTTGAAGGGCTTCGAGGATTGGAAAAAACGTTGGCACAAGTGTATAATATCTAATAGGAATTACTTTGAAGGAGACAAAAAAGATATTCATGAATAAATAAATAACTTTTGCAAGAATACAAAAGTCGTGATACTTTTTGAACAGACCTCGTATATAATGACACCGTCTAATTAGCTCAATATATTTTTCTTTAGTTAGCAATTTATATGAATGTTAAATGGGGATTGCAATATGTATTGCACCTAATATTCGTGGTATCCAGCATAAATACAATCAATGTCTAAAGGCCTGAAATTACAACGATTATAAGTCCCGCCTAGATATAGGTGTTCCTTTTGTAATCTGCAGACAAAGGGTTATTAATAGTATGACTAATTACACGGACTAGTTTTGGAGTTAAAAAATTAAAAAATCATAATACGAGGTTATTTCGAAAAGTAATGGCCGTTTTCTCATATTTAATTATTAGCGGGTCAGAACACATTTTGGCGAATGCAGCGCCATATATTGATCGCTTCCGAAAGGCACTGTTTTGATTCAGTAGTCGTTTCCTTCGCGAATCCAGATAACAATGTCCCCTAAAATCGTTGTTCCCGCCAGTTTTGGAAGTGCGTACTTTGGTTGGATTTTGGTGTGCGAAAGAGCCAAGCACAGCTGCCCAAATTCATCAGGAGTTCGCGTTGTTTATGGAACTACAGGAACGACTGAGGGAAAAGTTGAACAGTGGTGTCGAGGCTATAAACCTGACAGCACTGGCAAGCGCACAATGAAATGAAACGGAGTGGAAAGCCAAGTAACCCATTATTTAATAAGTCCCTGGACTTATCGAACGGGATATTATTTTTGAATGCGCAAGGTATAACTTACATTGACTACCTTGAAAAGGGAAAATCTATCGATAGCGATTATAACAGTTACAGTTATTGGTGCTTTTTAAGGACAAAATCGCAAAAAACGACCGCACATTAAGAGGAAAAAAATCATATTTCATCAAGGCAATGCACCGTGCCACAAGTCAATGAAAACAATGGCAAAATTGAACGAGCTGGGCTTTAATCTCCTTCCCCACCCATTATATTCTCCAGATCTATCCCCCAGCGAATACTGGCTGTTTGCTGCTCTTCAAAATATTTTCCAGGGAAAAGGATTTGGCTTTAATTAGGAAGTCATCACTGCAACTGAAGCTTCTTCTGAGGATAATGGCAAATCGCTTTACAAGCATGGTATCAAAAAGTTAGAAAAGCGTTGAAGAAATTGCATAGCTCTTGAGTATGATTATATTGATGAATAAAAATGAATTTTGCGAAACAAATTTTGTTTTCTTAGTCCTGGGGTTTATTGAACGATGGGTTACATCCAGAATCTGATGAAATCTCTCAACAATTGGACCGAGAACTGCGATCCGATCGACAATTAGTGTTCTGGCTGATGAATTTCCTCTTGTTGACTCACCACTGTTTACACGATCGCTACTGAAAATCTCGGACATAACAAATTGTGTGCTGTGTGGGTGCCGAAAATGTCTCCCGATCAACACAAAGAGCAAAGAATTGAGTGGACGAGCTTTTTTGGACTCCACCCATCAGTCCCGACCTTGCGCCTAGTTACTATTCCCCCTCCTTGCACTCACGTAACAGTGACTCGGTGGACAACGGTTCGAGGATGATGAGGAACTCAAGAACACCGTTTTCAACTTGTTCAATTCACTGGTGAGCGAACTTCTATGCTGAGGGATTAAAGAAGCTGGTACAAAGTTACAAAGCGTGCTTCGACATGAACAGCAGTTGTGTAGAAAAGTGAAGCAGGTTTGTAGTAAACTAAAACTGCCAATAAAACTTGATATAATGAATATATATTTATTAAATTCAAAATTCAAAAACTTAAAAAAACTAAACCTTGTATTTATAATTAGAAGAATTTTCCCAATTGTTCTGTTTTGTCACATTGCAAGTTTAAAATGAAAAGCAGGATGGGAGTATTTTAAATGGTCTGGATTAATTATTGAATGATGATTAAACTAGATTAATGTGGAATAATTAATCTTCTTATCATGTAAACATCGTTGAGATATATTTGGTTAGGGGAGGTGGTGCGCTGCACATATTATATTTATGGAGGTAATAAATATTTGATCTATGTCCATTTGTCCTATTGCCATTCTCTGTTTCCTCCAATACTACGTTCTTTTTGTTGTCAACTACCATGCTTCGGGTCCATGCAGTCTTGCTCTCCATATTAGTCTTTAATAATCCTTTGTTCAAGTCTTAATTTAGCGTTCTTCTGATCAATAACCTCGACCAGCAAATGCCGTTTCCCAAAGGGTTTGAAGTACTTGTTCCGACCTTAGTTCACGTGAAGAGTTACTACAGGTGTACAAAATTCACCAAAGGATGATCAATCACATAGAAACATAGGTTGGAATAAATTCTTTAACTAAGAGTAAAATAGCTGATACTGGTAAATCACTAAATACCCAGACAATATGAAAATATATTGAGATACCCTGGCTCTAATTTCCAACGAATGATACATTATCTTTATGGTCTATCCCTTTAAATGTAACATATACGTTTTAAGCCAAGTATTAAACAGTTCTAAAACTCCTTAATCTGGTCAATTTAAATATTAATTTCAGGCTTGGTATTTGGGACCTATACGATACGGAAAGAAAAATCACAGCCTTGCTAATTACATTAAGTGGAATTAAAAAAGTTGCAATTTTTCGTTCCGTCGCGTGAATTTTATTAAATAGCACTATTATTATTACAAGTTCCTCATAGAATAAATATTCACAAAAATTGAATATAAAATTTGGACCTAAATTTTTAATTTTCTCATGCACGAGTTACTCTCCCATGAGAAATAAAAAGGTTTGTCAAAATTTTTAAACCAGTTTGACAGCTATGTTACTACTAGATTATAATCGTGAAAAATTTACTTTTGTAAATGTCATATATTCCTATGAACCTTTATGAGAGCTTAAGGTGAAGATGTAAAGTTGTATGGTAAAGACGTTAGCCCAGCCCGATTAGACATATGTGTATGAGGTTAGCCTAGGCTGAAGTTTACTCGATGGCGAGATGGAAATAACATTAAGGGAATAAATTCTATAAGGCCATTGAGGTAGAAATGATTCCCGCAGGACTACTGAAGGGTGGGAATGTTTAGAATAACGTGTGAGAAAGAGTTATTATAAACTAATTCGAGCATTTATGATACATGAATTTGACTGACAGACCTCGTCAGATCAGTGTTAGCTCCAATTCCAAAAAAGAGAAAGGTAGCAGTATATGAAAACTACAGAACAATAAGTCTTATTTTGCTCGCCAAAACCAATTAGGGGATGGAGACCAAGACAAGTTATCACTTAAGGGATGATTAGAAAGAAGAGAGGCATCCATGACGCCACAGCAATAATTTGGTCGTTAAAGGAAATAAATTTAGAATACAATCATATCATTTCGTAGATTTTGGAAAGAAGGAATATAAACTAGAGCAAGTGGAACAGCATTCTTGAATAGGAAAAGCTCTGAACCCAAATTATCAATGTAGTAGGGACATCAGACGAAGAATCGCGTTAGGCAAAGATGCTTTCACTAGGATGAGGGAATTGATGACGCGGATGTTGAGTAAGGAGGTTAAGTGAAAGTTAAGTAAATACGTCAAAATTTAATATGGAGCATAGTTTTATATGGTATGGAAATATGGTCACTAAAGTAGGATGATAGTTTTTTGGAGGCTTATGAAATGTGGATGTGGAGAAGGATGGAAAAGGTGGAAATGACATGAAGGAAAAAACAAGAAAGTTTTTGTGGGAGGAATGATGGGAGAAGAGAGAGGAACTTCGCAAGAAATGCAGAGGATACAGGAAATCTAGATGCTGATCGTTTTGATCAGCAATGAGTTGTTTGACACTGCGATAGAGGGGGGAATATTAGACAAACGAGGAAGGTGCAGGAATAGGTTAGGCCTGTTGGGTGGAATGAAGCGAGGAAAGAAGTATGTAGAATTGAAGAGGAACTTGCTGTAGGTAAGGATGTCAGGTATATTATTTGTTAGGACCGTCAAATAAGTGTATTTATGTACAATTGTAGGGTATGTATCCATCTAAAGCCTACCTCAACCGATAGAATATCTAAAAATATGTCTCTATGCATCTAAATTTCTTTTTATCTACGTATATCGTCCAAGGAACTGTATATTCAAAGTCCTTTACTCCCGAGTAAGTGCGTGCACTTAAGGAAGTCGAGCGAACGTTCTCTCTTCTTTCTCTCCCATCATCGGGAGTTCTCCTCCTTTGTATCGCTCCCTGAGTAACCCCCAACCCTGAGACAGACGCACCCAGCCGCTCTTCTCCATTCAAGGGAGAGATGCGGCGATCGCTCACACTCCTCGCATGATATCTCCCGTTCCAATTCCGATAATGGTTTCCTCTCCTCCCGTCAAACTCCTCGCGCGCCACCCTCGGCTACTCCATGTCCGCACCCCTACGCGACCCTCTCCTTTCTTCCGTCCCCCTAGCGTCCAGTTATTCCTGGAATGCCACCCACTCGTTGCCCTCCCGAAGAAAGATAGCTGTCTCTCCTCCGACGTGATTGATGCTCCCTCGCTTTCCTCCCATCCCCCAACTCGAACTCCCGTTCCCCCGAGACTCCCCATCTTGGGGCGAGGACTTCCACGGGATCCTTTTCCGACCCCTTTTCATTCAACTCATACCACTATCCTCCTCTCTCCTCTCCTTTGGTGAGTAGGAGCCTCGTATGGATATGGACCCCTGGCGGCCTAGTATACTCCAGGTGAAATATGTCGATTATCATTTTCAGTCTCCCAGGAAACTAAATTGTTTTCCACGATCTTGAAACGAACCGTCTCATGTTTCATACAGGTTATAGGACCCAGCGCAAATCCCGGTAGTTACCCTTTTAAAGATTCTGGATAAAGGTTTTCATGAAGATTGGATTTTTGCAACTTCCTTCACGTTGCGTTGTGGCGTACCTATTCAACGTAATTTCCATTGCCACGTTCAGGCCCTTTTGGAGCAATTAAATTACCGTGAAAGTTGGAATGAAGTAGTAACGTAGTATATTCCAAGAAATTTAAACTCAAAGAAGAGCATTGAATGATAAAAAATCGGAAATGGCTGCAGTTAAACTAATTAACTTTTTAACAAAATAATAAATCTATTTGTAAAAAATGAAGCAGACAAAGAGTAGCTTATATGTGCCTCTAAGGTCGCGTTGCATGCAAAGATTCAGTGCTACAGTTTTACTGTGGCATGATTCATTCTCACACTCCATGTGATAGAAGCACAATACTAAACTTTTCATTTTCACTTACCTCCGCTGAAATTCTCTTCGGTTCATAGACACTGAACTGCGAGAATGACCCAAGCATGACACAATGTGGTCACAAATATTTGACAAACTGGATTAAAGAATCATTCTTTAGCCACAAAAGTCGATGAAGATTCGTTTTTAGTTCATCAGAATACATTTATTATCGATTTATGCTATCTCATTGAGAATCGAAGAACAGAAATGGGCATATAGAGAAATATTAAGGTCGCTGTTTAAGCCCATGAACGGAAATAGAAAGAAACTTTCTGTGATGTTAGGTATTTAGTGGCAACTTGAAGCGATTTTAAACGTTATAGTATAAATATAATCTACGGTTTCAGGCTTCATTTCGTGGAAGTATTTATTCTCCATATTGAAATATTTTTTAATTTGGCACAGACTTAATGTTTTTGAAAAAGTACAAAATAGTTTACTATGGTTAGTATGTAAAAACATCATGAAATTGGAACTGGGATGGCGAGAATACATTGAAGGAAATCACTAAAAAAAACCATTATCAAAAAGGAAAGAAGATAAATGTAGACATTCAAATTTCAAGGAAAAAATGTTGAGATGTTGGAACATTTCAAGTATTCATGGTGAAGTTAGGAATGACACGGTAGGAGGAGAATTTGTAGAAATTTCCCAAATGGTATTTGCAAGAAGCAGGGGAGAGAGGCGCATAAAGTAAAAGAAAAAGCGTAAAGAAGAAACTGACATATATTTTAATACGGAGCCTACCAAGGTATGAATTATAAACGCGGGATTTGAGGGATGGAGATGACCGTGGATTGGAGAATATTGAGATTTGCGTGTGAGAGTGAATTAAGTAAATAATTTTGGTGGAGAGATCTCAGCAAAACATGGTGTCAAGAAAAGTATCAGCTGTAGATAGGAGAGCATTTTATAGTCAATCGGGTTAGAGGGTGACAGAACAAACGCTTTTTGAGCACAATGGAGGCAGACATAAGTTTAAATAACTAAAGAAGAAAATAAAATCATAACAAAAATTCACGCAGAAGTTCACGCGAATTAAAATTATAATAATTTAAAAATGCATAAAATATAATAATTCAGGAGAGCGTTGGAAAAGAAACTTTAAGGAAGATCAACTAATTTGATATTGAGATACGAAATGAGATTATTGTAATCGTAATCTACTTTCAGAACCAAGTATCTTAGGAATTTTTCTTAGCATGAAAAAATTGTTTAAAATACTTTTTCCCTATTATCAGTGTCTACGTGCTAAAATCACTGATTAAAGAAACAGAAATTGACTTAAACCCATTAGTACGTAACAATACCAAGGAGGATGATTTTATATATCCTATGCATTGAGTTCAGTGCATCACTTAAGAATAGAACCTGGGAGCCTTCATCCTCGCCCCTTGTGTCGTGCGTGATGCTACGGAGCTCTCTCCGCATCACCGGAGGAGATCCAAATACAAGCCACCGATGAGGAAGTGAAATGACTCACGACTGGTTGCCGTACCTGAGTAATGAGTTGTCCGGAAAAATGTAATGCTTATTAAAACACAGTATTCATTCCGGGTACGAATATTTTCTCGACTCTGGATCGAGGTGGGATACTCGTAGAGAACGGATTCTCGCCGCCCACATCCCGCCCCCCCCCCGCTTCTCATCTCTTTCCCCTCCTCGTCCAAGGTTCGTCACCTGTTGATCCCCCACTACCTTCCCGCTCCCCACTACCCATCCCCCTCTCTCCCCTACACACTCACAGCAACACATGCCGACCTGTTTCCGGCGAGCGAAAGACACGGGCAGTCGCAACGAAATTACAAAAGAGCGGAAACGTTCGCCCCGGGATGGCGCCTCAATACCACAGAGTGGTGGACCTGAGGAAGAGAGTCGAGGGGGACGAGTCGACCACGGCGGGTAGTTGGAGGGTGACTGATGGGAACACAGCCACCGTTGCCACGGACTGTCTCCCGACACTCAGCGCCAGGATTCACACACCAGCACTCTTTGGTGTCCTTTACCTCGGCCACCATCACACTTAGGGTTCAAATAATCTCTGCTTATTAATGTTGCCGGGTTTCCGTTTCGTTACTTTTCTTTCAATAAACCCCTTTTGGTTTGTTGTCTCAGGCGTAACTTTGTGGAATTTGCATAACATATTGAAATGTAATGAAATAATTGACTTTGTAATTCCACACACTTTATTTAAAAAACACACGACCCAGGTTTCGACGTTGAACGTCATCATCAGGTGGTCCTCATAGAAGCACGCTGGCTATATATACCTTCTGATCATAGGAGGGGGGGGTTGGTCAGAGAGGGAGGTCGGAGGGGTAAAAAAGGTTACAATGTAGCTGGGAAGAAAAGAGAATTACATTTTTGATTTAGAAGAGTGGTAGGTCTAGGAGTGGGGAGTGGGAGGGATACAAAATTTCGTTGGCAAGATCATCTTTCCAACGGACACATTTCAAAATTTCTAACTGCTCCAAAGCATCGAGCCTTTGACCTTTTTCTCAAAAACTATTTTTCTCAAAAAACTGGGACTATTTCTCAAAAAGTAATTAAAAGTTTACCTAAAGAAAAAATTAAATGTGCCTTTTACAGTCGTTCATGCCTTAAGAACCTGATCTCTCACACTAAAGACAAAGTCCCCGAAAACGAGAGGAGTGGAGTGTATGAGTTAAAGTGCTCGGATTGTAGCACAAAGTATATTGGACAAACAGGACGGAAATTTAAAGAAAGGATTAAAGAACACCAAACATGTGTAAAAAATAAGAACATAACATCCCTCTTTGCAAAACACCTCATCGAAAGTGATCACAAAAGTGACTTTGTGACAAAAATTATTCATTTTGAAGAAAAAGGTCAAAGGCTCGATGCTTTGGAGCAGTTAGAAATTTTGAAATGTGTCCGTTGGAAAGATGATCTTGCCAACGAAATTTTGTATCCCTCCCACTCCCCACTCCTAGACCTACCACTCTTCTAAATCAAAAATGTAATTCTCTTTTCTTCCCAGCTACATTGTAACCTTTTTTACCCCTCCGACCTCCCTCTCTGACCAACCCCCCCCTCCTATGATCAGAAGGTATATATAGCCAGCGTGCTTCTATGAGGACCACCTGATGATGACGTTCAACGTCGAAACCTGGGTCGTGTGTTTTTTAAATAAAGTGTGTGGAATTACAAAGTCAATTATTTCATTACATTTCAACCCTTTTGGTTTATTAAAAACAATTCTGTTATTTCATGTTACCATCCCTACCTAAGCACCGAAGGGTTACTTCGTGGGGCGAAGGTGCCCCTCCTTCCCTTATACCGTGGCACAATAAGTTCCAGAGGATAAGGTAACACTGCACTTGCTTTCTCTACTATTGAAAAGCCATTAGAAAAACGGCGGAAAATTATGTCATTTTCATACAAATTCTACATTCTCTATTACTAATTAATGTATTGATATTCAGAGTTACGTGCTTGTCTTGAAATATATTCAATTCCTGCTATTAGTTGGGAAATAGGATAAACTGATAGCTTTTAACGACCGTAGTACCATTAATCATCAAAGTGTGAGTTCAAATGATAACTTTTAGCAAATTTACATATCGCTAAAGCATTATCATGGTTAACTACGAAAAACCCAGGGCATTTCCTTAAATTGTAATACCTTCGGAGTCCCCCGATGTTGTCGTTTGGTATAACAAGCGGGCACTTGGTTCTCGGTCGCAAGTAAAGATGAGGGAACTCCGATTCCATCTTCGGTTCGTGTTTGCACCCTCAAGAGTCGTTTCCCGCAGTATATCAATATTTATCGGCCGTGACTGAGTCGAGACATCCCCTGCCTAAGTTTATATCCTAATGTTTATATCCTTGTTAATAAATGGAATTCAAATGAGCCAATAAATTTATTTAGTTTTCATAAATGTCTGTCCCTGGATCATAACATTAATGATAGTAATACTTTACAATTTTTTGGGAAAAATGTCGTGTTTTTCATTCACCATGTTCACGGCGCTCTGCATCTCCTCATTAGAGGGTGGAGAGGATTGAGTCCGCGGGGGTGGGGGGGGTGAGAAGAAGTCCCTTCCTTCGATAGTGGGGAGGTGGGGGGGAATGTTGCTCCATCACTTCCAATCACGCTCACCTATTTCCACTGCGCGCACCTCATTTACTTCCCGGAGCCTTCCAACGCCTTACCTGCCCCTCCCCGGCTACCCCCAAAGACCCGTAGGTGCGTTCGAAGGGGGGAGGGGAAGGCGCGAGAGGGTGAGAGGGGGAAGGAAGAGCGACCGAGAAGTCTCATAATACTCCGAAATATATTTCCATCCCAAGGAGATGAAAATATACATCTTCATCTCCTGTCGTGAACATTACGCTTTCGAGGAAATTTTGCCCCCAACTCGTTAAGGGCGAGGAGGAAAAACCTTGCCGGAAATGTTTCAGGGCGACCCAAAACGTAAGTCAACACCTAGCAGTAAAAAATAGAACAAATCCTGAGAGAAGTAAACTACACGGACTTTGTTGTAAACTCATGTTATCGTTACCATGATGTACCTGCCACCAGTTTATTTTTCACTCCTTTCGTGCGCTCCCTGCAGGCGGGATCCACGCCGCGAGGACGACGTCGGGGTGAACTTTGCGTGAGTCCCGATTCCGTGGTTTATCACTCTGTATTTTAATCCTTTAAACAATTGAAAATTTTGGGTTTGGGTTAAATCTGATCTGAGGCTGATTTGCTTGGTAATTACTTAAGAGCCCTGACTTAGTTCCAAGAATTTGCTTGATCCTTGGCTGGAGAGACTAAGTTCAAATCACACAAACGTCTGTATACGTCTCAAAACACTTAGAAGGCAGGAGATATTTCTGCGCCCAAATGTTGATCGAAAAATATGGAAACTACCGGGAAAGAAATTGGTTGCCCTTGATGGCTAAATAACTGAATCCCAAAACACTTTGTATCAAACGAACCCATGGCTACTTAGGGGTTCTCAGAGTCGGGATATGTTTAGAGGGAAATTAATGGCAAGTACCAAGTTAATTAAAAAATAAGCAGGATTGGAATCCGTCTAAGAACTTGATGACTTTTGGAGTCACTGTAAGCAATAAATGTTGAAAAGGCATGTCTGAATGACATCTAGGGATTAAAGTATTCACGCAGTACCGGATCGGCCAAACAAGACTAATTCATTTTGCGACAAATTATAGCATGTAATGAAAACGTAGAGGTAATATGGTATTTTCTAGTAGTTATCCCACTAGTTGTATTCGCTTGATTGAGTTCCATCACAGAAATGACTGGCGTAATTAAACAGATTGAAAATAGAATCTCCTGATTGGCAAAAATTAAGATCCAAGTAATCATTTGATATCATCATCAAAAATCAAAATGTATTTCTCTACATTTTTAAAAGCGCAATTAGAAATAAAATGCTCATTAAGATCCCCATCTTGCATCTTATCTAGTGCCAATAACATAACAGGAAGAAGAAAACTACTGGCAAGAAGTATTGCATGGCACAATAAATATTGATTCTACTAGATTAACGGAATAAACTTATAGAGAAAGATTTTCCAAAATATGTAATTATTCAAAAATTAAATAATGGAAAATCAAGGCATGAGAAAGAAAATAGGATAGAATAAATCAGTCAAGGTACTAAGGAGGGCACGCCTTGACAGAGCGTACTCAATTTTAAAAGCTCTTCAATTCACACCGAGAACTAATGGCAATATGCTGGGGCAAAAACGGAAATACACTTTTTTAAACTAAAGAGGTCAGAGAGCGATGGAAAAGATACAAATTAAATATAGTTATTTGACCAGCAAGGGCGTCCACAAAATTAAGATAGATAGATAGTATGTGTAGATATCGGCATGCTGAGCCTACTTGTCAGCAAATCTGAATTACGTATACATTTAGGTACATATAATATAATCATATTGTAAAAGAGAACATATAGTAATTGCCACATTATCCTCTAGCTAACCAGATCAATTCACAATAAATTATTTCTAATTAAATTCGATCATCAAATACTTTTAATAATTTAAAAATAACTATGAAACGAACTAATTAAAGTTTTTTCAGTATTAAAACATGCAAGGAAGAATTTTTCTCATAGCCTTTGATTCTCGCCAAAACATAAAAGTTCTTGTTTTCAAAATGGAACCATTAGTAAATGGAAAGTATTCTGTGCTAAATCTATCTGAGATAATTGAAATAATTGAAAGATACTCATTTTATATAGATTTTGTTGCCTAAATAAGTTACAATATTATATGGTAGTAAGAATTGTATAAAAACATACAATATAGTTATGCAAAACAGGTATCTCAAACACTATGCTCAATGATAAAATTCAATAGTTTTAATGCAAAAATTATTTAATATTTCGATCACGAGCTGAAAGTAATAATGATGCCATCATTATGGACATGCCAAGTTAATCACCAAAGTGGACTCATCCGTATTAGACGATATATTTTGCTTATTTTGACTTGAATTTTCCATAAAATTATGTTGAATATAACACAGCTGTTGCAGGAGATGATTAAATAACTATTACTTCCGCAAAAAATTGTAGATATGGACACAGGCATAGCCTATGCTCATGCCAAGTATTAGCGAGGATGTTCACTGCAATTAATACCCTGCTCCTGTATTTATAAACGAATGTTTTGCGATTCTTCACAAAATTACGTTGCGTCATTATTACCGCATGCATTGAGTGATAGGTTTGGATCAAAATTATTTATTAATAGGTATGCTGTTCTTCTGAAGACTAGCTCGTTTAAAACAGCGCTCAGTTTTGCTTGATATCTTGCAGTAACATCAACTGTTTTCCAACACATAACACCTCCTACCTGTTCTAATTCCATTTACAATGTCAGTAATATATTTTTCTCTCCGTTTTGCTCCCCCAAAATTATCCTTTTCCGTCACAGTTCCCAACTTTTCTCATTCATCTTAATATTTTACCATTCAATGTTCATGTGATCGAATTTTCTTCCAACTAATCCTCCCTTACATTACAATTCCTGATATTTGGCCTTTCTCACATATGAACTGTTTTATTCATCTTCCGCATTGCTACAACTCGCGCTCAGCATTTTTCCTCACAATCAATATTCAGAATTACAAAAAATTAAAATTAGAGATTTAAAGTTTTTAATCGTTCCCCTCCATTCATAAAAGTTATTTAATGCCCTGCCATCACTTCCCTACCACTTTTTTTCGCTTCTTTATACCACCAAATACTTCTTTGAATGTCTCTTCATCCTCCAGTTATTATTTTATCATGAAATATTGCCTATATAAAGGATATACTCAAAAAAATCTCCTTCGGTGGTTAAGTTAGCCTTAATTCATAGACTTTTCTATATTTGATCCTAATGCGATACCACTTTCACTCTTTTTATGCGACCAGCCATGATTTTAATATCTTGATTTGTGTTTAAATTAATCATGATCATCGGCAAAACTGACTGACTAAATCAGCGCCCTATCTACCTTCATTTCTTAGTGAAGTAATAGGAGCAGACCTCATGCCCCTAACAAAATCCCCTCCGAATATACGTTGAAAAGCATAGTCTATTACGGATTACCCTGACTCACTCCCCTGACCTCCACATACTGATTCTCTGTCCCCTTCTGCACTAGGCATAATATACGGGTTACAAGCAGAGCATCTTTTTTTCCAGTACTTTTATACATTCTAAAAAATTTCATTATGATTTTTCCATTTCGCTCCATCAGATTAGTCAGTAAAATCAAAACACTAAAAGTTCTAAGCCTTTAGCAATGATTTTATTATAAATGCGATAGCTAAAATTGAAACCTATTAACTATACAAATTACAGCGGTGGAGATGTTAAAGAATAAAGATAAATATAACACACTGGTTTTAAAACGTCAGTCTTCCTTAAAATAGGACTGCATAAACATATTTGGCAAGAAAATGCTTTTATATATGATGCACGAAGTTTTTGCGGCATGCGGATGGGGAGTCCGGATGGGCAGTGTTAGGAAGAGGATAAGACAGCGGTGTCCATTGCCACCTGTGCTGTTCAACGTATACCTTTACGTAGGGGAAATGAGTAAAGAGGCATGGGAAAAACTGATGATAGGAGTGAAATTCGGCGGGGTATTCATGAAATCAGTTAGGTTTTCAGATGACCAGGCTTCATTTTATCAGTTAGAAAAGGGGTTGAAAGTATTGCTGAGTGTATTGGAAATTCAGTGCGATAGATATGGGATGAGAATCAATATTAATACAACAAAGGTTCCACAATTTTCCAGAGAGAAAAAAGGTAGGTTAAATGTTAAAATAGGAGGGTAAAAACTAGAACAGGTTGAACAGTATACTTTTCTCTGAAATTTTCTGAACCGAATGGACAGAGTATTATGGGTATTCGGCAAAGAGGCTTTCCCAAGGAGGAGGGGATTAATGACAGGCACGTACGGTAAGAATGTTAAAAAAGTCGCGTCCAAATTTCAATTTAGCGCATGGTTTGGTACAGAATGAAAAATTGGTCATTAAATAAAGGTGAAAGACGTCGATTGAAGGCTTTTCAAATGCGGGTGTGGAGAAGGATGTAAAAGGTGAAGTGGGCAAGGAGAAAAACAAACGAGGCAGGGTTAGATATGGTGGGGAAAGAAATGGGATTGTTGGGAAGCATCCAAAGGAGGAAGGTGGGATGAGGAAATACAGCATTCCGATTGGTAATGGTATGTTGAAGACTGCGATAGAAGGGAGGACGTTGGGCAGACGAGAAAGGGACAGGAGTAGGATGGGGATGTTGGGCGGAATGTTAGGAGGAAGGAAGTCTTTGGAGATAAAGGTGGATCTTTTGTGCTTCCGGATGTCAAGTCGTATTTTTTAATGTCGTTGGACCATTGGGTAGCTTATGTCAATCCAAAACCTTCTTTAATCAGTAGTTATTAATAATAATAGTATTATATGTAGGGTTTCTCTCTTGATAATTAAGGAGACGCCTTCTACCCCAGGATATGTCACGAGAAGTGATTGTCACGATCAATTTCCTTTAATTATTTTATTTTCTATTTAAATAAATTAATTTAAGAAGTCTAATGGAAAAGCGTTCATTATTATTGTGTATATACATATATTGCACAAAGTGAAATAAAGTTTCCTTTTTGTACTGAAAACCCACACAATTTCATCATCCCTAATAACCTTATATTCGTCTTTTTAATGCTTGTATCCATTGCATAATGAAAATTTTCATAGAGATCATTTAATCGAAGCAACCGTTCTGCGACACGATTTATTATTTGCGGACAGGACACAAAGCAGATACACAGCAAAAACAAAGGGCTTAATTTGTTCAGACTTATAAACCCTTCTTCAAGCCAATTGACTAGTGTCTCCACAATCGTGGTTCGTGTTGATTTTTCGGTGTTTCTGCTGCGAGCCCTCTCCTCAAGATCAAATATGCTTAAAGTTTGTTTTATATTTTCGCTGGATGCCTGGGCACAGTATTCCAAATGAATAAACGGCACAATAGAACACAAACATATTAAAAGAAAACATGTAAAAGGATATTCGTATTTATGAAAGTTTGAGATTTTGGCCTTCTCTTAGGTTTTTTCCTCTTTATAATTTTGTGTTCTCTTGTGCCATCCAAATGTTCAATGCATATATACATGTGCACACATACATATATACTAAAAAGTATGCATATGCATGTGGATATATCAACATACAGGTATAGAATGGATCTATTCATACAAATCCATTAAAATAAAATAAAAATATATGGTTTTCTGAGATATAACACTGAGAAGGGCTCAAAATTTCTAGCTAACCGTGTGGGGGTTGATTCGGGTGAAGAAACACTTCAGAATTAATAGCATTAATTTAGGACTTCATTTTATTCGGATGAAATGGGCGTGTTGGGAGCTGGGAGTGTGGGCGAGTAATTAAGCAAGCCGAAAGAAAGAGGGCAAATGGGGTTGGGGAGGGAGGAGGGGGTGGGGTAGAACAGGATGAATGGCATTGAGACACGTCAGGGGTTGATGGTTGAAGGGGATGAATTCAACTGCTGGAATCGAATTATCGGATCGGAAGAGTGTAAAGATATATGAGAGAGGAAGAGAACCATAGTAAACGTTATTAAATACTAGGGACGACAAAATGCCCAAAAAAAGATTCCTAGATCAAGCCACAAGGCACAAATTGTATAGATCATTTAAATTTTTGCGCTTGATATCGAATAAAGACAATCGAATGAAAAAGGAGTAAGTGAAATTAATTCCAATCAAGTATTTAACTAAGTTACAGTAATTTTCAACAGAAGATGGTTTTTGATTATGCCAAATTGTCGAAATCAATGAATAATACTTGATTAAATTCATTATATTTTACTTAATTTACTAAAAATCCCCTCATTATTTTAATTTCAGTTGTCGGGCATTTAAGGTGAATTTAATAAAGTATGTTGAAATGATTGCTCCGTCTTTTTCATTGCTAAAATAATTTCTTTGTTCCATGAGGCACACTGCTTATCCACTCAATATTGTCCTGAGACACAAACATTAAACGAAGGAGATCATAAATTGAGTAGCTTCAGGCATGATGTGGTGGAAGCCAAACATAATGAATAACTGATCGTAGCACTTTTCCACTTGATCAAATTTATTTACGACCGGGTTTCGATGTATTAAATCATCATCAAACGATGTATTACATCATCGTCACCGGATGATGATGCAATACATTAGTCATTCAAGGAGGAAATTATGTTGTTCAAACCCATATTTTTTGTTTTCACACTTAAAGGAACTCGGACATTTTTTGTTCGTCAAAATCTTGTTTACCAGTTTTGTAATTAATTTCCAGCACCAACACCAATACTTGCTTTGTGTTAATAAAAAGATAATTAGAATTACTAAACACCGTTCCTAAGTTGAGTTGACTTTCACGCCATAAAGTACAAACCCGCATCGAAGAATATGCCCATTAAATAGTACTCAGCACTCATCTTTTCATCCCAGCTTCGATCCGTAGGTTGGATTACACATTCTCTCCACAAGGATCACCGCTGTCTCTACCATAATACTTCATAGGAATTACAAGGGGTTCCTACCCCGTTTTCATACGGACAGCAGGAGAAAGCAGGAAACAGCGATGATTCGTACCTTATATGTTTCCATGGGAACAAACGACGGGCAACGAGCAAAATCGGACGTTAATCGAGGACGATTTCACGCAATCCCTATTTACCGGGGCATTTCACTGGTTGTGGCATTTCGCTTCTTTCTCGGATTCGAAGCCGAGTGATTTCTCTGAATACCTCCCCACCCAAATCCAAACAATATCATTTTTAATGTATACCAGATCTCCCTGCAAAAGGGCAGGTGGCACGATGAATTATGATTTGGTACCAAAACCCTATTAATGCGTGGACTTCACGCACCGTTCACCGGGCGTAGTTGGGGCTGAGCTTCACTCTCTCCTCGCCTATCAAGACGACCTTCAAGGAGGCTGACGTGGTTTTACCTTAATCCAAAGAGACACGCGCTACATTTTGGCACTGAAATCATGAACTTTGTAAAATAAAATTAATGCCATTTTACAAGACATCATAATTTTCGGAGCGTTCTCATGCTCGATGTGCTGATGACAGCCTCGATTGGCCCGCATGTATTTTTGGCGATGAATAGAATACGCTCGCATTATGCATTACGTTTTGCAACTCATCTACGAGTACATGCGCAACTTTGAAATGTCTAAAAGATTTTAATAGCGATTTTGCCAAATGAAGAGAAAAACATTTCACTTATGCATTCGTTCGGAAATAAACCGAGATGAAAGGAGCGGGTTGAGGAAGGGGGTGGTTGGAAGGTGTTGGAGAGTAATTGGGTTGAAGGAAGGGAGATTTGGTGGGTGAGGGTCGAAGAATGGGATTTGGTGAGAGGCGGGAGTTCTGTTGGGGGATGGAGGAGGACTGAGGGGGTGGAAAGGTCCGTCGTGGAGTGAATGTGTTGAATAAAATAATCGAGAGTTATTTTGTCGGAGAGACAGAGGCCAGGTAGTTTAATTGGAGCCTTTTGGGGCAAGAATAATTTAATTAGGTCACAAAAGAAGAGCGAAGTGGAAATTGCACAAAAGAGATGGAGAGGGTTATATTTTGCAGGTTCTGTAGACTAATAAACAGCGACTAGAGAACAAGGCGAGGAAAATGAGCAATTGAAAGTTTCAGTCATTAATCAAAAAGGCATAAAATTGACGATAAGAAGTGGAGGATTTTGAATTTTTTCCTACGCTTTACAAGGTTTGTATAAAAAGTATCGGTGACAATTTTTTTACTAACGAGTGCGTGAAGTGCTGAATTCAGGGCGTATGTTAAGTGCGCGGATGGTCGCACATCGCTTTGGCGTTGACAAGATGCCAGTGCACACCATTATCACTTAAAATTTGGCAATGCGAAAGATTTGCGCTAAACTCGTCCCAATGGTCTTGACGGACGACCAAGAGCAGAGTCGAGTGTCTGATTGCGAAGACCTTTCCCAATGACATCTCGACGATTCCTCAATCACCTTACAGTCCCGAATTGGCACCAGCAGACTATTTCCTATTCCAAAAAGTGAAATCCTCCCTCAAAGGACATCACCATGTGACCCCAAGTGCCGTCAAAGACGCTTGCACACGTACCCTTATAACCTACATCCGCCTACCAGGGGTTCTACGAGTCGTTGAAAAGCTGTAGGTTGCTTTTAAAAGCCTGTCAACGCTTAAGGGATGTACTTTGGAAAGTATAGAGCCATTGTAGAAATATCCACAATAAATCTTTTTCCCGAGACTTTTCCCAATACCTTTTTTTACAAACTATGTGCTATCGGAAATTTCTTTCTCATCGTACCTGCATAGGAGTATCCGAGTGGATAGAGCACTGCGCTACTGATTAGAGAACCCGGATTCTATTCTGGGCAATCTGGAAAAATTGGACACCAACAACTTACCAAGCTTTGTGATTTCTTTAGGATATGAGATTTCATAGGAAACCACGGCCGGCACACGTAAGGAGTGTTTGATGAGGAACTCGTTCACTCGTGCACGTTTTTTAAGCTACCGCGTGCTGTGCGGACACAACTGATTTTTTTCGGGATATTTGCAAGTGTAAACATCACATAAATTCAGTCCCTCGAGATCAAAAAAACTTTTTTTTAATACATCAAACCGAGTATAAGATCGATTAAAAAGAATAATTTTCCTTCTCAAGTACGAGCTTAACTTATTCACTTTGATATGTATTTATTTCCATGGACTCTCTAAATGTTTCTTAAAAGCACGTTGTATTTTCGACAATTTTATTTTGAAATATATTTTGAATTTTATATAAAATATATTTAATTTGAAATATAAGGCTTCCCACCATGAGGGCGCGGGTTCAATCCCGGCGGTGTTGAATATTTTTCAGAGGTATCTCGATCCCTACTTGAGGTGCTTTGTGGAGGGCACTTTGAGTGAGTACGCCGTCCGTCGGATGGGACGTTAAACTGCGGACCCCTTGGCGCCTTTCGTAAAGAGTAGGCTAATGCCGACGCCGGGTTTCTCTCCACCCTTCATCCTTTCCTATCCATCCCCTATGGCGCAAATGACCTTAGCTGTCGGTCGCCTCCCCTCAAAACTACTACTACTTGAAATATAAAGTTATTTTATATTTCATATTTATTTGAGATATTTGAAACCTCTGAATGCATGAAACTGCAGTAAATCAGTTTCGCCGAAATCAAACACCTTCAGATGATTATGCTCCATGGGTCTTCTGTTTTCTTTTCTTCCCCTTCCCAACCATCTTCTTCTCCTTCATTTGGCCTCGGAGAGTGCAAATATTTCTCTCGAGTCGCTACGATAAAAAGTTGAAATTTTTTGCAATGAATTAAATGCGTTTATCATACTTTTTTCATTTTCAGAGGATGTTACGGTCAACATACAATTTTCAAAGGGATCGTTTGGTAATTTTCCTTTTGATTCCAAATCATCTAGGTCTCACTATTTTCCATAAACTCTCTGGGTCCTCGCAAGTAAAAAAACGTGGCAAATAACTGCGATCAAGAATTTGGAAGATTATAGCTGCTCTAGTTGCTGACAATACTTTCATGCATCTCATTAAAAATTTTATTCTCCTCGGTAAAAGAAATATTCTGGTTGTGAGCTACTTTAGAAGGAGGTGACAGAGAAACATAGTAACATAGCAAAGAAAATTATTATAATCTCTTAATTTGTTATTTTAATTATTTAGTTATTAATTCTTTTGTTATATTCTTAATTAATTATCTATTTTTAACTGAAATATTTTAGTTGATGGAATTTTAGAACGTTCTGCTAAGAGAATTTCGTTGGTGAAAAATAGCTATAGATCGTAATCACAGTTTAAATTTTAATCCCGTTTATGGTTTTTCGATTTTAAGCAAAATCGTGAAACTTAACAAAAATTCAAGGATTAATGCAAGGTGAAAGTGAACATTCAAGATAAAACACTACTTCAATTGATTGCTCATTTTATTCCAGAAAAGCGCTTTTCAGGGGAAAGAACAAGACAGAAGAAACTAACGCGCGAAGAAGTTAGTGAGATAGATATTCAGATCACATAGTTGCGTTCCCACTGCGTCAATGAATAAATCACAAAAAATGAAAATGGTTTGGTAGAGTTGAAACATTTATGTAGAGTGCGGAATTATAGGAGAAAAAAACACATGAAAGTGAGACCAAAAGCCTTCTTCCATAGAATTTCATAAGACATGGTACTTAATAAAATTTCTAAAGGATCAACTTCTTGTAAATGAACAAAATTGATAATATTTTCAAGATCAAGACATTTAATATCGTGCGAGGAAAACTGGATCCATCGCTAGAATTGCGCGTTTCTATGTGATTCTCGTGTTTAATTTTTATATTAACGTCATCCGCATGATTTCAGAACATAATTTAAAAGTTCTTTTTTAAATAAATATTTTATCAAATTGTTTTATCCATGAATGTCCTCCTATTCCTTCAAACGAAGAGGCAGCACAATTTTCCAAAGATAAAAAAATGATTGTTTCGATTAAATGGAGGTGATGGTTGCTTGGAAGAGATACGATGGTCCATCATATTTTAGGAAACGGGGGAAGAAATGATGAAAATACGACAAAGATTGCACTGAGCTTTCTTTAGCGCCAAGGAGCCAACGAGCCTGGCCTGTCACTCGATGGACTGCATTGGAAGCGTTCTCCCCTCTGAGAACATTGAGAGGGGAAGAAAAGTAAGATGTAAATATCCTTCTCAAGACGTTATCGTGGAAGCCGGGCCACACACTAACTACCGGAATCATCTGATTCGGCCAGGCACTCAACTTCTGCGCTTCGCCTAACCCACCACGCCTCGCCTTTCCAAGCCCCATCTGGGAGTCACTGCAACACGTCACCTGCGCAGAGGCTCACGCAAACCCCCCCTCCCTTCCGCGTCGCCACTCACTTTATACCGGAGTTATGCATGATTCTATGGGGAGGACGTAAGGGGTCGCGTGGTGATTTTGTGGTAGGGGTCCAGAAAGAGAGAACAGGGCCATGGAGGGTGGCTTAGGATGGGATGTCATATGGTGACGGAGATGGTATTCCTATCACTTCGCTAAAGACGGAGCTAATTCGTACAGCCCCTCCTTTAAGGTGTCTTCTACTTTAAACCTCAATGAACTGATCAAGTCGGTCGGGCTTCAAAAGTTTCGGACTTCCCTATTCCCGGTTCTCCTTTTCTCTTTCTACATAAAAATCGAAACCCATCGCGAAACGTAATTTTATTCATTCTGATAACTGTTAAATAGCTACTGTAAAATATAGTCGAATGGTGGATGTAAATTTTTAATATCTCATTGAAAATATTCGGTTCAAATTACACCCGAATAATATTTATTTTTGTTTCTTGATGCGAAATAGAGAAAAACTGAATCCTTACATCCATCTAGTTGAACAAGGAATCGACTTATCACATTTCAATAAAAGTTAAATGCAATTATCATATCCTTCATCACTTAATTAATAGCAATTATTAGCTAACTTGCGCCCTGCCCTGTATAACTTATCTAGTGTAATCGTGATGCCAGAAAATCAGCCTGGTCATGAAGAATTCTCACGCACAGAAAACCCCCCTCCACACGCCCTTGTGGGTTGGTAAAATATACGTACAGGCTTCCCACCGCGAGGGCCCAGGTTCAAACCCTGGAGGCAACAAATATTTTTCAGTGGTGTCCCGATCCCTACTTGAGGCCCTTTAGGGTGAGCACTTTGAGGGAGCACGACGTCCGTCGGCTGGGACGTTAAACTGCGGACCCCTTGACACCTTTTTACATGAGTAAGCTAATGCCGACGCCGAGTTTTTCTCCACCCATTCTATCTCATCTATCTCCAATGGCGTAAACGGCCTTAGCTGACGGGCGCCCCCCATAAAAAAACTACTCGATTTCAGTGAAAGTGCAGCCAACAGTCAGCTCCTTTTGAAGGCGCCATCCGTCGAAGATTTCCTTGAATTACCATTGCCCTCTATCTGAACCTCTAACCTCCCTCGTCGGGACCTCCCTTCTGCCCCATTTATCATCATTGACAATTGAAATCGCGCCTAAAGCAACATTCATTTTTGCGCCAATATTTTGCCATTTTTTTTCGATTTTCAATTTTTGATATCGAAATTGTAGGTTCATGTAAACGTATATTCAACCCTTGATTAATTATAGAATATATTAGACGCATTAACTTGATAAATGGGCGTTGACGTCATGATAATACACATAAGGTACAAAAGTACTCTTTTTTATCAAAAGAGTTATCACAGCGATTATCCCCGACAGTGCATGTATTTACAATTCAAGAAGAGGATATTTAAAATTAATCGTAAAATTAAAAAAATTGTGCTATTTTTAAATCCGGCATTTATAATTGACTATGGCATTAATAACATTATAATCCATTTGATGCGTTTGTTTAGTCCTGAAAATGGAATACTCATTTTATAACAGCATAGTCCTTACCTCTTTTATAAAATATATTCTTTTACCCATTATTTATTTAATCCTTAATAGCATTTATTATTTAATGTAGCTGTAGAGAGTATATTTTAGCTCGTATAATGGAAACATGCCTGAGATGGAAGAATACCCCTCTAAACGGATGGAATCCTGCTAACAGTGAAGTTGATGATTAAATCCTCATAACCTCATGAAAAAGGTAGATCAATTCGCTTGTATGTTTAGCCTAAGTTTTTTTAAACTTATTTTTTTATATTTTTGTTTGTTAATTCATATCTATCCCGAACGAGGCATCGCCTAAATCCTTGATACGAGAAGCTATCCCTTCGCCCAGTTGTAACAAGAAATAAAAATGAGAAATTAGTCAAAGAGATGCACCCCATCGCGAGGGAGGGGGTGGCGGGGGTAGAGTGGGCGGTCGGGCGTGCTGGAAGGTGGATAAGAGGGAAGAACGTTTTCCAACTTTACGCCCTATTGAAAACTCTGCGGACGATGGAAGAACGCAAAAGGGATTCCCGAAAGGGTTTCCCCCGCAGAGGATGAAGAGAAAACAAAAGGGGCAGGAAGGGATGCTTTTGGCGAATTAGGATAATTCAAAAATGGTGAGATTGATGAGGGAAAGGAAAGGGTATTTTGTTCTGGGAGGATTCGCTAGAGTTTCTCCGAGAAGGGGGAATCACGGAAACAGGGAGCTGTGTCTCGGATTCTCTCCGCGCTGCGTTCACAAGGGGGAAGTGTAATACTTCGCGGTGACACAATGGATCAGGGGAACGACTCCCCCTCCCTTTTCGTGGAAAGCGTGTGTCTCACCCCCACACACACGCACGCCTAGTTCTTTTTTCCTCAACTAGAGTCGCCACTTCTCCCGTTCTTCCCCTTCCTTCTTTCACACGTAATCACTAGTCCTCTTTACTTGTCCCACACATTGTCACCTTTACCTTCCGTCTTCCCTTTCCTTCTATCGTCTTCGGTCTAAAGCCACAAAAGGCAGTGATTCGGATTTAGAAAGAACGAGTGTTTCTTTACCTTTGAAAGGCAAAGAAACGCTAGGAGAAATGTTTAACTCTGGATGGTGACTATGTAGAGAAGTTATTTTTTAGTAATGATGAAAGGTTTGCCATATCCCATCGCTCTTGACTACTAAGCAGTGTTAATTTCGTTAACGAATAGAAGGAATAATAGGTCCCCTTCCCTGGGGAACCTTTTCAGTGGCTTCTACTGCATTGGATCTAGCACCATCTATGGCCAACCATTGTATGCAACTATTCAGCAAGTCTTTAACCTAGCATAAGACATATCTATCCACGAAGTCTGTTCAAAAAGTATCACGACTTTTTTATTTTATCAAAACTTAGTTATTTATTCATGAAAATATATTTTCTCCCCTTCAAAGTAATCCCCATTAGATATTATACACTTGTGCCTACGTTTTTTTCCAATCCTCGAAGCCCTTCAAAAAATCATTTTTTGTGATTTTGTTCAGCTCTTCCTTCGATGCAGTCTTTAATGGTAGCGCAGCGCCATCATTTCATGGTCCTCTTCGGTTTCAGGAACAAGAAAAAGTCACTTGGGGCCAGATCTGGAGAATATGGTGGCTGTGGTGTCATTAGTGTGTTGTTTTTGGCCAAACATTCGCGCACAAACAACGATGTGTGAGCAGGGTGGTCTTTATGGTGTAAAAGCCAATTTTTGTTCTTCCGCAAATCCGGGCGTTTTTGGCGGATTGCTTCGCGCAAATTGCGCATGACTTGCAGGTAATACTTCTTATTTACCGTTCTACCCTGTGGTAAGAACTCATGATGCACCACGCCCCTGCAATCGAAGAAAACTGTATGCAAAACTTTCACATTCGACCGAACTTGGCGCGCTTTTTTCGGTCTTGGCTCGTACTGCAGCTTCCATTGGGATGATTGAGCTTTCGTTTCCGAGTGATAACCATAAACCCATAATTTGTCACGAGTTATGACCCTCTGGAGCAAATTTGGGTCGTCGCGGACAGAGTCCAACACCTCATTAACAATGTTTTTATTGCGTTGCTGTTTTTGGCCGAAATTGAGCTATTTTGGTACGAATTTTGCGGCGACCCGTGCAATCGGTAAAAATTGAATGGCACGAGCCAAGCGTTATGTTTAGGCCCACAGCAACTTTTCTAACGGTAATACAACGATAGGTCAATTCTATTTTCTTCACTTCATCAATGTTTTCGTCTGTTGTTGACGTGCTCAGGCATCCGGCACGCTCTTCGTCGTTCACATCTTCTCGGGCCCCCTGATAACATTTTGTACCACCAATAAACGTTGCTTCGGTGCAAGGTATCTTCTCCATATGCCACAGTCAACATTCGGAATAGGTCCACGCACTTAATTTCGCTTTTCACACAAAATGTGATACAGATTCTTTGATCCCTTTTTTGGGACAGGATAAAATCGAAGACAAGCCAAACACGTCCAAGCAAAACAGCTCTCAACAATTAACTGAACAATCAAAATGGCCGAACTTTTCGGCATAAATTAGACGCATAAGTACTAACATAGCGCCAGAAAAAAATCAATAAATCAAATATACGTAACCCGCGAAAATTCAAAAATCGTGATACTTTTAGAACAGATTTTTATGCTTTATGATCAGACTTTATGCTACAGGTATGGGTTTCTATCTTTTCTAGGCTAACAAGATGACTCATAATTTGTAAAACATACATATTTTCCTCGACTATGCATAGGGAAGCAGAGCGCGGCAGCATTTGTGTGGATTAGGGCAGACTGGAAGAGCGGTCGGCTGGAAAAATAGGGAACTCCAGGGCAGCACGTTCTGGATTCGGATCATTACAACATCAACTGATCGTAAATTATGAAAAACATGGAAGTATGGATAACAGGTGAAAAGAGAGGAAAGAAAATTGCAATCGATGAAAATATATCGTTGCAGAAAAACTATTAAAAATAAATGTATTGAGGGGAATGAGAAATTGCAAAGTACTTCGAGTGGGTCAAGCAGGCAGTTAGAATAAGTAAAGGGACACGTATCCTCGTACCCTGAGGCACGATCGTAACTGAAAGTACCGTAAGATGAGAAGTACTAAACGGAGTACGGCCAACGTCGGTCCACGAGAACAAAAAGTGGCAATCAAATACTTGTATGTTTTCACACACTTTTAGGCATACAATTAGGGCAATACTTCAATGACAACAAATAATTGTGGAATATTACAAAAGTTTTTCAATCAGCTTAACTAAATTACCCTCTTAACTAGGTCTGCAACTAATTGATTCTATCGTGGAACTTGTCTGTGTTAGAAAATATGGGGAGGAATAAATAGATTTGCGCTTTGCAAGAAAGCAAAGCGCAAATCTATAAAAAGCTATAAAAATCTCTCCCCAGATTGGTAACTTAAGAAGGCGGCGCAGACCTCTAATGTCTAAAATAAATTTCTTTATTATTTTCTAATTTTTTACCTTTAGCGTTTTATAAATTCATATATCACTGTGTATTCTGACCTTTGAATCTAACTTTGGCATTCTACAGAATGTATGAGGTTAGAATTCAAAATAAAACTGGGAATTAAAAATATTAAATGAGAGCAGATAGCCATTGAAACGAAACTGAAACATGAAACATTATTTAATCAGTCATAAAACAAGTCGAATATGTAAGAATAACCTTAAAATCCATTGATACCAAAAAAACGATATGCTGAGAACATCCACGCGGGTTCTCAAACCACATCACAAAGGAAACAGTTAAATTTCACAATGCCATTGAGTGTTTCCTCTCGCCTTTGCTCTCGACGCCGCCTGGAAATGACGTCAGCTTGCGCGGACCATCGTGCGGGTGTTTACTTAGATGAGAGGTGCTCAGACACCAAGGATATTTGAACTTCTACGGAACAACGAGGTCTTATTTCCAAGTGGAGATGAAATAAACCCCCTCGTGTAAACACGAGGTCTCTTAATGAAGAGATGAGAGTGTCTGTGCGCCGACCTCAGAGTCGTGAGGCCCTTCCGCCTGGACACCCAGGAGGTTGCGGGAGTGTCCGCCCCTATGCCCGGATGATGCGATTTCGCAGCGCAACATATTCCCCATTTCGGAAGCAAAAACTAAATAAATGAAAGACATATGATGACGCATTTGCACCCTTTGATCCGAGACACCAAAAGGGGTAGAAAGTCGGAATGAAAAGGGCGCGAGGTCAGAAGTCTTAGCCCTTTTGAAGGATAAGCCCTATGCAAACCCACCCTATGTGTTGTAAACTGCATTTTATTTATTTTGGAAAACTGCTCAAGGTACAGCAGAATTTTACACTTATACTGATTGACCTATTTATAGTGGAGTGTATAACAACACATGTAATTTCAGTCGAATTTAGGTATTTTTAAACTAAAAAGACTGGAAAAAATCAAATGGGAAAAATTATTGCTTACGGAAAGATAGTAATAAGAGAGCTACAGGTATGTTGACAAATGTGTTATAGGAAAACGAAAGTGGGTTGATGTTTTTGGGAAATGAATCAAATTCAATGTGAAGGAAAAGATAAATGCTTATCTCTCATCGTCTGGGTAATTGCAATGTGAAGAGTAACACTACACATAGAAGGTAAGAGGTCTTTCATATGCATACGCTGAAAGTGATAGGTGAAACCTGTACAGGAAAAATAGTGATGAGTGTTTTAGATTACTATGAGTCAATTGGAAATCTGATTTAATGATACCGTTTGGAAGGTCACAAGTTGCTAGATAAAAGAAGACGGAACGAGTAAACATTGAAAAACTAGGGTATTTGAGTTTCCCAATTTTTTTCCTTATGTTTCTTTCTTCAAATCTCATTACTACCAAAGATAACCTTTTCCTTCCTTCAAATTTCTCACATCAACTTCATCTACTCCAGAGTCGTCATCATCATTTTCATCCAAATGTTACTAACATGTTCAAGTCTTCAACAACCTTACATGCCCTGATCCATAGCACTTCCTTTTATGGATTCCTTTCACTCCTCCTCTCTTCGTCTTCCAAAAGGGACCTTCCCTTTGGTTTCGCCTCCGACATATCCTATACCTCTTGGTTTGGGTCCCTTACTTCCATTTTCAAGTTGTCCCCAGCCACATCATGCCAATTCCAATATGTTGGTCCCCTTCTCTCTCCCCAGCGACCAAGTTTCGAAATCATACCACACTTTATGTCAATGAGCACGGTTATCTTTTGATAAGCGTTAAATTTTATATGTCTACTCGTTTAATTTATTAACGACCTTACTTAATAAATTTAAATATTTACACATTGTTTTAATGTCTCTATAGATTTTATTTCTATCAACGGCTATTGTGTTTATTGAAGTTCTATGCATGAAAAAGAATCTCATGCATTTTTTGTATTTTCCACAAAGATTTTTTGGAAGTTTTCAAAAAAGAACGTTTAAAAATATGGAAAATTTGCAAGGAAGCATTCAAGTGGATAATATTACCAAAATGATTGAAAATGTGGACCAGGTTGGGCCGAATTAGAGAGGTTAACAAGCTATTTAATCCTGGAGTTCAAACCGGATACTGACGATCAGAAAGAAAAGATAAATTGTATTTCATCCATGGATGTAATGGTTATTATAGGATAATTATAGGATGGTTAATTACTGGATAATTTTAAGGATTCAAAAAAAAAAACCAAAATGTGCCCTTCATGATTTGTAATGGGTCATAACGGTTTTTGTTGTCGCTAACATTCTTACGTTTTACGGAATGTAAGATTTTTAGAGAATACCTCAATTTAGTAACAAGAATACAATATGCAAACTAATACGCCTCTCATTATGTGACATGTGTATGCAGTTACATGCGTTCACAATCGACTTCTACAACAGAAGCTGCGGTTGAGTTGAGAATGACAAGGAGGAGTGCATTCTCTTCCTATTCTCCCTTTGTTGCATGATGAGGGCGAAGTGTTAACAGCAGGGAAGTGGTGTGAGAGTGTGTGAATGCTCTTCTTCCCCACTACTGCAGTGCGGTCGAAACACGGTCACTACTTTTGTTCCTCATTCCGTTCCGGCTTTATATCACTTGGCGCCACTAAAAAGAGCACAGAAGTCAATAGCAACGCTCGGGCGTAGTGTGCATTTTAGAAATGTGTTCAAAGAGGAATGGTCACAACAAATCTAAGGTTAAAAAAATGTCGTTGAATATTCTTTTGGATTTATATTAAAATTAAGAGCTTTTTGAAGAAGAAAGCATGAAAACATTTCGGACTTTGGCCATGACACTTTGGTTGAATAAAAATTTATTTTTAAGTTTCTGAAAGTCAAAATACCACAAACTGATGCTTAATACAAATCTAAATGCTGTCTTCTCAGAGTTGACGATATTGTGAAAGTGTCCAGACACACATTTGAATTCAAACGTTCGTTTCCTGCATTTTATTACTTTTACGGTATTTCAGTCTTATTAAAGTATTAATAAACTTATCATTAAATATAGCAGCTGTTAAAAGTTAAATATCGCAATTCCCAAAAATTGTATTTCTTAATTAATTTTCTGGGCTAAAAAATATTTCATGGCACTACATCACTAAGTTAAGCTTCTAATGCCGATGTATTTTATTATTTCTATATCATGAAGTATTAAATAACGATAAAAGTTTCCTTTTCGTAGGTCTTTCTTCATATATATGATTAAAAATCACCCAATAAAATTCTCAATGATCTGAAATAAAAACCATTAACCATATTTAAGGCTGATGATGAAACAAACTATTATATTTAAGTAGTGCAATCACGTAGATAGAAATCCTGGGTATTTAACCTTTACCGTGAAAATATTTTATTCATTAAACTAATTTTGCTTCTATAGGTAAGTCATACGAGGAAGGTTCCATAAGTACCCGGCCTCATCTACAGATGGCGGTAGTTGTTTAAAAAATATCGCTGTATTATAAATTCCGATTTCTAGAAAGAATATGTTTCACGTTTGAAGACGCCACGTTGTTTGTATTTGTTTGGCAGCAATCAATACTGAATGTTTTCAGTGAATTTATGAGAATGGATAAAATTGGTCATCGTTATGTGATACAATACTTCTAATTGAAAGCCCTCAGCCAAACCAATATCAAAGCTGAACTGGATTCTACTCTGGGTGAGTCTGCTTCTTCGGTTACAAAAGTAAAATAAAATATTTGGTAGCCGAGTCCGGACGAGCTGTCAAGACGAGCATCGTATTGGTTTACCGAATGAGGTGACGACTCCAGAAACGGTGAAGAAAATACACGAAGTGATGCTATGTGATCGTCGAATGGGTGTGCGCGAGCTTGCAGATATAGTAGGCATTTCTAAAACTGCGGTACATCGCATATTTACTGAAATTTTGGACATGAGAAGGCTGTGTGCTATACGAGTGCAGCGTTTGCTCACATTCGAGCAAAACCAGTGTCGTGAAAATAATCCAATTGAGTGTTTAGTAAGTTTTACAGCAACCAGGCAGAATTTTTGCGCCATTTCATAACCATGGATGAAACGTTATTACTTCATACCCGAGGCAAAATAACAATCATAAATATGGATTCAGAAGGAAGAACCGGCTCCAAAAGAAGGCGAAGACCGTTTCATCTGCGGGCAAGATCATGGCTTCGGTTTTTTGGGATGTGCGTGGTATAATTTTCATTGGTTACCTTGAAAAAGGGAAAACTGTCAACGGCGAGTATTATGCGAGCTTATTACAGCGTTTGAGCAAAGAAATCAAGCAAAAGCGGCCACATTGGCTAAGAAAAAAGTATTGTTTCATCAAGACAATGAACCAGCGCACAAATCCGTTATTGCAATGGCCAAAATTGATGAATTAAAGTTTGAGTTCCTACTTCATGCACCCTATTCACCCGATTTAGCCCCCTCGGATTATTTTCTCTTTTCAAACTAGATAAAATGTCTCGGTGGTCAAATATTTTCCAACCGTGAAGAAGTGATGTCGGCAGTTAATGGCTATTTTGAGGAGCAAGACATTTCTTATTATAAAAAGGGTATCAACCTTACTGAACATCACCGGGAAAAGTGTATAGATCTGAAAGGAGGTTATGTTAAAAAATAATTACATTTTTTCCTAAATTTTTGTGTTTTCTTTGTTGGGTCGGGTACTTCTGGGACCACCCTCGTAACTTGCCATTGGATTTTATTCGTGAAAAGTTAAATGTTTAATTAAGGAGGGCCAAGATGGCACTCATTAAAGACGAGAAGACGTTATTTTCTTTTTGCATGCGGAACATTAGGTGTGAAAATCTGTGTCACCCTCCGTCATTGTTATAAGAATATTTGCACAGTTAAAATATTGAGAAAGAGAATTTATCAATTAATACCTTATTTGCATAGCTACTAATATCCGCTCCTGGCTAAATGAAGTTTAGCTCCTCAACTTTTACTTTTAGCTTTAAGATAATTAAATTAACTTTTATTGGGCAAATCATCCAACGGCTATTTATATCCATTTATGTCATTCAAAGACCCACAGAACATTTTTTCTGTTTCAAAGGTTCAATAATTTTAAACTGGGAAATAATTTAAGGTTAAAGAATGGGAATAATAATTTAATTGTGTAAATTAATTAATTAATATGATAAATTGTGGGACAAACTGTTTTTCAAGGCGTTTAACTCTAGCCGATTGCAATCTTCAAACAACATTCTTCCCAGCATCATCAGCTTGCTCGGGCGAATAAAATCTTCGCCTTCTGGCAATCCCCGTTAGACTCCATTGTGCGCTTAGAGTTGTGTGTGTTGCATATACAGCAGGCGATGTTAGTTGTGTTGCATATGTGTAAGGGGTTGAAAGTTGTGTAGTATGGATAGTATTAATTTCGCTTCGAGACATCCGTCGACTCTTCTGGACAAAAAAAACACTGAAACAAACAATAAAGAAAAGAAACTCAAAAGCCACCTTTCTCAAGGAAAAGAAGGAAAGAACTGCCTCAGTCGCCGCGATAGTAAGCTGTAGTGACTATTAGGATGCAAGCTTTCATTAGGTATATTAACTCTATTCAATTATGTGTATGAAATATATATATTTAGCATAAAAGAAAGATGACAAGTACGTTCTTCGACCGTTTTTGCTAGGGTAATTTAATTTCAGTTATTTTTTAGGGTAATTATGCATTGGAGAGAGGAAGGGGTTGCAACAGTGTTTATCAATGGACATTCTTTCAGTGTCGGATTCTTTTTCTTTTATTTCATCCTGATGCTCTAATCTTTTTGAAGGGCCAACTTCACGGGTGACACTGACTTTCTTGAATATATAATTATATTATTGCTTATTAAATGGAAAAACTATGGATTTTGAAATATTATCTCATAATACTTATTATTTATGGTGTCCCATCGTTTGAGTGGGGGAGTTTGGACGAGCATGTACCCGCCCATTCAAATTTAAGCCCTCATATTTCCCTCGATATCTCAAGCGCACTAAATGTACTCGTTTCATTCTCAAAGCCCCGTATTAATTTTCCCAAGAGCTATATATTTCTCAGATATTATCTTATTGTTAGAATATATCCATATTAATGTTATAAACAATGATATCCTGCATCAATGGGACAATTTAATACCAAGCTTAAATATTAAAGAATGTCTGTACTTTTAATATTAAATGGCACGAATGTTTGGTTCTATCAATCAATCACCTTATACTATTCCAACCGGGTACAACTTCACTTCTCCTTACTTCCTTGGCTTAGAAACGGATACATTTTTTTAAGATTCGACGTATATTTATATGTTACAAGTTTTTAGTGAACTTGGTCACTTGTTGGCCAATATACAAATGTTATTGGGTACTTTTCCCAGCGTGAACTTTCTTAGAAATTCTCGAAGAAGTCGAGGTGAAATAATGACTTTGAATGAAGAGAAAGAAGGAGTGTACGAGTTTCTATACAGAGGAAAGGAGAAGTTCATCGAATATAGTTTGGAAATCTTTGGAGACGATTCAAGGAGTTGAGGGTGTTCAGGCATGGCGGTGTTAAGAGAATTGTGGCACCGGTGAAAGCGGGAGTTCAGGAAACTACTGATCGGCCCTACTTCATTCATAGCCACAGCGCTCGCTCAACAACCTCCCCTTGCTCCCCCTTCCTCTCACCCACGCCCTCCCTTATTGACTCGCCCGCCCACCCACTCTACTACGTACAAACCCTCTTGCCTCCTCACCCTCTCGACACGCACGCACATCCCCCATACAACCTATACACGAGTAACTAATAACACCGAATAAACCCCTCTGGAGAACTCACCACCCCCCGAAAGATTGCGGTCTTTTCAACGGCAATTCACATACACCAAATACCGAATTGAAACGTGGACAATGGATTATCCAAAACAATAGTTATTAATTATGAACCAGGGTAAAACCTCATAATCAACTGAATTACCTGACGAAAGGGACTATCTATGTGCGAGAAGAGAACCCCAGAATTTGCATATAGTATATTGCACGGTTTTCATCCCAAGCATAATTATCCTATTTCGCCATTTTTAGGTATTTTAGCACCCCGCAAGCAACCGCTAGGGTGTGTGGCAGATGGCGAATACACAAAAGACTAATTTTGACCCGAAATATTTTTTCCACCTAGGGCATTCGGACAACGTTATTCTGATCCCTTATCGTAAATAGAAAAATGACATCTTACATCTATCGGTTGAACACTTAATTTCTCAGTTTTAACTAACATGATCTTACCTACCGCAGTGTGATGGGAGTTATAATACATATTCATCATCACTGCTAAGAAGAGATCCTTCCAATTTATTCACGAGATTTAATATGTAATTTATTTTTCCCTCCGTGATTGATTCCCAAGCTTTCTCCTCTAATGGAATGTATACACTAGACAGTCTGCCATGACAACGTTTTACAATTCTAGCTCCTCTGCGTTACACGTGATCCAATTCGTCAATCAATCCAACTTCATGAGGATCCCATATACCACGTAGCAGCATATTCTAAAGGAGGCCTAATCAGCGAAAGAAAACATTTCTCTTTGAAATTTTCACATATCATAATGCTCTACTAATATATCCTAATTGTTGCTAGATTGTTCACATATAGTTTTCCCCGTATGTTTCACCTAAGAGAGGCCGTGAGTCAGGGTAACGCCTAAGTATTTAATCGAGTCTACACATTCCATTTCGGTGTTCCCAATGCAGCAGGCGTTGGGGAAGGGATGTTGTTTCTTGCCACCATCTATTATCTTTTACTATTATTTTGTATCTCTTGGGCTTCCCGGAAAGTTAGCAGCCCAATGCCTACGGCATAACTACAAAATTGGGCCAATTTAATTTCCGTAGCTATGGAAAAACCATTTGGGAATAGACTGTCCAGAAAGGCGTATTGCCGCTAAATATTGTGATGTAAATATCTCGCCGAAATTTGATGGCATGCTCTGCAGTAATTGAAAATCACATATGCAAAGTTTTCTGGTAATCTTTTCAAGTCAAGAGTAAGTTTCTTAAGGATTATGGATCTGAATCTGGAATAATTTGATGAAATGCCGCAGCAAATGTCTTTCAACTAAATTTATTAACTCATTACGTGAGGGAAAGAAAAATTTTCGAACCATTTACAACCAGCTATAGAAAGATTACCATCAGGTCTCATTTGAGAAAAGTTTGGTAACATTAAAGAAATGTTGAATTCTCTTTAGCCACGATTGATCATTCAGCTTTCTATTAACAATAGCGTTTTATAAAAGTAAAATAGCGAAAACCAACAACTGCGAACACTTAAGCAGGGCCCTCCCCTTGCCATAGAATTCCAAGGTGCACGCTGTGACGGTGGAGTAGGAATGAAACTTGTGGAGACAAATAATTCAAAGACCGTTTGCTTCTTGTGTTCCCTCAAGAGTAATCTATGGCTGGCAAGAGTGATTTCTCATATTATTTTTACAGTTTATAGTTTAACAACGAAATTAATTGATTCTCCAGGCCCAATAAAGGCAAATACTCTCACTTAATTGGGCGCTTGGTCATAATATTTGGGATAATATTGTTTCGGTATGATAAATATTTGGGATATATGGATTCTTGTCATAATTTAAATGAAAGAAAACCCATTTCATACGTTTCAGCTATTTTTTAAATTCACTCAAACCATTGCAAAGTTTTTTAATGGCTGCTTTCAAATTAAATTGCGTCATAGATGGCCGTTCCACCCCTCTACTCACTCTCGGCTATCTTTTCAGCAGGAAATACTCACAGAAACAAGAAGTCAGCTGCATATCTATCGTACGCCCCCCTCCCTTCTTCCAGCAGCTCCCCCTTTCCAGCACTCGTTCCCCCCCACACACGCACACACCACAAACAAGTAAGGATATTTGAGGAGAGACATTAGATGAAGGCCGAACTATAATTGGATTATATCTTCCAAATATCATCAAAAATATGAGGACAATTTACGAAGAATTGGTTCAATGCAAAATTATACCAGGAAATTCAACAAGTTTGTCTCTCATCCTTCAGGAGTTAATAGGCCAAAAGCTCAGTGTTTGCGGTGGCCTGACAGTTCGGCGACGGAATCCGAAGACTCGTTGCGATGACTACAACATCTCGGCCATCAAACATATTTCACTGCAAGAAATGGAACTGTGAATGCATGGTGGCTGAGTATTTCATATAGAGATGATCATGAGTTAAACAAATCAATCTTTAATCTTAAAATGCCTGAATTGATTCTTGAAGTCATATTGTTGTTGCATACATTTGTAATTTCTTTTTAAATTATAATATATTTTGTAAAAACTTGTAAAGACAGGTCCTGATAGCCTAGTAATAGCTTTTCGCTTAAAACTAGAGATTTCTAATACAGAAGAACAAAGAAAACAATATATTTGTCAGTTTTGAAGATTTCGAGAAAGCGTTTGATAGATTATATTGGCTGGAATCTACTGCAGAATATAAGACTGAATTGGAGGAATACGGGACGTATCCACAACCTGTACATGTTACAGACTGCTCCGGTACGAGTGGCGGATGGAGAGTACAGACGGGCAGTGTTAGAAAAAGGGACAAGACAGGGGTGTTATCCATTATCACCTGTGTTTTTCAACGTATACATATGTGGAGTAAATGGAAAAGGAGCATGGGTAGGACTGAAGGTAGGAAGTAGATTTAGGGTGGGAAATCAAAGAAATCAAGTTTGCTAATAATCAAGCTTTAGTTTTCCAGTCACCCAATCGGTTACAGGTGCTTCTGATCGAATCATATAGTTAGTGTGACAATTATGAGATAAGAATAATGTAAAAAAAGTTATACCATTTTCGAGAAAGAAGAAAGGTAAGTTAAATATTAGAATTAAAAATAATGAGCTAGCACAGGTGTAAACATTGACGTATCTTGGAAGTGACTTCTCCCAAGATTATGGCATTAGTAAGGAATAATTAAGTCAGGAAGAGATGCTTTCTCAAGAAAAACACAATTGATGACACAGACTTTTATCAAAGTGGTTAAGAAAATGCTTGTGTAAACATTAATATGGAGGGCCGTTTTTTACTACTCGGAACCTTGATCGTTCGAGCTTCATAATATCCAAAAATTTGAGGTTTTTGAGATAAGAGTGTGGAAAACAATAAAAAAGGTCAAATGGACGGAGAGGAAGTCAAGAAGTCAAAAGAAGAAATGTAGAAGAAAAAGAATAAGCATGGTGGGGAGGAGAGAGCGATTGTTGGGAGGAATCCGAAGGAAGCAACAAAGATGGACGCAGACTATTTTCATTGCGAAGCAATGCTGAAGACTTTTATAGAAGGGAGTGGGTGGCTTTTTGCAAGCAATGCAGACTTCGGATAAGAAAATGATATCGGACGGATTGAAGGGGGAAAGAAGTATTTAAAATTAAATAACGGTATATTGTGTTGCCGGGTGTCAGGTTTTGCCTTATTAAGCGAGGCTAATAAATATAGTAGTGTCCATGAGTAAGTTACTTAAATGGCAGGTCAGGAAATATTAACCACGCACAGTACTATTGCCACGACAGAGCATATGTCAGCGGAAAGAGATTTAGTCTCTTTCTGACATGCCTCTTCATCAGTACCTCAATCATGAATCTCTTTTCGAGATGGTATGCAAAAAAGTTAAGATAAAACCATAAGAAATACATTTATTTTAATAGAATTATTTTTTTCATCATCAACTCGCTCATTGATAAAGGTTTTTCTCTCTCTCCCTGTCACATGCTTGTGCTACCATTTGAATCGGACACAATATTTGTGAAACCGATTTGCCTGTGACACACAGACTCGATTCTGCAGAGGATAGCCGCAGAGGAAAGGAAGGAGGTGGTGTCTAATTGTGATCAAAGAGGTGAAATTTATCGATTCTGGATGAATGTCTAAATATAGATCCCCACAATCCCCTCACCAGTTTCCTCGAAACCTTTATGTCTCGTGTTTGGTCGGAGAGGCTACCAGTTCTCTCTCTGAGGCCAACAACATTTTTCTATCTCTCGAGAGCCGGGGAAAATATCCACAAAAAAATGAATATGGGATGTAGATGGAAATATAAAGAAAAAACTCTTTCCGTCGGTAGAATAAAAATAAACGGACGCACATCGGGCGTCTTTTTTTCTCCGGCTGTCGGCGAAATTGCGGAATGTGTGGAAGGCTGGAGGGCGATATGGTGTTTTCGAGGAGGAGACTGTTGAGGGCTCGGAGAGGGTCATGAGATGAGTGGCGAAGAGAAGCACCAGGGAACAATGGAAGGCGGGCATCATCTCCATCCAACGCGGAAGGGGGGTACATGGGATGGGGTGACGGTAACGCCAAGGGGGTGAGCTGAGTGAGGGACGGAGAGGGCTTTGCAGACTGTCAATGGGTCATTTATCATTCCAAAAGTTCCGAGAAACGCCGCGGCGCAGACGTCGCGTAGGCCTATCGGATCGCCGCAGGGATCGCGATTCTGAAGCCCCGAAATGGTTATGATAGTCGGATGGAGTGCCGGGGGGGATGTGTACATGAATAATGCAAGCGGGAGCCGAACCCCTCCCTTCCTAAATACGTATCCTCACCCCGGAACAGAGGGGGTCTCCGTATCCTCCTAGCGAGGAAGTGTCGGATGAGCAGGCAGTGGGAGCCTCTTCAACACCCCGGACCCCCGAAAGGAAGAAATACGACCCCCTCACCTCAATCGCCCTCCGATTATCATACACACGCGAAGGCGCATGCGTGAGAATGGAGACGGAGGAAGGCCCGTACCGGGACGAAGGCAGAATTCCCTCCCAGTTCGGTTAACACGGTGCAACACGGGTTTGGGTAACCTCCCCCCCCCCCCCCAAGGTTGAAGATCAGGATCTTTTTGGCGTACAACGTCTCGCATTTTGGTACATACAGAGCGGGATATCACGTCGGTGTTAATGGTATCAAACCCTGCCTAGGGTTATTAACGTTTATTCGAAGTGCCCGAGCCACTATCGACGTAAGCAGTGAATGATGCAGCGTTTGTAAGTAAAGAAATGTTTCTAAACAGTAAAGGAAGGTAGCATCGAAAAAAATTATGAAAATTTCCAAACCTGGAGCCCCATCATATTCAAAAACGATTTTTCAACTCTTGCTCCCTAAAACATTAAATATCTTATGCAATACTCATCTGATATATGCTAAAAAACAATTAATCTTCCAGAATCTCTGATGATTCCTAAAAAGGTTCAAGATCACCACGAGTTGAAGAGGAATAAATCTAAATTCCAAGGAATATTTCAAGTTTTTAAACTTTCATATTGAGAAGAGTTTGAGAACCATTTAAATATTTCATCTTGCCGATTCACGATTTCAAGACTGATTGCCGCGCCAAAGCAAGGAAACTACCGAAGCAGGATGGAGGGAGGGGAAAAGAGGGAGGGGGGGTCACCCACGACGGAGGCCGAGTGAATGCCGAAAGAGGGTCATTAGAGCCGCCGAACATTTCATACCTATTACAAACAAATAAACCTAATTTTTCGGAAGTTTTTATAATTTTATTTTTACGTCCCTCGATAATTTAAATATTTGTGTGTGGAAACCTTCATTGAAACACTCCACAGGATTCTTATTGGATATCTACTCTCCTCTAGTTATTTATATAACCAATTTTTACGGGGACGAGGTTGAGACTTCATAGTGCCTTCTACCATCTGACTTACCCCTAAACATTATATTACAAAGTTTCAAGTGGAGTAAAACCCATCTCAGTGGAAATCGAATTCGTGATTCCCACCTGAATTGACAGGCGTAGCAATACGTTAACCCACTGCCACCGGGGTGACCCAATAGCCAAGCTAGAAAGTATTTATAATTTTTAAAGAGGGGAAATGGAATTGATTAAATATACATATATGTACCTATATCTCCGATCGATAGTTTTTCTTACAGAATTAAACAGCCACGTCACCACTGTCATTACGAGAAAATATCGTCCGATAAGATTAACAGCACTCACAGAGCACCTATTTGACATTATTTTAATTATCCTTTATATACCTGACCAACTAAAAGTTTGTAGCACTTTAATGTAAATAAGCGTTTAATTTTATAAGTGAATTTGAAATTATACTTATATTCGATGGATTCGGCTTAAAATTCTTTCCCGATTTCGTCCTTTAACGTTGCCTGAGTAAGGTTGACTATAATGAAGGTTATGTCTGCTGCACGCCGGCCAAAATGTTCGCTCTTAGGTTTTCTATTTTTCTAGGACAGTTGCTATTGACGAGTGTCAATAGAGGTTTGTAATGCCGTATTAATCTTTTTCCTACATATATCAAGTAAACATTTGACTTCAAATTCATTCTAATTCTTTTTGAATGAGTTTCTTGCAACTTGAGAATAACATAACTGGACCATAACGATAGTCGTGTCCGTGCTTTGAAAACGATTGCTTTTATACGAAAGGTCTCTATCTGTAACGCTGGTTTTTGCTTTTGGTATTTTAACTCCCCAATGTTTCCAGTATTACCTATGACCATACGACGAAAATGAAAAGAATATTCATTGTAACATCTATCTATAGGCATTTAGAGCATTCTAAATTTCCTGGCACAACTATCACCGATATATTCTTACAGCTTACCCCCTTTCCCAGCACGCACAACGCTCCCATCCTCCGAACTAATTCTTCCTCTAATATTCAAAATTCCTCAATATCTACAAACGGATTTATCACCCAGTCTGGAATCTTTAACAAACAAAGATCCTCAAATTATATCATTTCCCTGCAATTGTAAATTTATTTCAATGAAATTTGCAAATAATTCATACAAAAATAAAACGTCACTCCTTATATCTTGAAGGTTGTCGCTGGGAAAAGCATCTTTCTCCTCAAAAACTGCACGACCGTGTCAAAAAGATTATAGAAGCACCTTTTAAAATTGTCTTTTGATAGCCAACGATCTTTCGTGTACTGTAGCAAACGTTTGAAATCCTCGTCGTTCTAATCACACAACTCTGGAAAGAATCGAACGTTATGAGCATGGGCTTGACTTTGTTAACCGCTATAATTGCAATGCTTAAGGATTTGTGAAGGCGATCACTTAGTATTTTAGCCACTAGATATTGCCAGTGAATGACACAATGAATAGCAAGAACATTTTATACATATTTTTTCAAGTATTCAATGCAATAATGGTGGCGACCATTCATTGACGGAGCTCCGTCTGTCGCTACAACAAGTATGTTAGAAAGTGGAATTTTTTCGTACCTGAAAAACTGCTCTACGATACGAAATATTGACTCCACTTTAGTGTCATTTTCTAATTGCCTTGCAAACAACAACTTTTGAGATAGATTTCAATCTTTAACAAAGCGTACGTAAGCTAGAAGCGCAGATTTATTACCTGTTAAAGTTGACTCGTCAAACTGTAATGCAAATTCTGTTGTTCTCAAGATGCTGCACAATATATATTCTACATTTTCAGCCATTTCATCTTTTCTACGTTGAACTAAAGTGTTACGCAAGGGAATAATTTTCATTATATCACATGGTTGCTTATGCAGATAGTACTTAGGACTTCACTTACTGCTGGTTAGATGAAAGTTCCTCACCAATTGTATGTGGCTTTCCAGATTTGGCAAATTAATAATGACATCATGTATGATGCATGCAAACTATCAGTGATATCAATGCACAAATTTCAAAGTGTAAAAATCATTCACCATGACCGGGATTCGATATGTTTTGAAGCATTATACAACATACTTGACAGCATTGGACGACTTTGCAATCCTACACGAGGTGACTGAAAAAATTTTAGTCTTTTCTGTCTTGTCAGGATGCGCCTTCCTATAATGATCAATTAGCCTGGAAGGTTCCATCGCCTTATTTTAAAACACCCTTTGACATAGTAAGCACATAGATACGTGCTCGTTTATTGGTGATTCTATAAATCCGTTCTTAAGATAATCCACAGTTTACTGCATTTCTTCTTTGATGAGTAATTTCTTGCCATTCTGTTTCTACAAAAAGGTTTAGATATTAAATTTTGTTAAAATTAAATGTAATATATATTAACTTAATAGAATAATAGAATACGTGTATAATTTAATGAAACCAAGAGGATTTATACTTTAAGTGGCCGCTTTTTTAAAATAAAATTACTAATTACCATATGAAGAACATTAAAACACAATATTTATGTGCTTGCGGCATAATTTCAAACATAAACTAGCAACCTGGAAATATGTAATTTTTCTGCATATCTGGGGTAAAACAGGATTTACATACACGTTATTTTGTTCTTGAACGGTAGTAGTTTCACTTCGGGTGAACCGAAAATGTTAATACAGGTAATTTATTTTTTATAAATAATATACATTTAATAAAGAAAGGAATACATTAATCACGCGAGCAAATTTGATAATGGTGCGTAGGGAGTTTGTGCCGCAGGTATGCACATGCATGTTTGCCGTCTCTCATAGAGAAATCAAACACTCGGCTGCGAAGTAAGTTACTTTCGAATTCCATTTAAAATACTGGTCTAGTCATTTGAGGATGAAATAGTACTAATTTGGCTCCTATTCTCTTGTTATGATCATATTAGTCCATGCAATTCCCTAAATTGTATTCATAAGAAAGGCAGTTCAAGGGATTGTTGCGGTGAAATTGGCTTTCGATTCAATCACCTACTTCCATATTCCGGAAACAATGTAAACTTAAAGAAAGAAGATTAAAAATGGAAACAAAAGGAAGGTTACCGAGCCTTCGCAAATGCTGTGTCAGAACCCTACGAATATAAGATTAGAGAGATAGACCGCAAGACTGACAGGTTTAAATGGTTATTTTTTCCAAGAACAATAAGAGACCAGAATGCCTGTAATCGATATCCCCCACTAGTCGGCTCGACATAATAAGTATTAACCTACAAGGTAGGGACTGCGCATGGTTATACTAGCATATTTATATATTTTCTGCAGGTTCCCCCCACCTTTCCCCATCCATTTGAAAAACCCTAACCCCCTCATCCCTTACCCTTTCCTCCTGGTACTGCACCCCTTGCCACACACCTTTTTGGTGACTCGCAGGGTATTGATTTAGATGTAGATGCGGAGACCCTCTGGCGTCCACCCGCCGCATCCTTGCTTCTGTTTGCGCCCATAGACTAGAGAACTGCCCCGCGGGGGGTAGTAGCGCCCACTTTGGGAACCACTGGTGTAGACTGTTGAAGTGAAATAGTACATATTTGGCTGTGAATTAGAAAGTGGTGCAGATTACAGCAAACTTTTAAGATTATAAAAATAAAAGAGCTCACGCTTCAATGCTCAAACCATTCAGACTTAGCTTGCTACTTTTCTTGAAATGGGATGGTGATGATAGAAGCAGAAGATAGGTACGCATTAATATCATTGTTGGACGGTTATCGTTTAGATAAATATCACTCCATGTTAAAAAATTAAGCCCGAATATCGTAAGCCTTTATGTCACAACATTTGAGACTTCCCCCAGACTCACCTACGACCACGCAAAAGTATTCATACATTGATCATTAGCACTAGTAGCTTTGGGTGCGTTCGAAGAGATTCATCTTTGCTCCGGGGTATCCCATCGATGGAGGCCGAGTTGACTTGGACCCAGGGCCATCAATGGATGCAAAGTGAGTCGCACTCCTCTACGAGAGAGACGCGTCCCCTGGGGGAGGGGGGGGGGAAGTAGCAATACCGCTCTCCCCTCCACCACCTCTTTCTTGCCCAGTAGCCGCAAGGCATGATTGGAGAGAACTTATCAATGTAGTAATTCTCTCGCAGTAAGGGAATACGACGATACGGCACGCCCACGTTAAAAATTGGGCCGCACACTTAATGACCTGTAATGACCGTTGGCCATGCAGGTGCACGAGTCTCATTTTTCCTCAGCCACTTCCAATAATAATCATTCGGCCGACTCACATTTTTTCTCCTGGAACACGAGTGACTGCGGCCCGATTCAAAGTTTTACATCCACCCACTCCACAGCAGTGCGCGGTCTGTTTACGTCATAACGCCAAACGCTCTCAATCAAAAAAACCATGGCCATTCACTGCTTCCAAGTTTACGAGTTGTGATGGTGGGTATTATATGTATATGGATGATGATGAAGTACTCACGAGAGCAATATATTTGGACGCCACAATAGATCACAAAATAAAATTGATAAAACGTAAAATACACTAACATTTTACATTGTTTAAGCTCAGAGATGGCCGAAAGATAAAAAAATCTAAAATGTGAGAGACCTTTTATGAGATATCTATTTTATTGTGTGTTCTATTATGCCGTCCAAATGCTTTATATAGATGATTTAGAAGTACTCAAGAGAATTTCATATCACGGGCTGCACACTAGAACACAAATATATACATAGGAAAGGTGTAAAAGGACACTCTTATTTGAGAAACCTACGACAATATTCAGGTCAAACTATTGTCTCACCAGAAGAAGTCCTGCAAGAACGTCGAAAACTCGAACTTTCTTAATAGTGAGTGTCCTTTAATGGGTTTTATATTTATATTTTTGTGCCCCATATATTACTTGAAGGAAATTCTCACGGATATAAGTAATAATTTAAACGGAGAAGCGAGATAGCACTAGTGAAAAAAAACCCGAGGAGCATGTATAAAAATGAAGCTCACCGTATTCCGAAGGTTTCGTATTTCCCCAGAGGACGATGGTTTAGCAACCGAAAATTCGGAATACGTGTGAGTTTCATTTGTATATTTTTCTCCTTGTCTTTGTTCAGTAGTGCTATCTCGCTTCTCCGTTGAGATTTAATGTGTATGTATATATATATATATATATATATATATATATATATATATATATATATATATATATATAACATAAATATAAATTATATATACTTTATTACTATATATCTATACTTATATACTATTATATCATATATACAGGTATATTCTCCCCACCCACATTTCAAAAGCCTCCAATCTACTTATATCATTCAGCTTCAATGACCACGTTTTCGCGCCGTACATAAACACGCCCCGTACCAAAGTTTGGAAGTCTTTTCTTAACATCCTAACTCAACGTCCTTCTCATCAATTCGCTCTTTCTCAAGTGCAATTCTTCACCTTACGTCCCTACTACCTTGACCATGTTGGTCTAAAGCACTTCTGAGATACGTAAGTTGTTGTACCTGCTCTATTTTTCCCTTCCTGTTTTAATGTTCAGCTAAACCTTTTTCTTTTTGGAAAATCGTATAACCTTTTTTTATTTATATTGATTCTCATCCCGTATCTATTGCACTGAATTTTCAATTCACTCAGCAATGCTGGAAACCCTTTGGCTGACTGGCAAATTAGAGCTTGGTCATCAGTAAACTTAATTGATTTCACAAATTCCCCTTCAACTTTCATTCCTACCTCCAGTTCTTCCCATGCCTCGTTAAACATTTCCTCCATGTATACATTGAATAGCAGCGGTAATAATGGGCACTCCTGCCTTACGCCTCTTCCAACCACAGCTCATCATTCCTGACTCTTCATTCCCCACTCGCACCTGAGAAGTCTGAGACATGTATAGGTTGTGGAATAGCCTCCTATCCCTCCAATCTATTCCTATTTCCTGCAATATACTAATTAGTTTTTCCCAATTCACTCTATCAAACGTTTTTTCGAAATCTACGAAACAGGCAAATACGTCCTGATTATATTCTATAGACCTCTCGATTAGTGATCTCATTATTGCAATAGCATCACGCGTGTCTTTTCCCTTCCTAAACCCAAATTGATCATCCCCCAAGTAATTTTTTGCCTTGCTCTCCATCCTATTGTTGATGATACTGACAACCGCTTTAGCTGCAAGGGAAATCAAACGTATTGTTCTATAGCCCTCACGTGATGTAGTCTTTATCTTTTCAGACTAGGAACTAATATTGATCTCACCAATTCTTCCCACCAGATTCCTTTCTCATAGATACTACGAATCAGTCCATATGGACTCCAGCCTCCAACATTTTTCTTAACCTTTTAGTATACTTCCACAGGAATATTTTCTACCCCCACAGCCTTATTTGATTTAATCTCCCTTGAGGTTCTTTTTATCTCATCGTGGAGTGTGCCTGGACCTAAGCTATCTTCCTGTACGTCGTGTTCTCTTTCTATGTCTAACCTTGTTAGCCTAAATTCTTTAGCATTCAGTTCTTCCATATATTTCTTACATTTCTCTTAGATCTTTTCTGTTTCAACTATTATCTTATCTGACTCATCACTGTTAACGCTGGTCTTCCCTTCTTACTTCCCGATAGTGATTTAACCTTGCTGTATGGCGCCCCAATTTTACCCTTCTTCTGCAAACATTCCATATCCTCGCACTGCGTCTTCCACCATGCTTCTTTTGCTTTATTTGTTGCCCGCCTCAATTTAATACTTAGCTCTTTGTACTTCCTTCTGTGTATCTCTGTGTTTACGCTCTTCCATTTTATTCTCTCATTTATCTTTTTAATCATTTCATCCGTAATCCATGGTTTCCTTATCCATTTCCCTCTAACGGTTCCTATTGTTTCATTTGCGGCTTTTGATATCCCTTTTTTGATGTGTTCCCACTTTTCTTCGATAGTATTCAGCTCTTTACCGTAATCCATGATGTTCTCTACAACCTACTGAAACTTCTTCCTTGTCGATCCAGTTAATGCTTCCACATTCTATTTCCTAACTTGCCGCCCCAGCTTTATCTTTTTGAAACGGACGGTACATTTCATAACAACTAATTTGTGGTCAGAGTCCGCATCCGCTCCCCGGAAGCTGTGTGAATTTATCACACTGTTCCTAAACCTGTGTCTAATCAGAATATAATCTAACTGATACCTCCCTGAATCACCTGGTATTTTCTATGCGTGCCTACGCCTTTTGTTGTGTCTAAACCAAGTGTTGGTGATGACTAACCCCTGCCTCCTACAGAACTCTACTGCTTTCTCTCCGCGGTCATTTCTCGTACCTAAACCGTAGTCCCCCACCTCATTACCATCTCTATTTCGCCTACCGTCGCACGTCAATCCCCCATCACTATCTAATGTTTCCCTACACAAACACACGCGATTATGCCCTCAGATAGTATATCCTATCGACCTCTTCTTCCTTATGGTTGCTCAGTGTCATATATACCTAAACCATGACTAAGTTCGTTGATTCTCTATTTATCTCTGCTAGTTGCATTCTATCCATTGCTTGTTCTATGTTGATTACGCTTCTTCGTACCTCTTAATTGAATATTATGGCAACCCCTCGTTGGCTCTCGTCCCCGCCGCTGTGTATTATTCTATAATTATCACTCCTGTAATCCCCGCTATCCTTCCATCTCACCTCGTATAGACCTAAAATATCTATACTTCCCCTTTCCATCTCTCGCTGAATATTCTCTAATATTCTTTTCGTCAACATTGTCCTAATATTCCAATTTCCTTTTCCCATGAGCTGCAAGGAGGTATGAGAAAATGAAAAACTGACAGAAATAGGATAGTTTGAAGAGCTACAGAAATCCCTTCCTCGCATTGATAACTCACGTATTCGTGTTTGTAGAGTAGAGCCGGGATAATTAATTGTCAGTCTAATTTAGTTACTTGGTAAAAACCTCGAAGGGGCACATTACAGCCATCTATTTACATTTTCTAAGAACATTGTTTGTTCTCCTAAATAATCAAAATGTAGAATTTAAGGAGCCGCTTTTGTATCGGGAAATGCATTGTCAATGCATGGAAGAAAGGATTTACTTCAGTGTCATACCATTCTTGGACTGCCTTTTCTTTTTACCGACTCTTTCACCCCTAGCGGGCAATACCTCGCCCCCCGCCCGCGCTCGGCGTGTAATTATGCACAGCCTTCCTCTCACCATCAGTATCTCCGCGGGAATTCAATATATGTTATTGTGTGAAGGCCTCTATCGGGCGTTTATCATCTTCCTGTTTGTTCAGTTATGTCGTAAGTAAAGCCGTGACTTCCATTGATTGGGAATCGTCGCCGACCGAAGCATGAACTTGACGTAGGGTCACATTTATATGAGTAAGAACAACACCTCTTGTATCGCAAAAGAAGTTTGTGATCATCAAACTCAAGTTACGTAATTGCTCAATGTTTAAAAGCAAACTTCTAATTTCTTTGAAAATCGAGTAATTTCTTGTCAAATTATTCGAAAAAGGTTTAGGATCCTTCTCATCAATCAGCAGGAAAAAAATAGATGGGATGTATTTCGTTCTAACTTTCTTCTAAACCATTTATGATATTCTTTTTATCCAATAATACACTTACATTATCAGCGGATATTCCTAATTTACCTTTTCTACTTTACCTAAGACAAAAGTTCACCATACACACGTTTTAAGCCTGATTACATTCACAAATCTTTCGATCGACATTTATACGTCTTTATTCTCTTTGTCTGTTCAAGAACAATTCACAAAATGTGAAAAAAATGTAATGTATCATCTAATATTATAATGACTTATTTAATATCATAGCCCACGATAATAAATACGAGTTACTTTGTACTCGTAGTTACTTTGTTTGTTCTGTTCAAAAATTCGACTAAAATGGCTTGCAAGAATTCATCAAATGCTCACCCAAAGGATTTTGACTAGTTAGGACGACTTTATGTCATCTTAAAATATCGTCATGAGTATCATATTTAGTAAACTTGTACAGAAGTGGACCCATGAGCGAAAATAAAATCGAATTTTCCTATGAAGTTCCGCGAAAGCCAACTCTTTTATGCTATCTCCTTTTCAAATGGAATTAACTCAATCAATATAAGAGTCGAGAGTGAGAGAGAGCTACACTGTGTGTTTTGAAATTAGGAGGAAAAACAGAAGTAAAAGAGCAACTAGAGTAGAAAGACAGCACTACGGGAATAAGGTAAAGAGACATATCCGAGTGCTTCATTTCCATCAGATAAATTTTGTTCCTTCCGATGTGTCAGCATAAATTAAAACGATACGGGCGTATACAGTTCGGAACTTTTAAATCATAAGAAGTACCAAAAAAATTAAAATACCACGGACTAATTTCATGTCACAACATAACATTCGTTGCACCTGTTCGCCAGAAAAAGAAGATCAGCAAATTTCGAGAGTTTCATTTGCAATCACGTTTCATGCCGCCACTTTTCCGTGCGCGGAAGTGTTTTTCTGGCTGGAAAATTTCAAAGGTCTAACCACTATGTGCCAGTTGCGCTACTTGAAGCTTCATTAATTTAGTTGAATACCTGAAGAATGCGTAACAGCAATCCCAGATGATTTTGTTTCATCAGGTGTGCAATGAACACGATTACGGCATCGCAGGTTAAAACGTTTTGTCAATTCTTCTGAAGATGCGCCTATTTCCACGCGCCGTGCGATGCTGAGGGCGGGCGCCGTAAATCGCAGATAATCTAATCTCGAAATTCTCCGCTATCATTCGCTACCCTCGCACCTTTGTTCCACCCCAACCATCCCCCCCTCCCTCTCGCCCCAATGACGTCATTGGAACGCCAAACAACGCGCATAATGCCCCCCCCCGCCTCACCTCACATCACATCCTGCCATTCTGATTCGTTCCCTCCAGCGGAAAAGATGGAACTATTCGGGTTGACGATCACCAGTTTAATACAACACATGTATGTATATCATTTTCCTTAAAGAGAGAAAACTAATGTCTACGTGCCTCTAAAGCATCGCAAAATCAGTCTTCCTTTCATGAGGCCATTATATCTACTTCAGGGAATATGTGGACGAGCTTACAAACGATTAGAATTTATTTGAAGAGTGTTGGGGAAATGTGGATGAAAAGGTTAAATATACGTATTGTCTTTCGCTGGTTAGGCCTAATTTAGAATATGCTGTTAGTACATGGAATCTTCATGAAATTAGATTGATTGCCGAATTGGATCGCGTGCAGCGTAGAAGAGCTACATTTGTAAAACGTTGTTATGATAAACTGAGAAGTGCTTGTCTGAGTAGCGTTGGAGAGCAGTGTTTAAATCAAAGTTGTCAGAGGATCTATGTTAGAAGTCACTCACGGAGCGAAGGTTAAATTACAGCCTGAAGCTCTTGCATAAAATGGAAAGACGTTTCTTTAGCAATGATGTTAAAAATGTATCATTACTCCCATATTACTTCGCTAGGTGAGATCATGTTAATAAAATTAGAGCGAGAGAGTAGAACAGATGGATTTAAGACGTCATTTTTTCCACGAACGATAAGGAATCATAATAGCATTGTCCGACCGCGGTAGGAAGGAAAGGGTCAAGGGCAGTCATTTGTGCAATCACCACCTGCCACACACCCTAGCGGTGGCTTGCAGGGTACTAAATAAACTAACTAAACTCCTTTTGCTTCCGTTTACCGTACAATAATGATACATTCTCATCAGCGCAAACATGTTACTCGGAAAATATTTCGAATATCCACTTAACATTAATTCCCGGGCTCGCTTAACTTTTTACCATCATACCGCCCAAAATGACAGCTAAAATATCAAATATTAAATGGTGTCGCATGATGAAACTATTTGTGGTGTGAAAACAGTAAACCGTTTGCAGTTTCACGGCATGAACCACTCCCTGTATGAGACCAGTTCATAAATAGCATCATCTTCCGCTACATGTATTACGTGTCTTTCAACTTGAGAAAAATATTGATACTGCGAGGCCCCATCTTCCTCCTTACCCCTTTCTCCAAATATTTCATTCTAAAGACGAATAGCTAATCTTGGAAGAGGAAATAGCGTGCCAGAACATCAAATATAAAATGCGTCTCCCTATATGTAACAGTGAATCCTCCCCGTCTTGATACTGTATCTGTGATTTTAATTAATATCTGTATCTATATCTGTAATTTTAATTAATTCTTCCTTTCAATTGGACAAGTTTTTACCTGAAACTCAATGGGTGACTTGTTTACTTAAGTAAAACTAAGGTATGAAATACCATATATTTTTTTATTTATTTATGTACCCTGCAAAACACCGCTAGGGTGTGTGGCAGGGGGTGAATACTCACGAACGCACATATAAGCGGAGATTACATTGATTAGGAGAAAAAAATAATGTGTCAACCAGACTTCGATGGAAATTGCTTTTTAAAGATATCCACCGTTAAGTCATCTTTTCTCTATCAACACTTATATCATACACATAAATAAAAATAAAAGTAGTGCCATACATATAATTTTTTCTTGCTGGTTTTCCATCTTAAAAGCAATTTGCCTGTAAACCTACGAAATACAGCCTACGAACCTGTAGAGGTCACATTCCTGGTAAATTCACGAAAAATATGAGTTCTTAACCAGTCGCTCTTCCCATAGGATAAAAACTTATCTAGAATTTAAATAATAAAAGTAATTCGTTATTAAATAGAGTATTTCAAAGCAGGTTACCTCTTTTGGCGTGATAATCCGAACAATTTAGATATTCATGAACCTTTGAGTGTAAAAATTGAGCATTCGTCTAAACTAGCTTAGCTGTCACGCTTGTGATGTCTTGATTCAAATTTTGACGCAACACAATGCGTCTGCTTTCCCTCTGCTGTTAATGAGTGCAGAATTATCCCACAATGGTTGCCGTTGGCTGAACGTCAAATGTGTACTCTCCTGTCGCGAAACCTAAGTGCGAACGCCAGCAAAAAACCAATGGTCGTGATCGTGGGACACAGCGGACTGCCCTCAGCTGAAGATTATGCTCTGAAATTGCCAAAAATAAACAAAGAGTGTCCAATTAAATCAAATATAGAAGGTCTAATGAAAAATGTCAACTAAACTACACGAGAATATACTGCAATTAAACCACGACATTTTTTCCAATTCATCTAATAAGAAATAGGACATCCAAATAAAGCCATGGCATCCTCTTTATTCTAACAAGCCCGAGCTCAATCGTAGGGGTAAGGACTCGTAAAGAAACAGGCATCTCCATTTATTGAAGGGAAGAAAAGCTTTGGTTTTTAAATCCATCTTCCAATGGATAACGGAAAATCAAGTTCAAACTCTCCGAAAATATGACCAACGTGGCCACATTGTGCCTCTCCATAGTGGTATGGTTCAGATACAAATTAAACATCAATGGAATAGAAATCAATGACAAACTTACCACCGTTTAATAATGTCAAGGTAATGCCATGGCCAACGGCTGACAATCTCAATAGTTTCCATTGCAAGTAACGGATCTTACTCATTTGAATTTTTCTTCCAGACTAAAAAACTGACTGCGAGTTTGGTTTTATCCCAGCTAAGGAGTCCTGCTACAAACCCTTTATCCCCCCAGGACTGCTTCACTTCCTGCTTTCTGGCTTTTGGTAATCCTCTCTTCTTACATCCCACATCACCTTCTATAAATTCTATCCCCCTACCCTGTATACGTCTGTATATAGACAAATGCCACGATATAGAAGAGACAAGGAACGCCAACAGAAGCAGAGAAACAAAATAAACTCACAGGGAAATTTCCGGGTGTGAACCGTCTTCTGGGCCAAGTAGCGTATCACCTTCGCGTTCACGGAAAGACAGCAGTTTGCAAGTGTTCAAAAGCCCAACCTGCGGTCGGCCTACCCACGATCGGTTATGTTCGGTATGTAATGAAGGGTTGGTGAGAATGAAAAATAAGACGGAAGAATATTCGATGGCTGGAATAATGAATGAATGTCATTCATTGGGGCATTGGTGCATTGGTGCATTGGTGCATAGATTGTGGGATTAAAGGCTGAGGTGACGACAAGTGTTCGTGAATGCGGGATTGATGTAATATGATCAAACTAAGAGGAGAAAATGAATAAAATACATACTCTTCTTGTGGCTGGCGTCTTAAGATGCCAACCACATGCGTTGCGACGTCTACGGATGCTACGTTGGCGGATAGGGGGTGAGTAATTAATAGGGTGAAGCTCTCAATGAGTTTCTCTTTGTGCGTGTGAGCGCGAGTGAGGAATGGGAGAATTGAGAGGAACCCCTGCTTGAGGAGTGTAATCCCCACGCAAAATGCGGGCTTTGTCTCCTATGCGCCGCAGGAGAGCATCGCACTGGATATACGAGTCAAGGGGCATGGATTTGTGTTCTTTGGACTGTACGGAATGATGTTGAGGCGAATATTTGGCATTTTTTATATGACCATATCGTCATTTTCTAGAGGAGGAGGGAGTTAATGAGAGGGACATTGAGTAAGGATATTAAGAAAAGACTCGTTAAAACGTTGATATGGAGCGTAGCTATGTACGGCTCGGAAACGTGGTCATTGAAGCAGGAGGATATATATATATATATATATATATATATATATATATATATATATATATATATATATATAATTTATTATTATTAGGTAATCTACCGGTTAATGTTAAAGCAGGTTTTTGGATGGAAACAGCTACTAAATAAATATTTTGTGATTCCTAACAAAATACATAATCCAGTATCCTACTCTACATCAGGTCCCTCTTCATCTCTGAGTGCTTTCTTCCTCCCTTCATCCCGTCCAACATCCCTATCCTGTCCTTCCCTTTCCTCGTTTGCCTAACATTCTCCCCTCTATTACAGTCTTCAACATCCCACTGCCGGTCAATACCCCCTTCATCCACTTTCCCTGCCCCCATAGGATTTCTATATACATATATATATTTATATATATATATTGTTTTTATATACATATATAATTTAAACGGAGAAGCGAGATAGCGCTAGCCAACAAAAACACAGAGAAAAAACATAAAAATGAAATTCACACGTATTCAAAATTTTCGGTGGCCAAACCACCTTGCTGAGGTTGGTGGGACAATTGAGTTCCTTCTTTCCCCAGAGAAAGGTGATTAGGCCTCCGAAAATTTTGAATACGTCTGAGTTACGTTTATACACACACACACACACACACACACACACACACACATATATATATATATATATATATATATATATATATATATATATATATACACACACACACACATACATATATGTATATATGTATACATGCATAATTTTATATGCATATATATTTACGGAAGAGGGGGTGGGGTGGCGGGGTACCTCGTTGGAGTCGCATCGGCCCCAGCAGGACATGACGCTGATGTAGTCCCAGCACTTGCGCCCCGCGCTGTCCGTCTTGGAGACGCGGTAGCTGTATATGCGGCGGTGACACTGGAGGGTGGTGGCGGGGTCGACTGCCTTGAGGATGGAGGATGGTGCGTCGAGGGGCTCGGCGGAGGCGGCGGGGAATAGGTCGACGCCCCTGGACGACCAGCCGGAGGAGGAAGCGAGGAGGAGCAGGAGGAGAGCCGCGAGGGGCGGCAGGGGCGTGGCCGGCGCCGCCAACACCCGCGACAGCAGTGCATACCGGCGGCTTGAGGACGCCATCACAGCCTGCGGAAATACCAGGAGAAGGCCTTTAGAGAGGCAGACACAAATGGTCTCCACACAACTCTCCTTTTCATGACCTTAGATATGGACTGCATTCAATAATTGACGGTAATTTATGGATCGTATCGGGTCATCACTCGTGTCTATTGCAAAAATTCCTATTTATCGTATTCCTGTGAAATCTTAGAATCGCTTCAAAATCACCACCCTTTGCATGCCTTTCTTGAGTTAGTATTTTCTTAGAAATTTCATGCATGATGATTTTCAATTAAACGGATTGTGGACTTTCTCCACTGAAAAATAAAAGAAGCTGGCAAAGATGGGGTATCTATCTAGATCACATTCACTAAGGTTAATACGAGGGTTATAATTTATATTTTGAGCCAAATAATGAAAGGACTGTAATTTATTGTTGAAAATGGCTTTATTTTTTTGATAATCAATACAATTTTGCATGCGCTCGAACCAATTTTCGTCAATCGTACCTCAATCACTCCGATTGAGGTACCTCCAAAACATGGTTTTTGAATGGATCAACGGCTTCTACGGAAGCCGAAAAACGTTAGCCACGTAATGTTTTCTTGATAAACGGGAATAAAAAAGTCATTAGGTGCTAAATCAGGGCTGTACGGAGGATAACCCATCAATTCGACGTTTTGGCCAGTCAAATAGGTAGTTGTGTCAGCGGATCTGTGAGAGGTTGCATTGTCATGATGAAGAATGGTCCTTCGTTCCCGCTTCTTTTTCCGTATTTCACCAAGCTCTTCTGGCAAATACATGCTCGTGTACCATTCGGAATTTACAGTTCTAAGTTTCTCTAACGGTACGGTTGCCACATGTCCATTTATTCCGAAGAAACAGGCGATCATTTGCTTCGATGTGCTTTGTGCACGAGTCTTTTTTGTCGGATTTGGCTCGTCATGGAAGACCCATACCCGTCTTGGAAGACCCATAAGATTGGTGTTTTGTTTCGGACTTTCGGACGAAAGGATAGATCCAAGATTTATCACCTGTGTAGTTTTTATACACAGCTTTTGAGAAACGACGATAGTATTTGTTGAGCATTTCTTAGCACCAATTGACACGAGCATCTTTTTGAGCTTTTTTCAAACTATGCGGGATCCAACGCGAACAAATTTTTTCCACTATTAAAGGTTTATGGAATATCTTATTCCTGAATGTCATACTATTCTCCTAAATTCACACGAAAAGTCACATGACGATTTTTCTTCACTAGTTCTTGCACACTATCAATGTTTTCGGCCCCAAAACTGATTTTGAATGACCTTCGGGACTTTCGTGGCTGAGTAAATGGCGGCCATGATGGATATTCCTATACCAGCGTTTCACAGTGGGAAAGGATGGGGCTTTATCGCCAAAAGTGGAAGTAAGTTGATCGACGTTGCGCTCCTGTCTCGATAATCCGCGTCCCAAGTCGTAAAAAATTATTGCACGAAAGTTTTTATGAGTTAACTCCATTTTTCACTCCAGTTAACTCCAGCAATATTTTCGAGTCACCGTATACAACACAAATATTATCGAACGAAAAAATATTCTGAAGAAAGTTAACTTTAAAAGAGTCTAACTTTCAAATGGAAACATCAGATAGCGCCTAAAGAACTGCGTTGTCAAGGCTCAAAATATAAATAGTAACCCTCGCATTAGCTCTAAATATTCAGGTTTTGTGTTAAAACTCTTCTCTATAAAAGATGATAAATGGTGAACCAAATCGGAAAATTTAATCCTTTTTCTGTAAAATACTTGAATTCATGGGCCTATAACTAATGCTTTCATATTTAAGTGATTAAAATAAAATCAGAAAAAACAAATATTCTTGCAGGTATTACTAAAAATTGTCCTTTAGTAGTCCTTCAGTCTAAAATAGCTACCATTATTGCACTAGACAACGTCACACACTGAACTGAGGCAGTATCGACTATATTCCCTATAAATAAGCATATTATGTCCAAATTTTAATTTAGTTCCATAAAATAAATAAAAAAGTCAAGTGCTAAATGTCGGGTTGTTCAAGCTGTTGTTGCTCATTACTTTATTTGCTATTATTCGGTTTGCTATTTTTATGCTTTAAAGAGTCATGCGAATTTATTATCAATTATTATAAAAGAACTAAAATTATGCGCAAACATGGCCTACACTTTTGGTTCAGAATTTCACTGATAATCACCTCGAGATCTGTGTCAACTAATCTGCTTTCTCATTGTATCCGCAGGAAAACGACACTATAAACCAGGATGCTAAAATATTATCTCAAAAAATATCCTTCCGTGACTCCACCTATTATGGTTAGACTTGGCTCAGGATTTTTAAAATTTCAAACAGGATAGTTTCTATAATTTTTTCAAGGGTAAGTTTTCAATATTTTCTGAGTTTTTCACCATGATCTAACTCTTATGATATTCTACTCAGGTGAAGATAACACACGTTTACAAATTCCAGGTTATTTTCAAATGGGAGGAGTTCATTGACGAAACTATCCATGGACGAATGCGATCATTTGCTTTTTTCCCCTCCACTGTACACACGTATAGTAGTAGTTTTAGGGATGGTGACCGAAGGCTAAGGTCACTTACGCCATTTGGGATGGATGGGAAAGGAAGAAGAAGGAAAACCATGCGTCAGAATTAGCCTACTCTTATCGAAAGGTGCCAAAGGGCCCGTCAAAGTTTCAAGTCCCATTCGACGGACGTCGTACTCCTCACTGAAAGTGCTCTCCACAAAGCAGCTTATGTAGGGATAAGGATGCCACTGAAAAATATCTGTCGTCTCCAGGATTCGAACCCGGACCCTCTCGGTAGGAAGTCAGTACGTTACCCACCGCACCACCCCAATCCCTCCCCCCCACTGCTCATATATTATACTATAACTCCCTCCTATATATATATAGAAAATATATATATACATATATTTATATATATATATATATAGAAAAAAAATATATATATATATTTATAAAGAAATATTTTGCACTTGTGATATGCTCGATTCCGCCTCTCCTGTTTTCGTCTTTTATATGTGTGTGTATATATATGTATGTATATATATAACATATAATTATGTATATATATACATATATATATACATAATTATATATAACCATAAATACAGTAATCAACCCGAGGGTTGGTTTGGTAGGTGATGGTGGAGTTCACCCAATACTAAGCCCGACGGCGTGTGAAATTCACACATCCGGGTAGAGGGGCCAGTTCCTTTCCCTGTGCCGGCTATGGCAGTCACAATATAGGTTGATAGAATCTGAGGGTGACAAGCGGTATCACCCCAAACCGAACTCTTCAATCCCGAGAAGCATATCCACGGGATTACTGCACCACGGACTTTGGAAATTATTTTATAAGTTATTGTTGTATATTATTTTAAAAAGCACTGAAATCGTAGCCACCAAATTAAAAATTTGAAATCAATACATTTATGATACAAATAAATCATTCTAGATTAAAGAAAGAACCTTGACAATATTTAAACCTCAAACGATGGCAAAGTCAACAGGAGATAGGAGTAGTAAGAAGCAGTTCGGCACACTCGTCTCAAAATTAAGGTTATCCAAACGAACAGAGGGGCAAATTAAGTATTCAAGTGAGCATAAAAAGAAAACGCGCCTATTTTTTTAGTGGCTTAGTCCTTAACTTAATACGTGTCAAATGTTTGGTTTCCTGCGCAGGAGCACATGAATTTGAGATTTAATTGTGCACGTAGAAACCATTTCGATACCCCAGAGAATCCTGATTGAACAAAAAATTTCACTTATTTATGAGAAATTCTATCTTAGGCGCCAATTAAAAGATAAAGATTATATTCACGAATTAAAACATAAAATAAATAAAAAACTTTCAAGTTTTAGAAGAAGAACAAAGCGAGGAAATATTTTAGAGACGCATTACAAATATTGGCAAGCAAAATGAGAACGAGAAGTTGAGAGAGAGAGAGAGAGAGATTGACTGTCAACACAGCAATGCAATCAAGGCACCCATTTTTTCTCGGACATTCAATGCCCACTACTGTGGGAAATGCCAATTAATACAATGTAAACCTTACAAAAGTGAAATGATCAAAATAATAACGGGATGTCCTAATGGCTGGTGGCCAAATATTCCCTGTGACACACACCCTCGTGGCGACTTGTAGGATTATAGATAAGGACGAGGCATGCGTAGCCCACTAAGCGCCTCTTCTCTTTCAGTGATTAGAATACCCTTGTACTTGCGCACGCGTTCTCCGCTTAAATACCGCCGGAAAAGCTCTTTTTGACACCTGAGAGTTCATCTCCGACGCTAGAACGCCAACATGTGTATCGTAGAACTGTCAAGAGCGTGCGTCACAGGAAATCCCCTTATCCAAATACCTTTAAGGTAAAGTGATATCTTCATCGTTTTTCCGCAAGCAAATAAACCGTAACGTCGCTGTGGCTGCATCACAGGAGGCATTTAGTAGAAGCGCAGCTGAGCGGCGAATCCAAGTGTGATCCGGGCCTTCTTCCGGCACCAATTCAATCCTCCCCAAAGGAGCGATGCATCAAAGATCTACATACAATTGCTGAGTCACGCTTCCATTTTACGACAAATACTTATCCGTCTGCAGAGGGATTTGTATCTACTGCATTGACTACACTCTGGGGCATTGCAAATAGAAAACTGGTTACCGCTTTCTGTTGAATCAATGAAATATTGTACTTTTCAAGCAAAAATATATGACGTAATTCTCGGAAAAACATTCATCCGCGTTCCAATATATCCGCCGCGGCACATCCAACCGAGAAGAGGGGTTGTAATTCCAGCTTTAACACAATTTTCTCTTTTAAATGTGATTTATTTCCTAGGTGGCGAATTCACAACGGATGATAATGATTTATTTATCAGTTTTAAGAAAAAAAGAGTCTGTGAGAGAATAAAACCATGTCATTATCTAGTACCCCTTCAGGGTGGGCAAATAGTTATATTAATTACGGCTCAGCCATTAGTAGGCATTTCAACCACCCGAGTGCTTTTAACCGGAAATAATGACTTGGCCTACCCTTCACGGTCGGGTCGTGACTTGCATTTACTTCAAAGAATTTAGATACCAATACTTACACCGTAATCAATAACTGGTATAGTTAAATTATAAAATAATCATTATATCAACCATAAAAAACAAACCGCAAATAAATCATTTTGAAAATTAAGCCAAAAGTAATTATTGGCATTAAAAGATAACAAAAATATGAAACCATTAGCTGGCTGGGTTAGAAAATGACCAAGGGTTGACGGTATCTTGCTGAAAAAATTGGGGGAAAAAATAGCTTTAGTGGGAAAGGTGTTCCCATTGTTCTACTGGGCAAGAATGGATTTCCAGCCTTTGACTTGCTTGGTGCCACGTAAACTTAATTTTTAGAGATATGATTAAATATCGCTCATTCCCTCGGAAATATTATTAATAAATAATATCACGTCTCTCCGGAAACTTTGAATTATTCATGCAAAATTAATAAGCTCATGATAAAATGCTAAAATAATATAAAAGAGAGGGAAGAAATGTTTTTTGACAGTGGGAGAATGATCACTTTAATTTTTATTAGCTTGGAGAAAAATCTGAATAAAAATGCATAAATGTAACAATAATAAATAAATAAAACAATATAATTTATTTAGAATTGAACTATTTAAAAATAAATTTAAAACTATAAGAATATTCGTCAGATTTTTGGGGGAAAAGTCAAATAGTACTCAATATTCAAAATATATGTAAGAACGATTCTAATGATTCGAGGCTCATCACACCAAATTCTGAAATAATCCACTCGCGGTTAAATAATATATCATTCCAAATTGTGTTGGGAGATGATTAGGTATGTTAAGTTTGCAGATGAAGAAGTAATAGTTTACCAGATGTTGAAGAAATTGTAGCTGTTACCGAGGATTTTACAGGAGCAATACGAGATGAATGGTATAGGGATTAACACCAGAAAACATAAGTAAAGATATTCTCGAGATGTACGACAGCTAAATTATACATCATGAGGAAGTAAACAAGAGCAGGCGGATCAGTTCATGCAAAAGGACAGTCAGTGTTTTATAGGCAAAGGATTGCTGTAGTGGAAATATTAGGAGCAATATTGCATCAATCAAAGGAACATTTGTAAGGAAAAGAGAATTGATGTCGTGTCCACTAATTACTTTTTTAAGAAAAGAACAGCAAAGACTAATATGGGGAGCAAGGCATCATGAAGATACCGGACTTTTAAGGCAAAAGCATGTACATGCTGGGGCAGAAAGAAAGACAAAAAGCCGAGGCTTTTACTAGGGCTGGTGAAGATAAAAAGTTACTGTGGGATGTATTGCAATGCAGCAATGTGTCGAAGGCTGCGATTGAGGAAGAAACGTCGAGTAAGCGGGGTTGAGGAAGGAATAAAGTAGGTTTTACACAGCAGAAAGGAGGTCTTTAGTTATCATATTTAGAAATAAAGAAAAAATGTAGCGCATATAATGGGGAATTTTCATCTATACTTAGAGGAGAATAATCGTTATATACGGTCAAAACCCTACCCTTGAATAGGAAACACGACTCAAAATTCCTGAATGCACATATATCACGCACGCACACCACCATATTGTGCACGCGTAAATATATACCACAACGTCCATTATATATATATATATATATATATATATATATATATATATATATATACAAGGATATAAATGTCCAATGAGTGGGTAGAACATTGGACTATTTACCGGAAGGTCCAGGTTCAATTTCTGGTCGAAACCTCTTAGCAGTCATAGCTTCATCCGATCTGTGTGCTTTTTTGAGTACCAGATCTTGCTAGGAAGCCATAGACGGCACAGAAAAACGAACTAACCCCTCTACCATGACGTATGAATTTCACTCAGTATTAGGTGAGCTCTACCCTCACCTATCAAACCAACCTTCGGGTTTATAGCTGTGATTTCATAAAATAACCCTGAAAATTACAAGTAGCTGGCGGCTTTATTTTTTGTGCTCTAAGGTTTTATATTTGCACACCTGTGCCACTAACCTATTTATTATACCTGATAATATGTTTTCAGTGTGTGTTCATGTCCGTCTCTCATATATATATATATATATATATATATATATATATATATATATATATATATATATATAATACAGAAACACAAAAAAAGAACACTCACACGTATTTTCTTGATATTTCGACGGAAACAATCCGTCTTCCTCTGAAGATATAGAAGTAATGACTCATGTAATGTGTATTGTACTATTCGGCACTTCCGTGTTACGTCTACGAAAGCATATATATATATATATATATATATATATATATATATATATATATATATATATATATATATATATATATATATATATACACTTACATATATATATATATATATATATATATATGTATATGTATATATACACGTGTGAAATTCACACAGGGTATGGGGGTGAGTTCCTTTACCTCTGCCGGTTATAGTTTCTCAGGGAGACGCGGAACCCGATCAATCACACAGCTTGGTCGGTACTGAGGGTGCCCAAAGAAGCTTACCCGGAGAATCGAACCCGGGCCCTCCGGTCAGTAGTCAAAATTCTACTCTCTACACCTTAACAACCACTACCCGCCATATCCTTCAGATTTGCCTATGGAACGATTTACCCTGGACTACTGCGTACTACAATATTATATATATATATATATATATATATATATATATATATTTATTTATTTATATATATATATATATATATTTATTTATTTATATATATATATATACATATTTTCGGATTACACATATATTTATACTTATATTTATTGGAAATAAATGACGCAAATATTTATGTTTATTCGCCAAACATAATGTTAGCCTTGGATTAATTTTCGTAATTTTTTATTTGTTAAGTTTTTTTAATTTTTAAGTACACGTGTTGTATACTTTTCGTATTTACCATAAAGGTAATTTTGAATTGGACATAAAAAATTACAAAACACTAGAATGGAAATCAACAATGAATCACCTATATTACATTTACACCTTAAATTAAAATTCACATTTAGAAATTATATGTTTATATATGAAAACGCTGGATTAATTTCTCCAATGAATAAAAATAAATTATTTTCTGTAATTTACGTACAGGTGGGCTGGCTGACGTCTAATATTATTTTAAATGAGATTTTATTAACTCAATTGCTTGGATGTGTAATTTTCCAGAGTTATTATTTTTTTTATTAATCACTTTGTTTTTATTTATTTTTTATTTTTATTTGCCACTTTGACGACGGAAAGCTGTCACGCTAACCTCGTGCGACGCGGATAGCATTGCTTTAATACGTGATCGTCCATCAAGAAGTTTCTCTGTACCAGGAATATACCGAGGACGACAAAAAAATCAACAGTTAGACTATTGCCCCATGCAAATGCAGACGTGCCTCTCCCGTAAAACCTTTCGGTGACTGCACATATTTATGGAACACTGGAGGTAGCGTGAAACAAATGAGGGAGACTAACCCTAGAAAGAGAAGGAAAATGAACTTCCAAGCACTCAACAATGGTGCCGTTCCATTTCGCGGCTAGTCGTATTCTCCGCCCTCACGAAACCTGTCAAAGGACAACTGGTAGTGGTAGAGGGGAGGCGACCGAGAGCTGAGGTAATTTGCGCCATTACGGATGCACAGGAAAGGATGAAGGTTGGAGAGAAACCCGGTGTCGGCATTAGCCTACTCTTAACGAAAGGCGCCAAGGGGTCCGCAGCCTAACGTCCCATCCGACAGACGGCGTACTCACTCAAAGTGCCAGCCACAAAGTACATCAAATAGGGATCGCGATACCACTAAAAAATTTCCGCCACCTCCGGGATTCGAACCCGGACCCTCAGGGTGGGACGAGCAACTGTCTCGATGCAGAGGAAGAGTAGGCAAGTTACTCAAAGTGCCCCCCACAAAGCACCTCAAGTTGGGATCGAGATACCACTAAAAAATATTCAACACCGCCGGTATTTGAACCCGGGCCCGCAGGTTGAGAAGCCAGTACGTCCGTCAAATAGAAAGCCGTCAACTACTCGGGGACATGACCTCTGACAAGTCTTTAGGTGTGTACTTACGCGTTCAGTTCCAAAGTGGTTACGCGTTCGGCGTGGTGCCTCGGTCGGGTTCGTCCTCCACTCTGTCCACCAGCGCCGTCGTTCAAGTCACCGCCTCCCCAGAACGAAGCAGAGTGCGTGATGACAGAGGCGCCCACCCTTCGATCCTCGGACTCCGCGCGCGGGAGAACAGTTGACGACGGCCAGGCGCTCCGTCCCAGCTGCCGTCTTTAAGAGGACTCCCAACCCCCCCCTCTCCCCCCCACTCCTCTCTGTCCGATCCTCCCTCTCTCCCTTCCTCAGCCCCTCCCCTCGAGTGTAGGTGTCCCACCCTCTCCTCCCGCTAACACCCCCTCCCCCTCCGCCCTCCCCCCCGCCCTGCACCGCCCTCCCCACCGCCCGCCCGCCCTAACACTCCTCTCGGAGCACCCACGCACTCCCCTGCCTATGAATTGTACAGTAAATGTGTTATCGGTCTACGTGGTATGCATTGCACCATGCGGTAACGTGCCCTCAACTGTCCCCTGTGTGCGAGGGATGAGCACATGAGTTCAACCACAACCACGGCGGAGAGCCTGTGGATTGGGCTCGCGAGAAACAAATTCCTTCTCCAGGCGCGTCACGCTATAGTGAAGGGGTAAGGACGAGGGGATGAGACAGGGGTAGTTTTGGGATGCGGTAGGGCGAGTGTGAAGGGAGGGATGAATTCACTTTTCACTCACACCCTCTCGAAATAGAAGAGGAGTTACGTCACAACCGCCTCCCCCCACTCGACTCCCTCCCTCCCCCCCATCCGGCACCCCCTTCTCCAAAGAATTGATGGAGAGTTTTGAGGGCCGCGCGATTCTCTCTCTCTCTCTCTTCCTCCCTCTCTCCCTCGAGACCAGCTCGCCCACGCACTGAGCTCTGCACTGAGTCTACGCCGGCGAGAGGAGGGAGCGACGCAACGGACGGCGAGAGGGGCGGGTCTGCCCCCTCCGCCCCCGGTGGGACGTCGCCCCCGCCCTCTCTCCCCATTGGTTGCCACAGGGCGCCGGCTCGCATGACTCGCCCTGGCTTACACGGTGGCCGATGGCGCCCCCACCTTTCAGCGCATTAACCCACCCCCCCGTGCCACCCGCATTCTACATCCAGTCCACCCCCACGAGCTCCCCTCTTTTATTTCCCCCTCTCCTACTAATGTTCTCTCGTTTTCTCCCTTACCCACTCCCCCTCGCATAACCCACCACTGAGGGGAAAGTGGAATAGGGCCAGTTGCACCCTGGGATGGGAAGTTGAATGACGATGACGCAGGGATGGAGGGAGAGAATGTGGAGGCTTAAGTGATCATTGGTTCCAAACCTATTTTTGAGCCCGGCGCTAAATTTACCCTGAAAAGTAAGTCAAAGTTCGCTCCACTAAAATAAAAACGTCTCTACGAAATTAATTGAAAATAAACCGTCTTAAATACTCCTGAATTAGGGTTATTTCATGTGGCTCCATTGTTAATACAAGTGATTTCTGTAATATTTTTGAATATACAGTATAAAAAACAATTTATGCATATAAAGGCAGATTAAAGATATTTTATGAATGAATTTTGTACATACGAGCATTTTTCATCTTTTAAAAGAGAAGCCTGATTCGAACAGTCTATTTCTTCCTCAATTATGCGAGTAACTCGTACATTCAATAGCTGCTTGCTTCATTTTAATCGATAAAAATTGCTACGTTGGCAAGAGATCGCTAAAACTTGCAAAATGATGTAAATATTCACCTATTCCAGAGGAAAAATCACTCAATTGACCACTACGTATGCGATGAAAGCTTAGTAGGATGGCGGCCAAATTTAGCCCAATATTTCAGTCATTTACTATCACCTCTACGAGAAGGAGTCCTATTAGTCAACCGCAAGAGGAAATGATATATGTTATTCAATATATTAAACAATGCCACGCGATACTACGAGTGACTCGATTCCTTTTTATGCCATGCCTCTCTTAGCAGTATTCGTTCGGCTTTCACCGGTTGAGGGTTTCAACTGGTGGCGTTACAATGATGGCTATTCTCCTCCCGTGGTGGACTGTTGGCCCTTCACCTTTCGGCTTATGGGTGAAGCAAGAAAACAACGGGTGTGCACTTTGATGGATCCACTGCGAGTTTCAACTCATGGGCCCAGTCTTCAAAGTTTTCCATTTGGATTTGGAGTTGATACGCCATTTTACCTGCGTTCGCTCACTGGGGTCACGATAGTTGTATCGTCAGTGGAAAGAAGACGGCTGGTGCCGGAAGGGGAGGGTACGTTGTTAATGAATAGGTTCTAAAGGATAGGGATAAGAATAGCACCTTGCGGTACACCGGAGGCTATGGGTCCGAGGTCAGAGGGGACGGAGGAAAGATGCATGAAGAAGGAGTGGTCTCTGGAGTAGGATTGGATTATTAAGGTGAGGTAGGTAATTGTTGAAGTTTGTAGATGAGCCCCTGGGTCGTGACTCGACCGAAAGCCGCCTCGAGGTCTAAGGTCATTTCCCTAAAGGAACTGTCCTCCGCCACTCACCTCCCTTCCCCTGTCTGCTCTGGTCGGATGAGTGAGTGGTCTAGGAGTATAGAAGTAAGTTGGAAGTGGATCATGGATTCTAGGAGTTTATCGAAGGTGCATGGAAAACTTATGGGCATGTATGAGGAGGGAAGGTTCCTGGATTGTTGCGGTTTAGGAATAAGGATTTTCTCCATGAATTTGAGAAATATGACAGAAGGAGTTGGTTGGAAAGGTGAGTGAAGAATTCCAAGAAACTGCGGAAGATTCCGCAGCAGTAACTTTTAACGGAGTCATCCGCTAACATGCATTTCAATGCAACAATTTCAGAGTATAATAGTCATTCGTCCTGACCGGGATACGAACCCGGATCCCTCGATATCCGGCTGAGTGCTTTAGCCAGTTAAGCTATCAAGGCGTCCTCTTAAACTCTGAAATTTTGGTCGCTTTACAGGAACAAGATGTTGGCTAAGGTACTCGGCCGAACATCGAGGCATACGGGTTCGAACCCTGGTCAATGCGAAATATTTTTACACTAAAATTGTTGCATTGAAGTGAGAGAGGAAGGTTGACATGTTTTTGGAGAGAATTTTCAATGTAAGGTTAGTGATGTCATCTAGACTTGGAGCAGACTTGTATTTTAGGGATGTGATTATGTTTTGAGGTTCCTTTGGGGTGATTTTGGACAAGTTGCCTACAGGGCAGTACAGTAGTGAGTAGCATGAAATTTATACTTCTTCCTTTTTTTGTTTTCAAAGCGTTCATTGAGCACATTCAGCGAATTTCTCACACTTTTCCTTATCAGTTTCCACATATCCGGTGGCAGTAGACAGTCTGGATAGAAAAGTGGGTATGAAATTTCTACTGAGCGTATCAATTTCCAAACTGAACTATCTTCTGTAGCAAGGTAACTGACGTTGCGTTATCACATGGTATCCCTGTGTTTTTAAGCAGCGATTCGATTCTATTCCGCAGGAATTTCTAAATATTTGCCATCTGGCGGTGTCTGATAGCTTGCCATATTATTCTGGCCATGTTTCTTAATGTTATAGTTAGTAATAACTCAGAAGAAAGAAGAGTGGGTTTAAACTGAGGAGGTGGGCAGAAGAATGCCTTCTTTGCTGCTGATTTTACAAACGAAGTGATGGCTTTTTAGCAACTCTCTGCATCCGTGTTGGTGTTTAGTCGTTGGTTGGTGTTGGTGAAGGGCACGAACACCTTCTCCTACTAGGGTAGCACATCTTATTTAGAAGTTAATGACTGACTTGGGTGGAAAGATTCGGGAGTAAAGGTTAAAGTATATAAGGTATGGGAGAGGAAGGTTATCTGAAGCTGAGGACTGGAGGACAGCAGGAATTGGGTCATAGGACTAACCAGAGGAGAGGACGATATTAAGGATGTCGTCTAAGAAGGACTCTGAGGAGGAGACGTGAGTGGGTTCTCCAGGTGCAGTTACATATACTGAAGTAACCTCGTTGTTGAAAGAGCCTTAGGGTGTTCCCTGCAGGGTTATTATACAGAGTGGCCAAGTCGGAATCTTTTGCGCTTAAGTCTCAGCCTGGTAAGGAGTGGGATTGCAGCAGTTTGTATTTATTATACGGCAGAGTCTTTCTATGAGAATTGATGAGGCACGCAGACCAACTATAAATGAATGTTACCGTTGGAGGTACCCCTCTTTACTCCGATTACTTCGAGATTATCCGTTTTTGGGGTTGTAAGTTGAGAGGAAAAAAGAGACGTTTAACAAGTATCATATCACCACTTTGTCTGATCGTTTCTGTATTGCCGGTATGCCGGAAGAAAGATTTTTTGCTTTCTTTTCTCCGGAGTCAACCAGGTATTTTTGATTGATATTATATGCATGTTGTGATTAGTAGCAGGTGGAACCATTTTTGAGCTTTGGTCTTAATATTCCCTTTTACATACGAGGCGGACTCGGCTTTAGAGTCCAATGCCGCTTGGCGCGGCGACGATTAGGAGGGTTGCGGCGGCGTGCGCAAAAGGGTCTGAGCTCGAGCCTACTAGGAGCCACCGGAGGTGCAGATCTTAGTAGGAGTAGCAAATTATATATATATATATATATATATATATATATATATATATATATATATATATATATATATATATACATATCTTGAAGGAAAGTCTCACGGAAGTGAATGATAATTTAAATAGAGAAGCGAGATAGCGCAAGCGAATAAAAACCCAGAAAAACACATACAAATGAAATTCACTCGTATTCCAAATTTTCGGTGGCCAAATTACCTTCATATAGTAAAATATAGAATTCCATCTTTCCCTATAGGAACGTGGTTTGGCCACCGAAAACTCGGAATACGTGTGAGTTCACAGAAACACAAAGAAAGGAGAAGTAGATATTTGAGCGTCCTTCCTCTGTGCTTCTGTGTGTGTAGATATAAATGATATATATATATATATATATATATATATATATATATATATATACCGGTTATATAATATTTAAATATAAATAAAATTTTGATTAAAACATCTGAGTTTCCTTTCTCTGTGTTTCTGTGTATAAATATTTTAACCAAAATTTATACATATATAGAAGTGTATGTGTGTGTATATACACATGCTCTCTAAGAGTAATTTTAGACGGAAAACCGTAGTGCCAATTTTAATCGGTAGTCCAGGGGGTAGAGCGTTGAACTGCTGACCGGAGGGTCCCGGATTCGATTCCCGGGCAAGGCACTCTGGGCACCTGCAGCTCCACCCAAGCTAAAGTAATTTTTCGGGTACCAGGTCTTCCTGGGAAACCATAACCGGCACAGGGAAAGGAACTGGCCCTCCTACCCTGATGTGTGAATTTCAAACGTCGTCGGGCTTAGTACTGGGTGAACTCTACCATCACCTACCAAACCAACCTTCGGGCTGATTACTGTGTTTATGGTTATTTTTTTTATATCCCCATGGGTTAAAACAATAGCCTATATTATGCATGGAAACCGTGTATTTTAATGGTCATGAATGCCATATACTCAGAATCAACTGATGGTAATTGAGAATGACGCTGAATATTCATTCATTTAGTGTCAGAGCTTGCCAATTTCACCGAGGAGTGCCGTCTTGTAGTAAATCTGTCAAAATGAACCCCGCACTGTCAACCGGAAAGTTACTTCACACTGCAACAAGTATTTGGATAAAACGTATGGCGTGACGTTAACCTACAATAATACTGATTGGAATATTGTCAAATTCCAAAAAACTGTGGGAGATGCCGCAACAGTAAATTTTAACTGAGTCATCTGCTAATATGCACTTCAATGTAACTATATCGGAATTTAAGAGGACGCCCCGATTGTTTAACTGGCTGAAAAAACTCGGACGGTGATCGAGGGATCGGGTATCGAATCCCCGTCAGGGCGAATTATTTTTACACTGTGAAAATGTTGCATTGAGAATATTGTCCATGTTATGTCGACGATACCTTTAATTTTTCAGTTTTTTACCAAAGGCCGCAGCTGGAAGGATTCAATGAAGGAAATGGAGGTCCTCGGCAGAGAAAACAATGACAACATGGTCGTGATACAGTTCGAATAAATTCAAGGGCCAGTGAATAGAAGGAAAAACTCAATGCAGATCATGCCAGAAGTTGAGTGAATATAAATTCATATCTAAATAAGAGGAGAATATCGCAAATGGTAAGCATGCAAATATTTGGCTAGCATGTAGCATCTACTGCAGACGATAATAAACATTATAGAAAACAGACCATTAAAACGGTATTTAAATGTATCTCTTGTAATACAAAGATTAAGTGAATAATACGTTGCTGGAGCTGAGAGCCATATTCGGCACTTTGAATTTTTTTTTACCGAGAAGATCTGAGAGAAAGGTGACTTAAATAAATCAGCTAATTGGAAAATTTACATAAATATCGGTAAATGTATCGGTGATGAATGAGAACATAAACTAATTAATAAAATATTCAGTCGCTTTATGCTAGCATCTGATTGAGGTATTCTTAACTTAAAATTCAAAGTGAATTGACGCAATATGGCTCTAAACCCAGCACACGTAGGCGTTTGAATTCAATTATTGCAGCGATTTCACTTGAATTGGTCGCACCAATAGAGAGGGTGGGTGAGCGTTTTTCCGAAATCCTTTTGAATGCCTCTCGGGGGTAGTGGTGGCGGGGGTCCGCGGAATGTTTTTTTTTCTTTCCTAGCGCGAGGGATTCCGTGGATTTCGCCATCACGGCGAAAAATCGCACTGCAGGCAAACGCCCACGCGGGATCAGAGGCGGGTGAGGAGGATACCGGGGGGAGGGGGGGTCACGAAGACGGGGGTAGGAACCCCCTCCCGTCTTCCCCCTCGTACGAAAAGACTTCTCTCCCACACCCCACCCCGCGCTCTCTGCGTGACGATGGCGGCCCGATCCCTCCTCTCGCTGCTGTGTCCCTGGGCGCCCATGACCCCCCTCCCCCGGAGTAACACCTTTAGGCGTGTTCCCGACCCATCCCCCTTGCGCCATCTCTATCCCACCGCACATTGGTACAATTTCTCTGAAAGCTGAACATTTCATGATACTATCGATGGATTCATTTGAAATGTTGAGTATACAGGTTTCTGCGTTCGCTGAAATCGATTCCGGACTCAAAAGTTTTGCAAATCGTTATTTTTGCATTTTTCATGTGAATTTCGTATTTCTTTGCCTAATTTATCTTGTAGCAAAACATTGGAATTTGTCAAAACATTTTAAACAAGTTTTTATGACATTTATTTCGGGAAATTCTTTCCATTTTCTTACATAAAAATATTATTTATGCAAAATTATAATTATGCCCACGCACTCCTTCCGCACAGACCAGAAGGACAGCATCCGGGCAGAAATAGCCAACATACCTGCTGCTAAGCTCGGAAGGGTCATGGCAAATACTTATTCAGTGTATTGACAATGGGGGCATTTTTACGTACCTGATTACCTACCTGATTTGATTTTCAAAACTGTCAAACAAAACTTTAAACATGAAACTGCATTTAAAAAAACAATAAAAAGATTCTGTTTCATAAAATGGATTTTATTTCGTCTAAAAAAAAATATGCTGCCGCACCCTGTTTAAGGACTCGAAATAACCAGAAACCTCCAATGTCGTCCTCCAAAGATGTCTCTATCGAGTGTTTCCGAAGGATAAATCATCAAAGTTTTCGGTTACATTTACTGGATGCTACTTGTTCTGCCTTTGACCAATCGGTAGTTCTGATTCACCCTCACTGGCTTCAATGAAGTCTATCCTGTGATGTGATTGAACGTCGTCGATTGAAGTCAGGTTTGCCACTTCAAAAGGGCAAAAAGTCGCCAGCCAACCTTTATTTTGGTTAAAAACATTGGCTCCGTTTACCTAGAGGTCAGCCATCACGTTTTGAAATTGTTGAACTGACCTAAAGTCGTTCGCGATAGCAAATTTCGTCCGTCACTTTTCATTTAAATATGTTTCAATGGTCGATGACATTGAACTACAGACCGTCCATAATGACTAATTAGCCGGAGGACGTCCAGCGGCGTAATTCCGTTGACGTCGTCCCTACTCTTGCTTTCGTTTAGCCTTATGGGGGTTTGGGGAACGCGCCGCTAGTGCGAGAGAGAAGGCAAGTCGGATGGGGACGCTGGAGCGCCCCCATCCGACGGACGGGCGCTATTTCTCCCTCTTTGCGGTACCCACCTACAATTGCGGCCGCCGAGCGATCATGTCTCCTGCCGACGAAACCACGACCTCCTCCCTCATTCCATTTATTCTCTCAAGCATTTTGAGGCAGCGTACATGTCCAGCTTATGGTTCCAGAATTTATGATATTGAAAAAGCCAAAATAGTTAAAGTTATCATTCGTACTTTCTTATTCTGTTTTCAAATTATTCAATTTCCTTCTTTCTGGTTTTCTTGTTCTTTTCCTATTAAATGTTCTCATATTTTCTGCAACGGTTTTTGATATCCCTTGTTTAATACAACCCATCTTTCCTCTACAGTTTCCTTTTCCCTTTTCTCTTTCATAAATGTTTCCACTTCCTTTCGGTACTCCATCCGTTTCGTCCCCATTAATAATTCTATACCCCACTTCTCTACCCGTCTTCCAGAATTCGACGCTAAATACCTTTGGTACTAAATTATGATTTGAATTTGCAATAGCCTCCGGAAACTGTGCAAATACATCGTTTTTAAATCTGTACCTAGCCATAATAATGCTCGGACTACCATCTCTTTGAATACCAGGGCGTTTGCCAGGTTTTTTTCATGTCTAATGTGATTTCTAAAATAAGTCTTATTTATTGCTTTCAAATGCCTTTTGAATTAGCCTTTCTCGTAGGAATGTGTTATTTAAAATGTAGTTCACTAAAACGATGTGGATTGCCAATGGCAATGAATCTCGAGTGAGTAAGAGGACACAAATAGATTAAATTGTGAGTGGTGGATGAGACTAAAACGAAAGTGTTTGTTTTAGAAATGCCGTTCGTCAAACACGTCCTATTGATTGTCATGAATACTGGCAAGAGTGGAACAGCTGCTCTTGTTATTGTGGATACAACTTGGAGAAACACTAATCAAATCGGGAAAGTGCAATTAATGGCGAAACGAAACTCATTTTATCAAGGAGAGAAAGAAATCGAATTATCGCCTACGTAAAAAAATGGGGTCTTCGATGCACTTTGTTATTGCACTCAAATTTACTTACCTGCAATTTAATTTGAGTCACTCCATCGGATGAAAAGCGTGTTGTTCGATTATTCGGTTCTCTCAAATAATATGTCTTTAAAATAAGCGGGAATACATTTTTCGGTGACTTGATCATTACTTTAGATTCTTAGGTTCTACGAGAACTAATCCCATTGAAAACCTACATAATTTAGAATTTCATGGCTCATTAAGGTTTCAAATGATGTAGTCGTACTTTTAGAAAAATTCGCAATCGTCTCCTATTTCTGACAATTGCAATCGTCTACTGTGAAGTCAGAACTGATTGGCTTAGAAGGACCAGAGAGAGTATTCCATTTACAAATTTTTAATGCATACTACTATTGAATATTATGAAGATCATACCGCTATGAAATATGATGAAGATTTTATACAATTGTATTTTCCATTGATTGTCTGTAATTCTGCTGTATATCATATATGATGAATATAATACTACTATTTCATATGAAAAAATATAATAAATAGTTGAATTACATGCAATAAAAACATTTCTACTCCATCTTCCACACATGCGGTTTCCCGAGAACATACAGGAAATTGCTCCGCTTCAATTAATTTCAATTGTCCAGACAAATCCTTAACTAGATTGCCAATCGCTTCAATGCTAATCCGCTAGGCTTCCACGCCAATTCATGCATGCACTGAGTCGCTCGCTACCCTGCAACCATGGCAGTTATGAACCCCTGACTTTCTCACCTCGATTAAAGCATAATATGTTTGAGCAAATCCCTTTAAATGGGGTTTTAACTATTATCACCCAACGAAATTACCGAATTAGCAAAAGCTTGTACCTTTATATCACATTTCCTGATCGTGTTAACAGCTTAAATAAAGTAGTATTATCTCCAAAAGTAGAACTTTATCGAATAAAATTGCTTAAAACATGCATCCAAGCGGAAACCTCAGGGTTAGCAGTGACCCGATTTCGGCCATCCCGACGATTGGGGTCATTTCTTGTGTAACCACGTCTATGGGTCACCAGGACGCAGCGGGAGCGTGTGCGCACACTCTCCAGGCGAAATTCTTTACGGCTATCACATCACTCGTTTCGGTGATCCGGGCTTCGTTGTGCGTCGAGACACTGGAGGTGATCAAGGGGAAAGGGAGGGGGCCATGCTGGTTTAATCTGTAACATACGACCCGAGACAACATTCACTTAGAAGACCCGTAATTACTGCATACATCGACCGAGAGTTAAATCATGGTCTTAACTACCTCAGAGTACAAGTAACACCTTAGTAATCAAGCGAAGTTAAACTTTAAAGCAGGGTAAATATGCTAGAGCAGATGGAACAGTTCTGGTATTTGAGAAGTATTTGAAGAAGAATGGCGATAGTGGTTAGGATATTATGAGGACCATGTCGTAGACGAAAGGGATACTTTAACAAGGAGAAGACGCATGGTGACAGGAACGCTAAATAAAAAAGTGAATAAAATGTTGGTAAAAACTTCAATGCAAATCGTAACACCCTATGCCGTGGAAACGAAGTTTTATGGGACGAGGGTAGAAGTAGATTGGAGACTTGTGTGATATGAGGGTGAAAAATACTGGATACGGTAAATTGATCAGAAGGAAAGACTTGACGAGGGCGTTTTGAATATGGTGGAAGAAGAGACCAAGTTGCTTGGGGAAGTCCGGAGAAGAGAGACTAGGCGGGTGGAGGATATATACATTGAGAGATGAAGTGGGATGTGGGATAACGACCGTAAAAGAAACAAGAGAATGCTAGGTAAAAACGGTAGAAGGATGAATAGGGAAGAAACTACGGAGAGTGCGATGGTTTTAAAGAAGATCTGAAGAAATAAATAATATTGGGTAGAGATGAGAACGTTGACGTAACAAGAAGGTAATTCCAATCGTCATTGGGCATGAACTTTAAAAAACTACATTTAATAGAAAGAACAACTAGAATAAAAGAAAACTGCGTTTTATCATTGCCTTACTCAGGGGCGAGAAAATATTGTCATTACGATGAGATATCCTTTTCCGTGGGGGAAAACAAATTTGAGGAATTTGCCACTATTGTAATCTCGTAACACCTATTCGATATAAGATCTTTTTTCTCAGCTGGCAATTAAGAATTATATACATTTCTTAGTCACAACAGAATTTCTTTGAGGGCCAACTAATTCCTGGAGAACGATCCGGTGTCATTTCCACGAGGCAATCAGTATGTTTGTGAAGATTTGTGGGACATCCCTCGGTTGAAAACGATGATCGAAGTTTTGAATAACATTTACGACGCATTGTTTCAACTTTCGAGAAATATTATTCCTCTAATTTAACAGTAATTATTTTTGGCATGGAACAAATGGAAACCTAATTAATTTAGAAATATTCCGCCATTTAATTTTCTCGAAATTCGCGAGGCCCTGATCTTGCATTTTGCGTAATTCGGACGCTCTGTGTCTCCGAAGAGATGAAATACAGCAAATTCAACTCAGAGATGTTTCTTATATGTTGCCCGCGTAGGAAAATAAAAGTAGCACAGTTCACCAAATTTTATTAAACTTTCAGGGGAAATAGGGCTTTTTTAACAAATGATTTCGGACCAAAATAATTTGAATTTGATGATGTGCTGAAGTTATATCAGAATACAACGTTTATCCCCTTGCATTTGGATCGTAAATTTAGATTTTCCGTAATATTTTCCAAAAGAGGATTGACCACCGATTGGAGATCGCAAGGGTGAATCCAACACTAGCATTTTTCTCAATCTATGCTTTCACGTGAAGCCTTCCAGCCAGCCCCGCCCCCGGCTACACCCCCTATTCCTCCAAGTCTTCCTCCGGGTCAAAAGGCTGGCCGTCGTCGTCCTCGAGGTCCTCGGGCTCGAATAGGGCAATCTGCTGCCCGTCCACCCCCACTACGGCCAGCATCATCCCAGGCACCTGGTTTCTCTGGTTCTCGAACAACTGCTGGCGCAACTGCATCAGGGGGAACTGCATGACCCTATCCACCAGCGGTCCTGGACGGAGGTTCACCCCTCGATCAGCTGCGGGCAGCACGATCTGCGGCACCCGGAGACCAGCCCTCACATCCTGGGCCCTGGCCACCAGAGCCGCCGCCTGGGCCTCATCCTCCCGCTGTCTCTCCTGCGCGATCAACTTCAGCCTCTTCTCCTCCACGAGGCGATCTCGGTTCTTATGGATGTAGTCTAAGAGGTTCGGGAGGTCTGTAACCACACACGCCGAGAGTGCCGAACGAATGATATTCATGTCTGCCGCTTCGAACCTTGGTGTCGAACGAGCGGGTCGTCGTAGCGAGGCATCCATCGAGCGAAGGGAGAGAAAGATGGGAGCATGAATAAACGAGGCTTACAAGTCAGTCCAATGGGTCAACTGTGCGAATGGTAGGGATTTTTCAATGGCATTCTTTTCCATTGACGTCCCTAGGTGCACAGAGCAGGTGCCTTTTGCTTGAACGAAAGTCACTAAAACGAGGGAAAAAAGACAAGCTGATCCTGCAGTTTACCTTATATTCATTATCTTATAGTATGACCTCCATCGCAATACGAACAGGGCTCGTAATATATCATTAACATCAATGTAAAAGAGAGCTGCTTCCAATTTATTCAAGAAATTTCACTAGTAATTCAAACTTTGGTCCGAGAATGATCTCCAAATTAGTTCCTTTAATAATCAAAATTAGTCAAAATAAAGCAGCTTTTTGGAAATTTAGTCGGTTTAACAAATTATACCTCGAGTTTAAGCTCAAGATGGCGATATAAAATGTAAGCTACGTAAAACGTATATTAGTCGTAATGGTCATTGAAACGTAAATCCAAAAACTAACACAAAATATGTGGGAGAGCACGTATAACCTTATGTTTTCACGGTGTAAACCTTAGTTTTGTTGCCAAAAAGACAGTGGTTTATTATTCTAATTCTTACGAATATTGCTATAAAAATTATTAAAGCTGTAGAAATATACAGGATAAATCTGTAGGATGACAAATTAACGTTCATGGCATGCTAGAATAATATTTTTAAAGTGGAAATTGGATACAAGCAAACAACAAAATTAATGATATCGCCTGCCATAAAACCGTGCGGATATGTGCTATGCGAAGGTGCGTAGATATCATTTGGCCAAACTTCGCAACGGCCTCTGTTTTTACCAAATTTTACAGTAAATAACTCAGAACTTTTCCAGTGAAGTGGGCCGTGGTAGTCCTGGAGTAAAGCGTTGGACTACTAACAGGAGGGCCCCGGATCAATTCCCGTGTAAGCCTCTCTGGGCACCTGCAGCTACACCCAAGCTATGTGATTTTTCGGTTAGGAAGTGAAACTGGCCCCCCCAACTCTGATTTATGTGAATTTCAGACGCCGTCGGGCTTACTACTGGGTAAACTCTATCATCATTTATCAAACCGACCTTCGGGTTGAGTTGTGTTTTTATGATTTTAGGTTGGGATAGAAGTACATCAATTTAATTACTGGACTTTCAAAAGTCTACAATATCATTCGTCTTGATAAATTTATTCACCGTACTTTGAGACCTAGGGCTAGGGCCTCTCTTGCAGTCCTTTATTTCTCTCTCACGAGTAAACGAAAACAGTTAAGGTCTAAAATTCACTAAAGTCAGTAACCAGTTAGCTCCGCTCATGGTGAAGTTTCCCACCGCGGTAATATACGTCGGTTACCAGTTCCCGGCTTCAATTTTTTGTGCGCAGGTCCACGAACAACCCCGATAAAGGCGGCAGCAGTTGAATGGTAGTGCAAGGAATTGTAAATTAAAAAGTATTGAACGAAATAAAAATTATTAAAATGAGAAAAAACAGTTTATTTCGCTTCCCGCTGATCGAACATCCACCTTGAGCTTGAGTCTACGCTAACCGTGTAACTTTGCCAGATGAAATGGTAATACACGGATGACCATTCCTGGACGAATACTTGAGGCTTACAGTATTTTCTAATCAGCGTATAAATGTTAGTGGTTCAAACAAGGTACTAAGGAAAGTTATAGCAACTGCTTCGCTGACGTTGATCATCAAATTGAGAGATATGAGGATCGGGATGGTGCGGTGACTAACGTACTGGCTTCCCACTGGAGGGGCCTGGATTCGAATCCCGGAGGTGGCAGATATTTTTTTGTGGTATCCCGATCCCTACAAGAGGTGCTTTGTGGAGAGTACTTTGAGTGAGTGCGACGTCCGTAGGATGGGACGTTAAGCTGCGGACCCCTTGGCGCCTTTCGTCAAGAGTAGGCTCATGCCAAAGCGGGATATCTCTCCACCTTCCTTTACTTATTCATCCCTAATGGCGCCAATATTCTTAGCTGTCGGTCGCCTCCCCTAAAACTACTCGATAGATTTAAGACTGATACGTAACCTTAAGCGAGCCGTGTAATTCCAGCATCTTTGGTATTCCCACCATTACTCTTGATACAAAATAGTGCTGTAACCGATGTATCGACGCAAAAAGAACATTTTTTGAGATTTTTAAACACTTGTAACGAAAAATGTAATAAATGATTTTAAATAGACCTAAAGACATCACTTTAAGTATTCGTGTATACCTTGTGTGTGTATGTTTATGTATATATATATATATATATATATATATATATATATATATATATATATACATTTATATATATACATATATATAGATATATATATATATATATATATTATTATTAGGTAATCTACCGGTTAAGGTAAGTTTTTGGATGGACGTAATTACTTATTAAATAATTTGTGGCCCCTAGCAAAACACAACATCCTACTCTACATCAGGTCCCTCTTCAGCTCTGAGTACTTTCTTCCTCCCTTCATCCCGTCCAACATCCCTATCCTTTTCCTTCCCCTTCCTCGCGTGCCTAACATTCTCCCCTCAATTGCAGTCTTCAACATCCCGCTGCCGGTCAATACCCCCTTCAGCCACTTTTCCTGCCTCCATAGGATTGCTCCCAACAAACCCCTCTCTTCGCCCACCATACCAAGTACTTCCTCGTTTGTTTTCTTATGTGTCCATTTCACCTTCTCCATTCTTCTCCAGCCCACAATTCAAAAGCCTCCAGTCTACGTCTATCCTCCTGCTTCAATGACCACGTTTCCGCACCGTACATAGCTACGCTCCATATCAAAGTTTTTACGAGTCTTTTCTTAACATCCTTACTCAAAGTCCACGTCATCAACTCCCTCCTCCTTGTGAAAGCCTCTTTGCCTAGCGCAATTCTTCTCCTTACGTCCCTACTACTTTGACCGTGTTGGTCCAAAACACTACCGAGATACGTAAAGTGTTCTACCTGCTCTAGTTTTTGTCCTCCTATTTTAATGTTGAGCTTGGCCTTTTTCTTTCTAGAAAATCGCATAACCTTTGTTTTATTAATATTGATTCTCATCCCATACCTGTCTCACTAAATTTCCAATTCACTAAGCAATGCTTGCAGCCCCTTGGCTGACTGACAAATTAAAGCTTGGTTATCAGCAAACCTAACTGATTTTACAAATTTTCCGCCCACTTTCATTCCTACCTCCAGTTCTTCCCATGCCTCTGTAATCATTTCCTCTGCATACATGTTGAACAGCAACGGTGATAATGGGCAACCCTGCCTTACACTGCCCAACCGGACTCCCCGTTCCCCACTCGTACCTGAGCAGTCTGAAACATGTACAGGTTTCGGATTAGCCTCTTTTCCCTCCAATCTATTCCTATTTTCTGCAATATACTCATTAGTTTTTCCCAATTCACTCTATCAAAGCTTTTACGAAATCTACGAAACAGGCAAGTAACTCCTGGTTGTATTATATATTCCTCTCGATTAATAATCTCATTACTGCAATGGCATCACGCGTACCCTTCCTAAACCCAAACTGATCATCCTCTAAGTAATCATTTGGCCTACTCTCTATCCTTTTGTTTATGATCCTAAGAACAACTTTAGCTGCGTGGGATATCAAACTAATTGTCCTATAGTCCTCACATGATATAGCCTTTACCTTATATAAATAAATATATATATATATATATATAACACCTTTTGAAAGTCTCATGGACGTGAATAATAATGTATAGCACTTAGCACTAGTGGTCACAGACAAAAACACACAGAAACACACAAAATAGTGAGTCTCTTTTTTGTGAGTTTCTGTCTTTTTGTCTATGTCCACTAGTGCTAAGTGTTATACATTATATAAATAAATATATATATATATATATACATATATATATATATCTAAATATATGTATATGTATATATATATAAATAATATATATGTGTGTGCATTCATTCACATGGAAATAGATATAAGGAAAATGACAGGTTTTCCTCATATATTTCCATATGAATGAATATTTGTTCACCATATGGATTTCACGTTTAAATATATATATATATATATATATATATATATATATATATATATATATGGGTGTGTGTGTGTGTTTGCCATTAACATATACTAATTGTATACGTGAGTATATATATATATATATATATATATATATATATATATATATATATATATATATATGTTGATGACAAAGTTTAAAAACTGACGACAGCTACGTGATAAGACACGCCTTTTTGTTTACTATGAGCACCTATAGCCTAATTGTAGACCAATACTCAACAGCTGTACTGGGTGTGTTCAGCCCTCCGGATCGTAAACAAAAACCTCGTCCAGCTTTGATAAATGGATGTCCTTCAACAACCGGGCACTACAAAGCGTTTGAATATTTTATGCTCTCCTCTTTGCGGTCTGCATGACTTATGTTTTTAAACATCAATCCCGATTACAATTTCCCACAAATTAGATACATACAACCATTTTCGTCAAGCATGCTCAAACGAAGCAAGAAGAAACGCTAGTGATATATTTCCGTGATGTCATCCGCTGCACATTCGTCGTACTGGATGGTGTCTGGTAAATAATACTACCAATAACGTAATATTATCAACAAGTAACACAAGTATATTCATGTCGTTAATCAAAAAAAGTTGAACTCGTCGAATTTTGATGGTGCGCTTCACATTCAAAATATCCCATGCTCCACATTTGTCGAGTTTAGCGAAGAGGCAACTCGGCCTAAAGGACAGCCTTCGTCTCCGAACCCCTCTGCGGACCCCCCTCTTCGAAGTGTGGCCATTGGCCAAAGGCCTATCGCTCTTTCCGGTGATAGCGACCACCTAGAATGGCTGGGGAAGCGAGTGGGAGTAAAGACGACTGCCTCACCACTCATTGGCTCCCTCGTCGAAGCACTCCACGTGGTCGATGGTAGTGAACCCGTTGAAACCTCCGATGGCGAAGATGAGGTCATCGATCACCTCGATGGCGAAGTTGCTGCGCGGATGGTACATGTCAGGAATCGGCGTCCACTGATTGGTGCTCGGGTTGTACCGCTCCGCACTGGACATCCGCGAGATGCCGTTGAAACCGCCTGGGAAGGGGGGCAAGGGTTTGAAGGTCAATCATCTCAATGTCCGCGACAGCACTTACCTCGTTTTCAATTTTCATTGGGTTTATCAATAAAGGCAGCATTTTTAGGCATTCCGGATAACTTTTGCTTTTAATTAAGCATTGAAATATATTAATGACCCCGTTTAGTGAAGGGTGAAAACTATTCTTGAGCCAGTGAAAATTTAATCGGAATACTTAACTTTGGAAATGTTAACATTTTGCCACTCGTATCTGAAATCAACTTCCCGCTAGGTCCAAATAATAATAATTCGGTTTTATTCGTGCGAGATTAGGCCCTTCTTCCAACCAACCCATACAAATGATGGCCTTCTTGAACATAAGGTTTACATACAACATTTGAAGGAAGTAATATTGCCCAAAATGTTACATTATTTTAAGTATTAAGGACCTTTAGATATATTTCATAAATGGAAATATTTCTTTTTTTTGTCAAGTAATATCTTTTCGTAACTGCCACTCTTTCGTGCACAGTGAATGACCTCGTACTGTGCACATACCCCCTGCGACGCACAAATCTGGTCACACACACGTGGAATGAAACCAGCCCTCTGCCCCGCACTCATACCTACAGTCGAATGCATAGTAAAACGCAGACTTGAATGTAAGTATTTACAACAAAGTTCAATGGCACTCGTATATCTTAAACCATCTTTTCCTCCCTTGTTTGAATTTATCGCGACAGCCGTCTTTCATCCCCTGGTATACCTAGAACTTCGTCCTTGGTGGTTCTATTCTTTCATTTTATTTGTTCCATTCTTTTGCACACTTAAAATTCAAAATCTTTCAATCTACGCTTCTCTTCTTGTCCTAAGCGACCAGTTTTCTGAGCCAAAGTACACTCGACATTAGAGCTTTCACTAGTCTTCTCTAAATATCTTAACTTAAGGCGCCTCTAAATAACGCCAGCATTTTCGGGAGCAAAATCCGTAAATTTCACGAAGAAAGAAAATTTTGAAAGTGATACCGCCGTTTCCCAGGTATATTCTTAAAAACATGAAGGCTGTTTTAGTACTTTTAAGGTCATATTATTATTATTTGCTTAAAATCATGTTATATCGATTCTTTAAGACCATGTTTCTCTTCTTTCATGGTCAAAATTAATAACTCTTGTAGAAGACCTTAATTTGAGCACGGAGTTACAGGTGTACTAATTGACTTGCGCGCCTCCCTCCTTGCATATATACCCATCTCCAAAGACGCAAAAGGTTGAAAAAGTGAAATACTTTCCTGGAAACTAACGTGTCTGACTTCATGAATGAATAAATGTCGTCATGCAGTAACTTCTACATTGAAAGAGAAAAAAAGAACAGAAGAATTAGCTCCAAAAATATGGAGACAAAAAAATGCAAGGGCGTATTTGCAATGCCATGTGTATTAAATTTCATTCAAGGTAGATATGTCCCACCTTCAAAAACAAGACTAAAGCATTCTAATTCTGAGGCTATGAGAAATCGGCCTTTATGGTATATAAATAATATTCTTTTGTTAATCAATATAAATATTCGGTCAGTGACAATATTCCCCAATAATTAATTTAAAAATCGCAGATAAAATGAAGGTCTCACAATGTGTAAATTAACGCGCGGAAGGTACCACGGGGAAAAACTGTCTGTTCATTTGTGAAATAAATTCATTAACCAAACGATAGTAACTTGTAACAAGTGTTTATGATTCCCTAAACTTTTAAAAATAACGTAACATTAAACTAGTTGATTAAATTTTCAATTTAATCTGTTTTTTAATGATTATTTACCTCCAGAGGTGGTGAAAACTCCACTATACATATATGTGGCCCAATTTTATACCAAAACAAAAAATGTGTTCACCTTTTTTTCATTCATTCGTTCATTTCATTTGCCAAAATAATAATTTTCATTGGTTGAAAATGCAAATAATCAATAGGCAAAGAATTCTGCTACTCTCCTCTTCCTATATTTTCATGTGCATTAAGTTACCAATTGCAAGTTGTGTGTTGAAAGTAATTAGCATTGCATCATATAAGTATTTTCATTTCTTACCGTAGGATAAATTCAAGCGTCGTGATAATATTTTTTCGGATTGAACTCAAATTGATCTACAGGGATCAACAAGGATTCAAAATTACGTTCAATATATTATACATTGAGAGGGTAAACCCATAAAATAATATTGCTTACGACCACAAAGGTAGAGACAAGTTTACAGTAATCCAATCATGGAATCCCATTCATTTTCTCATGAAATCTCTTTTGAAAAGCCAAATTTATAATTGGAGCGCAATTTTTTAAACCGCATTTCAGATTATGAATAAAAAAGTCAAGTAAGGTATTCTCTAAGAATCTCTAAGCTAATTTAATGAAATCAATAAACTTTTCTAATTTTTTTGTTGAAAGTCCATCTGTTGAGGAAATTCTGGTTGGCTACCCTATTGACTAAATCTTAAATGGGTTCTCTCAGTCTTTGGAATTATTACTCTAAGACTACACACTAATGGCTGGATTAAAAAATGCCAATTCCATTCAATTAGCCCATACGAATCCGGTGGACATTTTTCCTTAGAGTGGGCATCATTGTCATTCAGCTCTGTTTTAGTTGGATCACCTCCTCTATTTTCTGGCAGTATATAAATAATTTTCAAATATTTAAAAATCGACAAGTACTCTTTTCTCAGTTTAAATTATTATTTCTACATGATCCACCGCCAACAAACATCCAAGGGCACTCTATTCTCGCCGAGTTTGCTCCAAAATGATAATATTTTCTTCGTCTTTGACTGACATTCGAACACAAGTGTCGAAATGAGAATTTTTCGTTTCTTTCTAAATAATTAATCCGAGCTCTTAAAATAACGTTTTAAGCACTCGCATTTCTGTTCTGAACTCAATGCGTTCTCTTGCTTAATTCTTTCTCGAGATTCTACTTTCCAAGTAAGTTTTCAAGATGAATTCTTCCGGGAATTTCCTCCGGGTTTATAAATCTTTAGGACTGAATATAAATGAAGATGATGGACGATTCGTCCGTTGAAACGTCGGAAGCAACGCAGAACATAAACCGCTGGGAATCCCGAGAAAAAATCATCATGAGCATACGCCAGAAAAACATCAAATCCTTCTTTAAGTTCTGTAAGACTTAACCGGCCCAGATGGCGGCGGGGTAGCGTCCTTGTCTGCCATCCCTAGAATCGCGTGTCCGATTCCCACTTGGTTGGGATTTCCTCCACCTAGGGTTTGGGTGTTTGTGATTGTGTCTAATGTTATCATTGTAACTAATTCGATGTAAAGGTCAAATAGTTTTTCGGACTGTTTTCGGACTAATCCCGAATAAATAAATAAAAACTCTCAAATCAAAATTTGTTGACGATAATAGTATATTTGCTTGTTGCATTTAGATAACAATAAAATTGAACGCTTCGACGACTAAATAAGAATGTGCCTTTGCTATTTCAATTATCAATCTTTAGGTTCATCCCCGATACCGCGTCGCCATAATTAGTGCCCTAAGCGATGAGTGTACACGACGTCACAATCCCCAAGGGTACGCCATGTTCCCTGTCCTCAACTCCTCACGTCCTCCGAGATTGTAAGGACGCTGACCATGAGCGCGTGACACAAATCTCTCACGTGAGAACGTTCAGTGACATGAGGGAGTATCCTATACATGACGGGATGTCATAAAAAGGGTAGCATGGGCATGCTGATGGTCCACCTACCAACAACGTAGATGCTGCCGTGGAACGCGATGCAAGAGACACCACTTCGCCTGGACCTCATGGGCGTCAGAAGCGTCCACTGGTTGACAACCGGATCGTATAGCTCCACCGAGTTCAGGCATTCCTGACCATTGAAGCCACCCGTGATGTATATCTTGCCTGAAATGGGGTGAAAACGTCATCATTATTTGCCTTTCAGTTTTGGACGACACTAAACAACTAGAAATTATTGTGCGTATTACGGGTGCGGCTTACAATTCCCTTCCGGTGATTCCATCTTCATTTCTTTATACTTCCTACGAGGCTTCACCCCGCCTAAAAAAGCCAATCCTCGTCCCCTCTTACTTACCATTCGCAATCGCTTTGACGTCACGACCTTCGACGTCCCGCTACCTCAATTCCTCATTTTAACCTATCTCCCACTATCTTCTCTCATCTCCTTTGTCCAATTCTTCTGCCTCTTTAGATTTCACTCAGAAACTTAATCGTTTTCCCACCATAGTTAAAAGTTCGGCAACAGTTTTCCTCTGGGTAAAACTATCTCAATTCTTCTCCATGTCCAACATTCAAGTCTCCAATCTACGCTCAATTATCCCGCCTCATACCAATTTCTGAAAACGTACGATTCTACTATCCATATTATAATCTTTATAAATCTTTTTGATTAGCGTAACTACCACCAATCCCCTTCATGGTGCTAATTCTTATTCTTTGGCCAAGGTTATTATTCTCCTGCCAGTGTCCCAACGAATGCTCCCATTTCCTTCTAAATATATCCAAAAACTGTAAATCTTTCCATTTACTCTGGCTTATTTCCTCTCATGCTATTTTTTATCCGAACTTTTCCACTTGAAAAAATAAGCAACGTAAGCAATGATCTATGAAGGACCCAGAAACTCAAACTCACAAAACTGAAAGCAATAAAATTAAAGAGATTAAGTTTTGAACACACAGATTTAAGCTGGTATCACCCCCTGTCACACACGCTAGCGGTGGCTGGCAGGGTTCAATGTAAATAAAAAAATAAAGCCGTGGACCACGGTGCGTAGGCAATGGGTGTTTACGACGCACTCCAACAATAAGGATATTGAGAGAAGAAGAAACTTTCATCTTCAACATCAACGAAGCGATAAGAGACCATAGATTAGCACAAGATTTGTCCCTAGGTGTTCACATGGGTGATTCGCAGAAGCCGCTGATGACATAAAATTTACACAATATGTACATTTTATACCTATATTGAATATATCAGCTCTTCGGAAAACAGCAGTCTTAGCATATTTTTACTGCATCCAGTTTCACATCCACTTAAAATCTCCCACAATCCTTCATTATCCGAACTCTACTCAATATGACTTCCCACGCCCAATCGTTCGACAACTTTTTCGGTGATTGAAACCCTCCCCGAATCCGCTGGCAGCATAGAGGTGAGAACACGCGAGTTGACCACGTGCCGGTGCCTAGGCCTTTCAAACCTCCCAGGCTTAACATCGTCCACCAAAACTAAACAGCCCCATCCCCTCACATATATTTTATTACATTCGTGATTTTTTACGGTTGCCTCTTCTCGCCTAGCTAGGGGTCGAAAAATTTGGTAAGTTATGCTTAGTTTTTTTCTATGTGCGTATTTTTTTCCTATTTCGTCTTTATATATCCCCAAGGAATTTTGTGAAGCGCCTATATATTTTTTCTAATATCTCTTTGAACAAAAAATACTATCAAATGAATAAAGTACATGTATATTTAACTCTGAAGTGATATTTTTTATGCTTTCAGTTAAACAATCGAGAGGTTTGCCACTACGGGAGGAAGGAAGGTGAGGTAGTCTTATAAGAAGTATTAACCTTTCAGCGCATAAGAATACAAAAAACTACATCGAGATGAAGCAAGATCTGCTTGGGCACATCAGTAGAGTGCCTCGTCGGACCTACCAAACACCGGAAGAAAACGCGCAGATGGGGTCGAGCCACTGCCGCCAAACGCCTGTGCTCAAAGCCGCCCGTTGACTATAAACGTTCCAGAAGCCTGGCCAATGCCCACTCACGCATTCAAACATGCTCCTGTATGCTGAGCAATAGACTGTGGATTGCCTCTGTGGACTGACGTCGACGGGCAGTGGGTGGGGCAATTCCCATCAAATCGAAGACAAGAATCGGAAATAGTAATTCCTTTCCTTCTCCACTCACCGTTGAGCGCCGTGGCGCTGGCGTCGGAGCGCTGCATGTGCATGGGCGCGATGAGCGTCCACTGGTTCTCGCGGTGGTTGTAGCGCTCGGCACTGTTCTGCCGGTGGTGACCATCGTAGCCTCCCAGGGCGTAGATGACGTCATCCAGAATGGCCACGCTCACGTAACATCTGCAATGCGGGCAAGAGAAAGGGACACGAAGAAAATTGAAACTTTTTACAAATATTTAGAGTTCAATTAACTCTCAATATTGTTTAATAAATATAATTTAATTTAATCCAATCTATATATTAAACCCAAAATCATTAAACCTACTTTTGCTGCCTTGTAGCATGTTCAAGTATGTTTCGGGGACTTACAGAGTAAGATGTTTGTAGGTATGTTCCCGTCACGTCGGTGGCTGGTAGGGTACTATGTATGTATGTTCGCGACTTCACCGAAAGAGGTACATACTTATAGATGTCAGGAGAACTGTATCAATACCAGTACTGATAAGTTATTTATAATATGGATCAATAAATTTTCCAGTTGTCAAAGAAGTTTTTACTTCGTAAAATAATTTTTGGTACGATAACTGCAAGCCCGTGATTACGTGATCACTTTTTATGCCCCCAGTTTAGTTTCAAACGAAATCAAAAGTTAAAATGGACTTTGGACAATATTAGGTAAACATGAGAATGCGGCGACAGGAGGATAGTGTCATTGAAGCTGATGTGATACGAGGACGACAGGTATACTACAGGTATTCGTACTACAGGTATTTGCATTCATTGCGTCGGCCAACACAATGGATGCAAAGACTGATTTGAAGCTGACAGCGAACTGGAGGTCTAGCCGAAGCGATGGCTTAAAATACATGTTTATACGTCAAAACAACAACATTTATATAACTTGTTTTGCCTCCTGTGAGGATAGTCTAAGGGGGCGGTTCACAACATGCGGCCAATGTGCAGCCAACCACCGTTTTATACGGCGTGCGATCGCTAAGGCAGATCAATTTCAGTTAAACCACAGCTAAAATTTTCCATTATAACGAATATTTATCATTTAAATTGGTGACCTACTAATGCTCCATGACTAGTAGTGCAATAAAACAACCGATCTGCCAGAATTATATCTGTGTGCTTCGATACTTTTCTGATCTAATGCTTCCTGGGACAATATCTGTCCTGGGGCTCGGTAATAAACAAAGGTTGCACATTACTGGTCGACAAGTCAATTATTTCCCTTCAAAACATTAGTACAATGGCTGACTCTCTCGTGGCTCGAAGAAAATATTGTTTGCTGAGCATAAGAATAATTTTTATGCTTAAAGATATATTTTCCTTTTCATTTTCTCTCGCCATCGTCCTACGGTAGGAGAGGAAATATCAATAAAATTAGAGAGATTAAGTCTATAAGAGATAGATTTAAGATGTTATTTTCTCCATGGACGATAAGGGATCAGAATAACAATGTCCGACAGCAATGGGGTCATATGTATTCCCCACCTGCCACAAACCTTAGCGGTGGCTTGCAGGGTACATAATAAATAAACAAATAAGAATAAAGCGCTCGTGTCTGTTAAATGTCGGCCGCAGGGTCGGATCCAGATCGGAATGATTGCGAGGGAAGTGAACGGGACAGAAATGTTGGCGCCTCGACGCTTGGCGCTACTAACGTTGGCCTACCTCCGTCCGTTCATGGGCGCCACCTCCCTCCACGCCTTCGCCACGGCATCGAAACAGCGGCAGGAGTTGAAATACTCAAGGCCGTCGAACCCGCCGACGACGTAGATTTGGTGGGCCAGGACGGCGGTGCCGTGGTACGCGCGTGGTCCTGACGGGTCCGCCTCTTCCACCTGCCTCGGCGAGAGAAGATATTTTATTTCCGACTGCAATTTTAGGAGACTGCCATTTATACCACATACGTACAGTAACTTTGGCGTGATCACATGCTGACGTTCACTTGAAAGAGCGTTTTAAGTAAAAATGTTTTTGTCTTGGGATTCGAACCCGGTTCCATCAAGTTCAGCCAAGTTCCAGTTAGGCTAACACTACCGCTGGAAACTCAAAAGGGTGGAGGAGAACTTGGCAGCTTAACCTCATGAAGCACAAAGTCAAAAGTCGTGGAATCTGTGTTTTAGTCCTGCTCTAGGCAAATGAAATTATCACCTCGAATGTGTTCTGTATTAGTGACTTGACTTTGAAAAAATCTCTTGGTAATGTTTCACGTTTCCATTACAATACTCGTACACCGACCGGTTCCCATCAACAATCACGGAATTTCCATGAGGTCCGACTTTTTAAGTGGTTTGACCACGGCAAGAGGTCAAAACTACTAACAATAATACGATTGTACGTAATTGCATATTATTTCCTTAAAAGTTGCAATATTTTTTTAAGTTTTCTTTTAGTATGCGACGATTCAACCAATTATTTTTGGCTACAATCACCTTAGTTATTCATATTGTACCCTTTAGTCTTTTCTCTCCTCTCACCAGTGTTGAGCTATCGACAGTTTCACGCAAGAGAAGTACTGTAGATAAGCATACTACCTTGATCAAAAAGTTCCCGGAATAACCACCGTGTGGCGCTCCCATCGTTCCGATTTGAGTTCTGTTTTTTTTTGTTAAATTGGTACATCTGTTGTTGATATTCCCTTTAAATCTTAGTGTCATAACTTGACATTTGCAAAAGTTACGTAGCCAAGAGTACATCTATCTCTGTGTGTGTTGGCGATTTTTTACAATTGCAGAAATGGATTTAAATTTGCAACAACGAACTTGTATTAAATTTTGCATAAAAAACGGATTTAGTGGCGCACGGACGTTGGAAATGTTGGAAAAGTGTTTCGGCAACGATTCTCTAAAAAAAACGGTCGTTTACCAGTGGCACGAGCGGTCCAGAAGTGGTCGTGAGTCAATCGAAGATGATGAACGCAGTGGCAGACCGTCGACATCGAAAGTCGGTGAAAAAATTGATAAAGTAAAAGAAATGTTGGTCAATAACCGCAAATTAACCATCAGAGAAATAGCGGAGGACTTGAACATTGCCTATGGATCCGCCCAAGACATTGTGGTTAATGATTTGGGTTTCCGTCGTGTAGCAGCTAAGTTGGTGCCAAAAGACCTCAATTTCATGCAAAAAAGAGACCGTGTTGACGTCGCAAAAGACATGATTTGCGAGGCTGAATCCGATCCCACATTCATCAAAAGGATCATTACTGGAGACGAGACGTGGGTTTATGAGTACGACACGCAATCCAGACATCAGGCAAGTGAATGGCGTTCACCAAATGAGCCGAGACCAAAAAAACCACGTCGTTTTCAGTCAAAAAAGAAGGCAATGCTGACGGTTTTCATGGATTACAACGGTGTAGTGCATCATGAATTTTTGCCAGAAGGCCAGACAGTAAACAAAGAGTATTATTTGGGCGTTATGAGACGTTTGCGTGAAGCAATTCGCCGAAAGAGACCAGAAATGTGGGCAGAAAACTCGTGGATTTTGCACCATGATAACGCACCGTCGCACAGTGCTATCATTATTCGTAATTTTTTGACGAAAAATGCAACTAATACCATCCAACAGCCACGTAGTATACGATGTTTTCCAAAATAAGAGCGAGGCTTATACATTGTTAAAAACTTATGACATCTTATATTAGCCTACGTCATCTTACATTGACAACCCCACAAAAGGAACAGTCATAGTGACATTTTGCTCACTATTTATAGTATTTTATTATATATATATATATATATATATATATATATATATATATATATATATATAATTCTAATACTATTAGATCACTATTCAGGGAATGTGACATAAAAACATTATTAGGATTATAGATCACCATACTAATCAACCTAAAGTTTTACTTTAAAGATGACGATAGAGATTATATAGTTCTTGAGGATAGATGAGGATAAATCCCTGTGCCAAATGAAATTGAAACTCACACATCATGATGGGGGACCAGTTTCTTTCCCTCTGGTAGGAATATCTGGTTGCAAAAAAACCACACCGCTCGTGTGAAAATGAGATTGCCTGGAATTCTGCGAGAATCTAGCCTGAGCCCTCCGGTCAGAGGCCCAGTGCTTTACCAATGGACTACGACGAGTAGAGGTAGAGCGCTTGACTGAGTGGTGGACTACCATCTTCAGTCAACCTTATATGCACATATACGAGTAATTAACACCAACAAAATATATATACGTATATATAAGTATCTACGCACACATACACAACCCACCCGTACCTTGATCCATCGGTCAGCCCTCGTGTCGTAGGACTCGATGCAGTTGGTGGGCGATCCTCCGGACCAGCCCCCGATGGCAAACAGGATATCGTGGGGAACCCTGGGCCGGGCAAGCGCCGGCGTGATGAAGCAGGAGCCCTTCTGTTGGATCATCTCAAGGTCATAGAGGAAGCGAAGCGTGTCAATGATTATTGGGCGACAGGCGTCGTTGCCCACCACGTACTCGTGGTCCTTCACCTGGTGGTGCAACAATGGAAAAGGTTATTTAGCCTTCGGACTAATATGTCTCCTCAAAAATACCGTAAAAAAACATTAAGACCTTATAGTAGTAGTAGTAGTTTTTAGGGGAGGCGACCGACAGCTGAGGTAATTTGCGCCATAAGGGATGTACAGGAAAGGATGAAGGGTGGAGAGAAACCCGGCGTCGGCATCAGCCTACTCTTTACGAAAGGCGCCAAGGGGTCCGCAGTTTAACGTCCCATGCGATGGACGGCGTACTCACTTAAAGTGCCCTCCACAAAGTACCTCAAGTAGGGATCGAAGTACCTCTGAAAAATATTCAACACCGCCGGGATTAATTTTCTAACCTTTAAGGTAGGTTTTGGAGGCCACAGATTATAATGGTACAACGATGAATTGCCTTGACTCTCCTAATAAGTACAATATGACATCCGAACCAGCAATAACCCCACCTTCAATCCTGTATACTTCCTTCTTGCCTGCACTACTATTTTAACATATAACTTTGTTTTTAGAAAAACTAAGTTAAACGTTAAAATAAGAGTGCAAAACCTAATCAGGTGGAACAGTTTACATATCTCGGAAGAGTTTTCGACGAAAATGATCGAAACAGGCGAACATGAGGAGGAGAATTTCGTTAGGCAAAGAAGCCCACACAAAGAGGGAATTGATGACAGGGACGTTAAAACTTTGATATGGAGCATAGCCATCTACGGCAAGGAAAAATGGTCATTAAAGCGGAATGATAGGCGTACATTGAAGGCTTTTGAAATGTGGGATGAGGAGAGATGGAGAAGGATAGGGAAGGTTAAGTAGACAGAAAGAAAAATAAACGAGGAAGTGCTGGGTATAGTGGGGAAGGAGAGGGTATTGCTGGGAGAAATGATAAGGAGGCAGAAAAGATTTTTTAGGGCAATTTGATTGGAAACGAGATATTGAAGACTGTGATAGAGGGGAGAATGTTAGGCGAATGAAGAAGGGGCCGAAATAGGATAAGGATGTTGGACGGAATGAAGTACACAGAATTAAGAAGTGTAGGATGGTACTTTCTCCTCTGTTAAGAGACAAATTAATTGTCGGTGTACCGTTTGGTAGATTGTGTCCATCGAAAACCTACCTCAACCGGTAGATTACCGATGGCGAAAAAAGGAATATCCACAATGAAAAACGAACGAATGACCTTTTTTTTCTGAAAAAGACTATGATTATCAACTGCTCTGGAAGCCGTTTAAAATACTACCAAATTTTGTGGTAAAATATTTTCAAAGTTTATCTGTTGAGGTGAGGATTGAATGTTGATTGATTGATTGCTGGTTATGAGTATTATTTCTCTCCACTAATCTACCAACAGTCATCATCGCAGAGGGGTTGATATCTCATAAATTGGCTAGTTGACCCAAAAATAGTTAACCATGCATGTACAAGGTATATGTTATAGGGTATTTGTGTAACCCCTAGAAAATATGCAATGAATAATTGTCGAAATAGTTAGTCATAACCTAATTTGTCAATAAAATAAAGAAAATCAAATCTGACTTTCATAAGTACTTTCGTAGTAGTTTCGTCTTATACACCTTATTTTAGTTATTATATATGCCTACCTTCATGTTTGTCCATCAATCATAATGACCATCTGCTTACCTAACCACTGCTATTAACAACAATATGTCGTGGTATAAATAATCACCATTATCGTAATGCTTGATAATAAAAATTGCATTTTTCAATTCAACAGATAACCCAATGTATCACACATGCAGGTATGTGACTTACCACACACACAATAATGATGCAGTGATGCAACTATGATCAGGGATTCAATAACATTTGGCTTATCTTTCAAAAAGCTAATCGTGAGACTCTTTTATTGAAAACATTCCAATTTCCAATTGAAGGCTAATGTCACATGATGCCAAATGTTGCCATTCTTTTTTTTAAATGTGTCAGATGGCGACACTGACCGACCAATACTCATGGGATTTGAACCTCAGTGGACCTTAAGTTTAACAAGTCGTGTCTCGCGGGCACCGCTCTTTTGTATGGCCATCGTCAACAGCGACCAATGTCATATCAGAACAGGATAGAAAACTCGTCTAGAGTTTTCTATTCTGTTCTGTATAGAGTCCTGTATAGAGTATAGAGTGACGTCCCTGCTCTGTATAGAGCAGGGACGTCACCTTGCCAACACAATTCTAATAGTTTATTAATTAAAATGAACTACAAAGTTTAACTTTAGCGGAGCATTGTGCTCAGCTTTTGTAGAGGGCCTATGGTTTTATGCCTAAGGTCCTCAACCATGTGTTAAATTAGGTCTCTAAGCTTGCAATATCTTCAGATATTTTACACAAAGTTATCAAAAAATAATTAATTCAGAAGGTATTTAGAGGGAAGAGAGCTTTTATAATATGTTCTCCACATATTTAACGATTTCTGGACTTGAAATCAACAATGACCTCCGCAACAACGCAGGAAGATAAGCTACAGAAAAAAACTATCTTTATCTTCACTCTGAGATTACATTTGCCATTACCATTCAAATTCAGTATAGAAATCTATCCATCGAGCATGACATATAACAGAGGTTTAATTTTTCTTTACGGAATGCATTTGGGATGAAAGAATTATTTAATTTAATGAAGAATACTAGTGAGATGAATACCGTGTTAAATGAGCACTAGATATTAAGTAGATGTTCACCTCTGGATTCATAAAAAGCTAGTGGCCGGGAGACTGCTATTAACAACACATGGTCTGTCCAAAAAATAAGTGGAATAAATCCGAGAACAAAATTATAGCAGATTAAAGTACGAATAATTAAAATTCTAGAAAACGGCACCCCTGTGAATCGAGACACCGATACCAGCGCTACTCTGCTCTGCTGGTCGCGCTACGCTTACTGGAAAGCATCGACGGGGACCTAGTGTTCAGGCACCTCATCACGGTCTCTTTAGCGTTATCCAGCGTTCCAAAATGACTGCCTTTCAAGCTCCTTTTCATTCTTGGGAACAAAATAAAGAGGTCCGGTGGTGCCACATGGGGACTGTAGGGCAGCGTTGCTCCGCCTTGGTCTTGGCCAGGTGCTCGATAATGCATGAGGAAGGCGGAGTGTGATAGGGTGGCGTGTTGCCATGATGCGGCCACAAGGTGGCAGAGATCTCCTTCCTGTTGACGCGTTGCACTCTCTTCCTCAGCCTTTCGAGGACTTACACGTAAAGCGTACCGTTCACTCTCTGCCTCCCCGAAGTACATACTCTTTAGTGGATAACGCCTTTTGAGTCGGAATAAAATCATTCTACGTACTAATTTGTGGGACATGCCTTACATTACTCCCTTTCCCGGGAGATTTATCTCGAGGGATTTTACACAATTCTACAATCGACCATTTGAGCCCTAAACGTCGCACATATGTTTGTGTTTGCTTAATCAAGCAATAATTCGAGCGGATTACTTTTATCGCAAGCTTAGTTATTTCTTGAAATTATGTTATATTTTAGGAGTGCAATGCTGCATACATTTCTATTAACCTCGACCGAAACCAGCACATTTCCCACTTTTTGTATAGCGACATAGAGGAAGAAGGTCTTTAGGCCGTTATTTCGGGCTGTCAAGCTGATATGCCAGAGAAGTAAACCTACGGTTGGGCATAAAGAAGTAGAAAAATGGAAACTAGAGGAAATATGGAAGTTAAAAGGACCTAAGTAAGGTAAGTTACTGTTGCGGCATCTCCCGCAGTATCTTTGGAATTTGTTAAAAGGACCGTTAAAGGTGCCGCGTATGTTTATCAGGAATCAAATATATGACCTAGTTTTCGCCGTTACTCGGTGTAATTCCTCCATTGCATATGTATATAAGCGATACATAGTAATTCCACCATTTTTTTCCCTGCCACACACCCTCGCGGTGGCTTTCAGGGAGCTAAAAATACAAATAAAATACACAATATTTATTGTCCACTATGGTTTCACCAATATGTGACATCATCGCCCGATGACGCCACACAGTGGTGTGAACATGGTTTGCAATAAGTATTAATTGTGGAATTGCTCTGTTTTTCTTATCTCTGCAAGGAATCATATAAATAGAAACCTTTTAGCCAAAAGATATTTCAACGTTGAAAATTTCAATGCGAACTCAGAAATTAATGTTCAATCATTTCTCCAAAATTAATAAAAGAGAAGAAAAGAGATCGTGCGAATCAGTCTTTAAAAACAAATTTCCAGCTAAGGGCTACTCAATATCCAACTTCTTTATACACTTCAAAGTTTCCAAAATTTTATAAATAATATTGCACTCAGATTCGGTAGCGTAAGAGCCCTAACCTACAATTACAAGAATCAGATCTGCACACAAATGAACACGAATTCTCTCCGCTTCACTAATTTAACATTTTTTATTGAAAAAACAACTTTCTCAAACAAATTGAAATCACCGATGGTTGGAGTGGAACATTTTTAATATAAAATTAAGTATCGATGAGCGGAAAACAACCGTGATACCTTTATATGCCAATTGAATGCATTCTACGAATTTCTTCCCGGACCTACATACCTCTCCTCCTTGCCAGGATTAAAGGATTTTCTAGGGCCTTAAAATAAAATAAATGAATTTACGTTCATCTTGATGGTTACGAGCAAATGTAGATGCATGTCGAGTTTTATGAAAAATCGTGAGTCATCACAAAGTTGTGTTCACCTTAAATCCGGCCAAGGCATCAGGCGTAAAAGGTACACGAATTTCCTGCGGCGAACTAAAGCGTACATCCCTCAGCAAAATTAATATTTCCTCCCCTTCCCTCCAGCTTGCAATATCCATCATTCCGGGAACATGAGCTCCATCGGGGTTCCAAAAACCCCTTTTACCAGCCCCCTCCCATCACCCCTGTGGACTGAATCGCCCATAATAAACAAACATACGGTGCGTGGGGAGAGCAATGAATTTAAGCAGGCTATCTATCTCTCTCCCGCGTCTCCCCGCCTCCCTACCCATTATAAAACGACGCCTCTTTACTGGACTTCCACTATCGTCCTGTCTCCAGCCGGCCGAGTCTAGAAGGAACAGAAAACGTTTTTCTGGAGACGCGTTACTTGTTTCTTTGCGTGCGTGCCGTTAAAAATCCGGATTCGCAATCTCACCATCGCCCTCGAAATCAAAATTTTTGTTGATCCCATACGAGAAGTACCCCAAGTGAATTTCCTCCTGCATGAACCGTTGATATGTGCATCGTATTCAACGCATCCTCGACCGAAATGTGATGGTATTACAGATTCGAGAATCGTTTGTGCGCACTTTCAACGAAACGGAAATGCATTTATTAAGTGCAGAGTGACTTTGATAAAAAGGAGACGAAGTATCTTACTGTTATAGATAAACGTACGCATGATACTATACATATTTTGTAGCGTACATATTTACTCCTTTCAAAGGGTGTCCAAGAGTGGAGAATATGATATCGGACTGTAAACAAGGATCACGTGATGGCCCGATCCCAGCCCTCCATGCTCTCTCCATCATTTTTGCTTCTTTCAAGCTCTTGAATTCTAAACACGCTCAAATTTTCGCACAGCTCAATAAGATTGCTGACGTTTCGCACGCATAACGGCTGTCATCAGCAATATTATTTAAGTGGCAACATTAAAAAATAACAAATGAGATATACCATAAACACAGTAATCAACCCGAAGGTCGGTTTGGTACGTGATCACAAGAGTAAAAATAACTTTTTATTATTAAATTTTATTATTATTTATTAAAAATTATTTTTACTCTTGTGATCCGTTCGATTCCGCCTTCCCCACCTTTATTGTGTTCGTCCTTTATATGTGTTCCTATCCCTTTTCCTTATATCTGTTTCTGTATATATGAGTATTTATTCGCCGTTTGGCGGGATTTCGTGTTTGAATGTATATATATATATATATATATATATATATATATATATATATATATATATATATATATATATATATATTTAAACACGAAAACCCCCAATATCATGAACGCATATCCATTCACATAGAAATAGATACAAGGAAAAGGGATAAGAACACGTAAAAGGGCAGAGTTCTGTCCTTCTCTTCCTTGAGAAAGGTGGGGTGGACCACCAAAAATTCGAAACCTAGTGAGTTTCTTTTCTTTTTCTGGGTGCTTTTGTCATTTTCTGCTAGTGGTAACTTCATATGAATTATATATATATATATATATATATATATATATATATATATATATATATATATATGTATATATATATAGAAAATATATATATTTGTACATAGTTATTGTATATATACACTCAAACACGAAAACCGGCCAAACGGCGAAGATATATATATTTGGCCAATGTGGCTCGTCCCTTTCTTCCGACCATACGTGCCATGAAACGCACTGTTCTTATCCTTTATGACGCTCTATGATTGCTTTCCTAATGGGTGAAACAGCTCCCTTACGCCAACTCTTGGGCAAAGAATCGGGATAATTGGTTGCGTAGCCCCGCAGATCTTAGTGTAAATTACGTTTCCTCAATAACTCATATTGTTAGAGCATCGGCCCGGCAATTCAAAAGATCCAGTGTTCACTTTCCGGTCAAAGAAATATTTTTACTCTTGTGATCTGCTCGATTCCGCCTTCCCCACCTCTCCTGTGTTCGCCTTTTATATGTGCTCCTATCGCTTTTTCATATGCCTATTTCCATACATACTACCTCGATCAAAAAGTTCCCGGAATAACCACCGTGTGGCGCTCCCATCGTTCCGATTTGAGTTCTGTTTTTTTTGTTAAATTGGTACATCTGTTGTTGATATTCCCTTTAAATCTTAGTGTCATAACTTGACATTTGCAAAAGTTACGTAGCCAAGAGTACATCTATCTCTGTGTGTGTTGGCGATTTTTTACAATTGCAGAAATGGATTTAAATTTGCAACAACGAACTTGTATTAAATTTTGCATAAAAAACGGATTTAGTGGCGCACGGACGTTGGAAATGTTGGAAAAGTGTTTCGGCAACGATTCTCTAAAAAAAACGGTCGTTTACCAGTGGCACGAGCGGTCCAGAAGTGGTCGTGAGTCAATCGAAGATGATGAACGCAGTGGCAGACCGTCGACATCGAAAGTCGGTGAAAAAATTGATAAAGTAAAAGAAATGTTGGTCAATAACCGCATATTAACCATCAGAGAAATAGCGGAGGACTTGAACATTGCCTATGGATCCGCCCAAGACATTGTGGTTAATGATTTGGGTTTCCGTCGTGTAGCAGCAAAGTTGGTGCCAAAAGACCTCAATTTCATGCAAAAAAGAGACCGTGTTGACGTCGCAAAAGACATGATTTGCGAGGCTGAATCCGATCCCACATTCATCAAAAGGATCATTACTGGAGACGAGACGTGGGTTTATGAGTACGACACGCAATCCAGACATCAGGCAAGTGAATGGCGTTCACCAAATGCGCCGAGACCAAAAAAACCACGTCGTTTTCCGTCAAAAAAGAAGGCAATGCTGACGGTTTTCATGGATTACAACGGTGTAGTGCATCATGAATTTTTGCCAGAAGGCCAGACAGTAAACAAAGAGTATTATTTGGGCGTTATGAGACGTTTGCGTGAAGCAATTCGCCGAAAGAGACCAGAAATGTGGGCAGAAAACTCGTGGATTTTGCACCATGATAACGCACCGTCGCACAGTGCTATCATTATTCGTAATTTTTTGACGAAAAATGCAACAAATACCATCCAACAGCCACCGAATTCACCTGATTTGGCTCCCTGTGACTTCTTTCTGTTCAATTGAGTTAAAAAACCATTACGGGGAACGCGTTTTAGCAGCCGAGAGGAAGTAATGGAAAAATCGCAGGAAGCACTGATGGACATACCGAAAACCGAATATAAAAAATGTTTCGAGGATTGGATCAAGCGCTGGCATAAGTGTGTTGCAGTCGATGGGGATTACTTTGAAGGGGACAATATAGATTTAGATGAATAAACTTGTAATTTTAATTTTCTGAATAAATTCCGGGAAATTTTTGATCAAGGTAGTATATGTGTGTGTATAAAAAGTATATTTACATATATATATGTATATATATATATATATATATTTATTTATTTATATGTACATAAATATATACATATATATATATATATATATATATATATATATATATATATATATATATATATATTTATTTATATGTATATACATATATATATATATATATATATATATATATTTATATGTATATATATATATATATATATATATATATATATATATATATATATATATATATATAAGAGGGAGGAAAGAAAATAAACCTCACCCTCTCGAGGAAGTACTCCGTGTCCAGGAGGCCGAGCCGGATGTGACGGAGGAGGGTGGCGACGCACTTCTTCCGCGCCCCTGGGTCCAGGGCTACCCATCGCAACGCGCACTGCCACACCTGCTCCTCCCCCTTGATATTGAGCAAGTCGTCGCCTATGATAAGGCAGAAGTCTTCCAGCGACAGCTGTAGCAGCTCCCCGCTCCTCGTGGCCACCACCGCGAAGTGCCGCAGGATAAAGCTGAAGGCGCACGTCTGGAGGCCGTGGCACGCAAAGGCCCTGCCGGCAAAAGAAAGAGCGTAAGTCGGACGGAGAATCCCCGCAATGCTGAAGTAGCGGGCGACTGGTATGGGCCATATTCCCTCAGATATCTACTATTTAGTGTTGGAAGAGCTCAGTGTGAAAAATTATTGTTACAATGTATTCGTTTATGTATCTTTCCTCCTAGGTGAGCAATGCGACGCTCTCCCAAGCATTTTCCACAAACCTCATTCTTTGCTTAGACTTTCCCTATTTTAGTGTTCTACTCTTTTTATTATCATTTTACTCTGCATATTTATGTATTTTTATTTTATTTATATTATTATGTATACAATTGGCAGGAAAAGCTCCCCGACCCCGAGGATACCCTTACATTAGTTTCCCAACAAAACCAACACCGGTAATGGGCGTTTTCGTAAAAAAATTCCTAGAAATCAGTATCATAGTCAAATGGGTCCCCAAATGTTCATTTGAATGCTTCGCGATCCCAAAGGCGGACGGTGGCTACTGCTTCATACAGGACCGTAGGTTTTGGACCCCATACATTCATAAAGCTAAGTTCTCCCTGCTCGGTCCGGCACGAGCTTTAGCTAACATACCTAGGGGATCTTATATGATAAAATTGGACCTTACTAGCGCATTCTCTCAGATACCCGTTAACTGCCGGCTTTGGAAGTTCGGTGGAATACGATATCGGGATGCTAAATATGCATTTACATGCCTGCAAATGGGACGCCCCCTAATCGTGGCAATTTTACAACGCTGGGCATCCGATGTATTGGAATTGGTGCAGCAGAAATTCGCAGTGAACGGCATAGCCTAACTTGACGACTGGCTGTTTTACAGCTGCCAGAAAATGCGCGGGTTTCAAATTATCCAATACCTACGGGACACGTTAGGAATATCTGTAAACATTAAGAAATCAATATTAATAGTGACAAAATCTATTAAGTATCTAGGAGTGGCAATTGATACAGACAACCTAAGTCTCCAGCTCACCAGTAAGGCACTGCGGCGTGTGAAAACCCTTAAAACAATAGTGGCTAGATTAAGGAAATCTGATATTCCCAAAGTGGCGGGATACTTAGCCTGGATTGCCTGGATTTTGCGATTGCCAACGTTTTTGATATCCCAAATATTCTCCCGTGACAACAGTGGATGGAAACGGATTCCCACCATGGACATACTCAACAAAGAAGTGTTTTTGTCAAGACCAAAGGACACCATTGAAGTGTTTACCGACGCCACCACTACGCAAGGTGGGGTATCAATCCTCACATGGCAAATAGACTGGGAATTTCCTGTACCTACTGCGTGGCACATATATGCAATTGAAATATACGCAGCCTTTTACGGTCTACAAGAAGTTATTTTACTGTGTAACGGCGTCAATCCGACCAATGTAATTATCAATGTAAATATAGACAACACGGCAGCGCTGTTCAAGCTCCGAATAGGGGATGGCATCCCATTTAGGAGCCACCCCAGGTTATTGAAAATGTATTTTAACGTTATTAAAGAAATTCCGTCACCACACGAGACCTGATCCTGGGTTTCCTCGACTGACAATCCGGCCGACGGGCCCTCTTGGGCCGTGCGGTCCCAATGATGTGTGCGCCGGCTATACTGGTCGAACGAATATACATTAGAGAGAAGACACGGCTTGAAGGCAGTCGCTGTTAGCCGTCAGACATGGGAGCTCAGGGTCAGCAGCAGGCAGGTATATTTACACCGGTGTATACTTAATTTATATACATATGTACACACGAATGTATATGTATGTAATATATTTTTTTAGATCTGCAAATCTGTGCATAATGTATATCTGTCTGTCTATATGTATTTATGCGTATGCATGCAATTATAAATTTTATGGCTAATATAATATGGTCATGATGATGGGTTGAATGGAAAAAGGGACCGTTTGGTCTTAATTTTACCCAAATAAAAGCCTCTATTTATCAATCTAATGTTAAACATTATAACTGTGAAGTTATTCGACGAGAAATCAAAAATGTAAGAAAAATAATAAAGAAGAAATTTCTCTATTATTTTTGATTCTGAAAAAATATACTACAGAAAAATTGACCAACCTTTTTTCGTCCAAACTTTTCTCATTTGAAAAAACTCTCCCGGGATGCAAGTAATTCTACACTAGGCAGATATTTACATAACGCTATTTTAGAACTCTCTTCTGCAAGCCCTAGCAAAATTGTCAGGCGTAGCAAAAAAAATCAGAAGGAAATATCCGAGAAGTATAAAAAATGAACTAGAAACATCGTTACTCTAAACTGGATATTATTGAGGATGAAACGGTATTCTTACTGCTGAAGATTGAACTTGATAGTAATGAACAAATGCGTCCTATTTATCCTTTGAATTTTTAATATTTTAGTACCCTTCAAGCCACCGCTTTGGTGTATGGTAGGGGATGAACACACACCAGACCAATTTTGATTCAAATATTTTCACCCCTACCGTGGTCGGACAATGTTATTCTGATCCCATTTTGATCGTAGAAAAATTGACATCTTAAATCTCTCTAATACTATTGACATGATCTCTCCTATCGTAGTACGATGGGGGTATAATACATTTTCAACATCGCTGCTAAAGAGACGTCCTTCCAATTTATGCAAGGGATTAAATCTGTAGTTTAACCTTCCCTCCGTAAGTGAGTCTCAACCTAGATCCTCTAACAATGTAGATACGCTTCTCAGTTTGTCATAACTACGTTTTACAACCCTAGTGCCTCTACGCTGCACGCGATCCAATTCGGCAATTAATCCAACGTCGTGAGGATCCCATATAATAGCAGCATATTCTAAATGAGGCCCAACCAGCGAAAGAAAACATTTCTCTTTGACCTTTCCATCACATTTACCCAGTGCTCTTTTAGCAAATCCTAATTATTTTGTCGACTTGCTCACATATTCCTCTCATACATAAGCTTCACCCATGAGAGTTCATGAGGGAGGTTATCGCCTTGGTATTTAATTACAGTCTGTAAGTAATTTAAGTACATTCTTTTTCCATAATCAACATTTTGTTTTTTTTAATGGAACGATTCCAAAAAAGGAGGTTAATATCATCAGTAATTTATAGAGAATTTTTCTTCTCTAGGTAGTTGAGTGGCACGTCCTGACTACAACTACCAGGGGTTAGAATCATTCCCGAGCATTTATAGGTGACCTTTGGGGCTGCGTTGTTTTTCAGTAGATACATTTACGACAAGTAAATAGACAGTGAGTTCAAGGAGAAGCATTTAAACCAGACGGGGCGCATCCCCCAGTACGTCTGACACTTAATTTACCCTACAATGGCCCAACGCTCGCCTACAACCCCCCCTTCCGGGGGCAGTATACAGGGGACTATACGGGGTTAGTTCTCCGTATACTGCCCCGGTTACTCATTACTCGACTGCTACGTGCATGGTCCATGGTGAAGCCCATGGAGCTGGACAATTGAAAAATGAATGTTGATGTTTACATGATTTTTGCATCCATATTATTCCTTTTCTATCGGCTTTTTTATAAAAATAAAGCTGATTCATTAAAAAAATGAAAAAAGGTTTCCGCCGATTGTGAGAGAGTTTATTTGAAAAACGTTATTTAATAATTGTTTAAAATTTAACAAGAAATGGAGTACCAAAAATAATATTTAATTAATACAAGTATCTTTCAAACAAAATTAGCTATCCGATGCACAATTATTATTATAGGTAATCTACCGTTTAAGGTAGATTTATGGATGGAAATAACTACAAAATAAATATCTTGTGTCTCTGAACTAAACACAACCCAGCATTCAACTATTGGACAAGGCCGTCATCATCTCCGTATACGAGTACTTCCTCCTTTCCTTCATTCCTTCCAATATTCCTATCCTATTCCTGTCTGTTCCTCGCTCGTCTAACATTCTCCCCTCTATCGCAGTCTTCAACATCCCGCTGCCAATCAAAATGCTCTGTATCATTTTTCCTGTCTTCTTATGATTTCTCCCAGCAATCTTCTCTCTCATTCCACCATACCCAGCACCTCCTCATTTGTTTTCTTCTCTGTCCATTTCACCTTCTCCATCCTTCTCCACATCTAAATTTCAAAAGCTTCCAATCTACGCCTATCCTCCTGCTTTAATGGCCATATTTCCACGCAGTACATAATTACGCTCCATAGCAGAGGTTTAACGAGCCTTTACTAAACATACTCAACGTTCCTGTCATTAATTCCCTCCTTGTGAAAGCTTCTTTGCCTATTGTAATTCTTCTCCTCAATTCCCTATTATTTTGACAATTTTCGTCCAAAACACTTCCGCGATGCGTTAACTGTTCCACCTGTTCTAGTTTTTTGCCCTCCTATTTCAATAATTTATCAATACCATTTATACATATTTCAATAACTTATCTTTTCTCTTTCTAGAACACCTCATCATTTTTGTTTTGTTTATTGATTCTCATCCCATATCTATTACACCTAATTTCCAATACACCCAGAAATGCTTAGAACCCCTTGGCTGGCTGACAAACTAGAGTTTAAGATACTTTTATATGAGCTTTAAATTATTCCACTGTGAATATTGAATCAGGAAAAAAACAAATCAAGGCATAGAGTGAGGCCAAAAATGAAAATATTCTTCAATACGCATAAATCGTATAAAATATTTTTCAAGGTATTTCGTGAGAGAGGAAATTACGCCCATCCACCAATACACAATTTTGTGCAAAATGGGAGGCACTAAGGGAACATAGTTTATTGAAATTAAATGGGATGAAAAATATAATTATTAAACAAGGAATACAAAAAACGCACATTGCTTGACGTTTTTGAAAGCACGATCGAGAGCAATTAGTTAATATCCTTTTCTTTTGTTACATGATTAGTTTTTTTTCTTGCGTCGCCGCTGCTTAACAATATATATATATACTATATACATATTAGCGTATTATACGTGTAGCATGTTGAGAAAGGAGAAATACGGACGTTTTAGGTCTGTACAAGGTGAGATGGAAGGATATCGGGGATTACTTGAGTGATGATTATGGAGTATAATACAGCGGAGGAGAAGAGAGCCATCGAGGGGTGTCAATGACATGAATAAAATAAACGGTAGAGAAAAGAAACGAAGCAAACATGAAGCAGGTGAGTGATCATCTCGAGAGAAGGGACCTAATATTCTTAAACTCCTATCTTCTCTCCCAGTCACGTGACCAAGATGAGGTTAAAATTACAAATGTCACAATAACTGTTCCAAATGATGCTGAGCAACATCGATTTATTATATAACCAGGGGCAAATAATGTTTAAAAAATCTCATTGGATGTCCTTCCATTCCAGATAGAAACTAATGTGACAAATATAGTTTTCGTGGCCCAATATATTTATATAGGTTAAAGGCACGAGAGGACCCTCTCTCTCCGTTTACTATCTAAAACTTTTCCATTTCCTTCACTCTCGGTCCAGCGTATTTCCTCCCTTCTTTTTTCAAGCCTATATCAGTGTATGACTCCAACCTCCACCCATCTTCCTACCTCTAAGAACAGGTTTTGGATTAATATAGCACTACACTCCATGTTCAAATTTTCAATAATCTTTCATATATTTTTCATTGAGCTTATCATTCAAGAGCTAGGAAAGTCGGATCGTTGCGTTCCTCTCATTTGAATCCCGCTTTCAATCGGAGATGGGTGACCTGGCGCCGTAACTGGCTGCCTCGCAGTAGTTAGTTCCTCACGTCTCCGGAAGAGAAAAGGGAAGCGCTTCCTTGAGAGGTCTCGCAGATAAGTCGACGGCAGCAGCGCTACCAACTATTATAATCCCAACCTCGTCCAAAACGCAATTCAGTGGATACGGCGTTCAAAATAAAGAAATTGAAATTCGAAAGCAAATCAAGTTTGGAAACCGCGTATGAAATCAAATTACGCCCATCTGTATAAAACCATCATTGTCTGAGAAATTTTACCAGCTACATACATCGGGTTGACGAAGTTACATGAATGTTTATTTACAATCGTGAATTGGAATCGGTATTGGTATTGATTTTTTATTAAAAATTTATTCATTATTCCTCACAATGTTTCTTTTTTACAGTAAGTAGACTTTTCAGAGACATGAAATTCTCATACAATGTAAAAATACACCTAAGTCATCATGAGTTTAAATTAGCAGAGTTATTGTTCAGCATACCCGAAGCGAGAAACCCATTGCCACTTGCAGCTAATTATTTACGGAAATTCGATCAGGTTCAGCACAAATATCATATCAGTAATTATATTAAGGCAGCAAAGTAGCTTTCAGATATACTGGCAACTGACCGCGCCCAAAAGTGAGCAATTATCGAAGTTATTTGCACAAGGAAATACTGGAGAATGATAAAAATGAAAAGGATGGACAGAGTAAGAATTGAAGAATTACTCCAAGGTGTAGGTGAAGGGAGAAGCCTAAATCAAACACTCATACGAAAGAGATTACAAGAGTTGAGATATCCTGGAGGCACGATAATTGGCTGAGGAACATAATTTAAGGAAGCTATGTGGGAAAGAATCAGAGAGGAACGTGGAATACAAGAACCAGGTATGAAAAATGCCGATGCGAGTAACTACGACAAAATTTGAAGGATGTGTCTTTAGCAATGCTATTGAAAATATATTATTACTCCCATCATACTACAATAGGCAAGATCATGCCAATAAAATTAGAGAGATTAAGAGTATAACAGATAGATTTAAGATTGATTTTTTACCACAAACGATAAGGGATCAGAATAATATTGTCCTACCTCGGTAGGGGTAAAAATATTCGGGTCAACATTAGTCTGGCATGTATTCACCCCCTGCCACACACCCTATCGGTAGCTTACAGGGTGTGTGGCAGGGGGTGAATATATACCAGAATAAACTATTAAAAGAATTGGATATCCAGATGGCAAAACGAAGGATTTCTCTGTCGTCGGCTGGTAATAGTCTGAATAACACACCCCAAAGAAAACCGGGCGAGCGTGGGAACTAGATCGTAGCTTTTGGTGGGAAGATGTGGTTTATTCTGGAATTAGTTCTACCCGTCCATACCTGGCAAAATGGAAGACCCCGATACAGTTTTCGGCGACCAGGTGGTCCTTGATGTAGTTGCAGCACAACTCCTGCGCCCCGTCGATGCACAGGTAGTCGGCAGTCAAGAGGATCTGACACACGTTCCATGGGGTGAGGCTGAGCGTCCGAAGGTACACGTACTCGAGGACTCCGTGCATGGCGCTCGATGTCACGTCCGGCAAGAAGGCGTCCCTCACTTCCACCGAGTGCAGAGTGGTGGTAAAAAGGGCCCTGGTTGCGACCGAGGGAGCAGGATGGTTGCGGGAGTCCGCATGGAAAGAAGGAAAATCACAGGAATCCAGAATTAGAGTTTTTACAAGAACGTCCAGAAATTGCAACAGACTTTTCCTCTTTTTTTTGCCAAACAAAAAATAAATTGAAATTCACGCACCAAAAACAAGTGTTGTGCTTTGCAGATATTTCACTTCGTGTACGCGTCGAGTTTTTGACATCCTGCTTGGATGAATTTGATTTTACAATGAACGTATTTTTATAACGAGGATATAAATGATCGTTTTGTGAAGAATTACTAAAAAAAATAGAGAGATAGATCACTTTAGGTCACTGGATAACCTGAGTTTAATTGCAACTACAAAAGCGCAACGATTGCACTTACCACTAAACTACTAGAACATACAAACTTGTTTTATTCATACGGTTCCACAGAGGGAGGGAATCATTCTAGCCACGAATTACCGTGCGTTATTAGTAGACGAGGTCATGAGAGAATGTTGAGGAAAATTTTGAGCAGATGTGCATCATTTCTGAAGGAATCATTTCTCCCTCTTACACTTCGTGAGCACGTGCGAAGGGAAAAATAATTTCGGGCAATTCTAACTGACCGAGAAAATTTTTAACCAAATGTGAATGGTCCCCGTAGGGAGCACTGGTTGGCTAGTGACCCATCGACCCTGTGCGATACACCCTCCAGGAGGAGGAATGTTGAGTGGGTGCGCGGGGGGGGGGTCTCTCTCTCACCTGAAGTACGAGCTGCACGCGGAGAGAACGGCACGGTGCACGCGGAACACGGTTCCGTCGTCGAGTCTGACGGTTGCGTCGCAAAGGAGGTTCTGCTCTCGGAGTTGTTGCAGGGTGAGGAGAGAGTGCGTGCTCATATAGCGGGCCCTGTCGCCGCCTCCCGAACCCTCGCCCTGCCCCACGGTCCCTCGATCCTGCGGTGTTCCCTCGGAGGTGCTCTCCTGAGACGAGCTTCCCTCATCCTCCAAACTATACCACTCCATTTGAACACTTGCCCGTACTCAACTACCTGGGACTTCCTTAGACCTTTGCGTCGCCCTCGGCTGCTACTCTTCCAGTGCTACTTCTCGCTTACAAACTCGATCGAATGGAGCTGGTGAGGAATTTGTCCCGCTAACTACCGCAGTCAGGCCGGGGGAAATGTCGCGGTGGCCGTGGCAACGGGGTCGACGGTGACAATACTCCCTGAATTGGATTGGCGTTGCCATTGTTGAGAGGTATTACCGATGTACCTTGCTATGCACTAAATCAGATGGACGCACCCTCCCAATCACTTTCGAACGATAGCAGTCGCATCGGAACTAATGATTTCCTCCTGTAACTTTGCACCTTCACGAAATTTTCTCAACAATGCATAATCTTAGTAATTTTCTTGCAATAAAGTAAAGGGTAAAGTGAAAAGTTCTCGGCCTGACGCGGAGATGGTGTTCAAGTTCAGCGAAAATTCATGATTCCTACCTGGATGCACGTGTCATTAGATCGCAATACAAGTTTCAACTTGTTCTAACGAGTATTTTGTTTGCATGTATTGTTGCAGTAGACGTCTTTCGTGTTTTTCGTTGAAATGGAAAAACTTGAATTTCATGCGCTCATAAAATTCTTCATTTTGAATGAATTAGCCCCTAAGGAAATTCATCCGAAGTTGACAAAAAATTTACGGGAACTCTACTCCTTTAATATCAACCGTTAAAAAGTGGGCAGCTGAATTTTAACGTGGTCGCACATCCCACCAAGATGATCCGCGTGAAGGACGGCCAAAAACCGCAACCACACCGGAAACCATCGAAAAGGTGCACCATATCGTGTTGGATAGACGAGTGAAGGTAAGTGAGATAGCTAAGGCCGTGGGGAAATATCGGAAGAAAGGGTGCGGAACATCTTGTGTACAAAGAATTTGGGATGCGAAAGCTCTGCGCAAGGTGGGTGCCGCATTTGCTGAATTCCGATCAAAAGCAAATGCGCAAACGATTTTCGCAGCGAGGTTTGGACCGATTGAAGAGGGAACCAGCCGATTTTGTGCAGCGATTTCTCCCCATGGATGAGACGTAGGTCCCTCCACTACATGCCAGAAACGAAACAGAAGTCGAAGTAGTGGGAGGAAGCCGGTGGTTCAGCACCAAAGAAAGCTATCGCATCTCCCGGAAAGGTCATGACTAGTGTGTTTTTGGATGCGAAAGGGATCCTGTTAATTGATTACCTTGAAAAAGGCAGAACAATTACAGGAAAATATTACTCCAACCTTCTTGATCAGCTTAACCCTCTTAGTGCGGCGGGGATTCCAGGGGTACTAGTGAGAAGTGCGAAGGTTAATTTAAGAAAATGTATCACTTCAGGAAAAAAAACATTATGAAGTTATTTGTTCATACATCCATATGCAGTTTTTTTATTTTGAAATATAACATTGTAGTTAATAATGATGTAATACATTTACATCATCTGAAAAATAAATGTAATCATTACAGTATCATAAATTTGAAGAATATTTTTTTAGCTATAGTATTTCGATTTTTAGACACAAAACTAACATTTTTTTTTAAATATTTTTCGATAAAACTACGACATTTAAATAAAGAATCAAAAAGACATGTAGAAGATATTATAAATAAATAAAGAAAAACCAGTGAATTGCAAATTTTTTGTCAGCCTCTGCATAGTTCAAAAAAATTGCGAGAAGAGGCCTGTCATGAAGAAGAAAAAAATCATCTTTCACCAGGAAACGTACCTGCTCACAAAGGTGCGTTGGCGGTGGAAAAAACTACGGGATTTTGGGGTATTATTTGCTCAGTCATCCCCCTTTTCACCTGATTTAGCACCCTCAGAGTTTAATCTGTTCCCAAACTTGAATAAATTTGTTTCTGGTAAGCGCTTTGCGTCCAATGAAGAAGTTGAGAGTAGATGGATATTTTCACAGCCTTTCGTACTCTCTATTCCGGGAAGGAATACTGGTGTTAGAGAAACGCTGGGCCAAGTGTGTTAAAGTCAATGGAAATAATGTATAAATATAAAATCATTTTTTAAGTGCAAATCGCGGTCAAATTATCAGGCCGAGAACTTTTCACCTTAACCTCTTAGCGCATTTCCACGAAATAAAACTTTATTTTACGACGCGCGTTTCGACTCACATAAGGCCATCCGCAGGTGCAAGACTGACGACTTAACGGTAGACGGAAAATTTTTAATGCTGTCGGAACAGCTAGGGAGGGAAGGGGAGAGTTTTTGGCCGTACGCAATTCGACGAGCATTGCGTCCATTATCTCTGGTCGATGACATTCCAGGTCAATCCAGAGGGCACACTATTCCATTCATTTCTGGAGGGCATTAAAGTTAGAATGCAGGAGGACGTCGAAAGATTTAAAGAGAGACGCACGCATGGAGTACGACCCAGCAGCACCTGTCCATCTTTCGCCTACATTACGAATTAAATGTCTTAATCAAGTGAGTTAAGATGCGGCGGCGAAGGGTAAACCGATTCGCATCCACCCGCCCCTTATTGTTCGAGAATATTCAAACCGCGGCGGGCGAGGAAATTTCAGGAAGGACTGTGACTGTACTGAAAAAAAGTGTATAGTTTATAAAAGAAACCTAATTCACGGAGTTTATAGCATGAGGATATCTCATGCTATAAACTTTGCAGGGGTCACGCTGAAAATGAGAGACAGAAAGTTAAACAGAAGTGAAAATGAAAAAGGAGCGCGGTGAATATGAATGAATGAATTAGAATAAATATGTTAGGAATATTTGGCGAGAAGGGAAATGGAAGGTGACCACGAGGAAGGCCAATTTGTATGGTCCGAGTGAAGGGAGGGATGCGTCGAACGGAAAAGTTAACCGTATGGACGCATTCAAGGAAGTATCAGCATTGTGGAAAGGGAAGAGTGCAGCACTGCAGTCTGTCTTTGGATTAAATTGCTGACGATGATGAGGCGACCATGTGAATTCCCTTCGATATTCCTCAACACATACTCGAATGAGGCAATTATGAAAGTACTAGCAATATGCGTGTGAGAAACAAGGATGGAGTGGGGAGGACACCCACCCATCTCAGGGTCGCGGATGATATCGTAAACAGAACAGAGAATCGAGGAGACTGGACTTAATCCTTGAAAACAACGTGGCAAGTGCATGAAAGAACTTATTGCCAGAAAACTAAAATCCCGGATGCGGAATAAAACGACTCAATGAGAACATCGTATTGCAGGAGGATAAATGACTGCCGGTGAGATCATACGTCTGCCTTGTCACATCGAAATGAAGAGATATAATGAACATATTGAAATTAAATGAAATTGTTGACTTTGTAATTCCACGCACTTTATTTAAAAACACGGTCCAGGTTTCGACGTTGAGCGTCATCATCAGGTGGTGCCTGATGATGATGTCTAACACCGAAAACTGGGCCGTGTTTTTAAATAAAGGGAGTGAAAATGCAAAATCAATAATTTCATTTCATTTCAATATGTCATGCAAATTCCAAAAAGTTATGCCGGGCACAATAAAAGATATTATGAATATTGAGCGAGAAGGAGCCCAAGCTAAGAAATCGGCCAGCAGGAAAATACTCAAAGAAGTGAGTCTCATGAAAAATAAAGTAGAGTGCGGCAAGAAACAGAATGAATTGTGAATTAACACTGCAAACCACACATCCTTGCAATGGCTTTCAGTTTAAGTTGTGTAGGTTGATATAAATATTCATCATTTTCAAGTGCCGCTCAGTTGTATATGGTTATAATATGCTTGAATATAAATACAAATGTATAAAATACATTGGAAATGGTTGTCTAGACAGCATATCCGTGAGAAACGGCAAATAAGGAGCTATCGCCAAGGAAGAGAACCCTGAAAACACTGACATTTAATCAAGACTTGACACTGATAAAAATGGTTCACCGGAAGAATAACTCCAAGAAGAAGTCTTCGATAGTTGTAGGTACACTGAAAGTAAAACTGGAGGTTGACCTCGATTCGTTCTCCGAAAAGGACACCTCTTGATGCAGTCAACTTATTCTTCATTCATAGCCCACAAATTTTCACTGAAGATGTTCACCGAGTCTGCATGCCGGCCGACATGGCAGTGTTTCATTATTTCTTTGCGCGCGTAGTGCCTCCCGAGGATGTTCCATTTGTATCAACACCAGCCGAAGGTCAACCTACGATGAAGTTTCATAGTTTCCTTCTCTTGTGTCATAATGTGAGTATATTTATCCGAATGCTTCTGGAACAACATTCTGAGGGAAAAGTCTGGGGCCCGAGTGATAGCTGTAATACAGGATGGATTGGATCCTGTAAATTGTATTTATTTGAATTGAAAAATCGACGGGGGATTGAGAGGTTGCGGTGGCTATCGTACTGGCTTCCCACCCAGAAGGCCCGGGTTCAAATCCCGACGGCGTTGAATATTTTTCAGAGGTATCTTGATCCCTACTCGAGGTGCTTTGTGGAGGGCACTTTGAGGGAGTACGCCGTCCGTCGGATGGGATGTTAAACTGCGGACCCCTTGGCGCATTTCGTTAAGAGTAGGTCAATGCCGACGCCGGGTTTCTCTCCACCCTTCATCCTTTCCTGTCCATCCCCTATGGCGCAAATGACCTTAGCTGTCGGTCGACTCCCCTAAATACTACTACTACTATTTGAAAAATCGACGCATGGAAGTGATGTCAACCAATGCAAGTTAATAACCAATGAAAATGCAATTTGAGCCCACTCCAGTATTCAAAAGTGTGACAACATTGTCATTACGCCTTCTCCTCCACGTCCTCTCCCGTCCCGTCTCCGTGTGTATATACTCTGGATACCACACTAAGTTTTCATTCATATTCTACGGTTACAGTCGCATGCTAAATTAAATCTCCTCTCTCTCTCTCTTATCTTTCTTCTTAATTGATCCTGATTCTCCAAAAGCATCTCTATTAGTCCCTTTTGTTATCTCTTCCTCCTGCGTGAGAGAAACCCTTTCGGGAATCCCTTTAGCGTGCCTGCATCGGTACCCCTTTCAGTCGTGCGCAGAAATGGAAACCGTCCTTTCCTTTCATCCACCACGCACATCTCCTCACTCTGCCACCCTCCCTCGCCACTCCCTCTTCATAATTAGATCCTTGAAGAAAAAACTGAGAGTGATTCACAAAAAACGGAACGAGAGCTCGGAATGGCTCATAATTTACAAAAAATTAGTTCGTGAATTGAATAGAGAAAAGAAAATAGCCAAAGATAGTTTTCTACAGAAAATAATCGGGATAGATAATGGAAATAAATTTTACAAGTACCTCCGGAGGAGGAAAGACAACAGGGAAAACATAACAGCTTTAAAAAAAGAGGATGGGACACTAATCGTCGATGATAAGGAAAAGGCTAATACGTTTAATAATTGGTATGCAAGTGTATTTAAGGTTATGGTAAATAAAAAGGATCCTGTAGATTCATCTCTGAGTCAACAAGGAGGCGAAAAAATATTAAATACCAAAAGTATTAAAACGACGAGCGCAGAAATTTATAAAAAAATTATGAAAATGAGGGCAAATAAATCAAAAGGGCCAGATGGTATCTCAATTGACTTGCTTAAATTGGGCGGTAGTGTAGTTTCAAATTATATAAATCATTTATTCAATGTTACGTTAAACAATAATGCTCTGCCAAATGCTTGGAAGGAGGCATATGTTACGCCAATTTTCAAAGGAGGAGATAAGGCACTAGTTGATAATTATAGACCGGTAAGCTTGACATCAGTTGTATGCAAGCTATTAGAAAAGATAATGGCTGATTGTCTCTGGGACCTGTGGGAAAGTGAGAATTGGTTGTATAGTCGCCAATACGGTTTTAGAATAGGGCACTCTTGTGAAACTCAGCTATTAGGGTTCTGCCAAGAAATGTTCGACTCTATGGATGCGGGAATAGAGGTGGATGCTATAATAGTCGACCTGTCAAAAGCCTTTGACAAAGTTGACCACGATCGCTTAATGCTTAAGATGGGCCAATTGCCACTACACACAGATGGAAGAGTAATCTCTTGGGTCAGAAATTTCATGGAAGGTCGAACACAAAGGGTAAAATTAGGAGAAGTGTATTCTGAAAAAGCAAGGGTAACATCGGGAGTCCCACAAGGAAGCGTACTTGGCCCGCTATTGTTTTTAATATATATAAATGATCTCCCAATAAATATTAATTCTCAGTTAAGACTTTTTGCAGACGACTGTATTATCTACAGGAAAGTCGAAAATGACAGAGACCGTGACAAACTTCAGAGGGACATTAATAAAATGGCAGATTGGGTGACAAAAAATGGGATGGATATTAATGTTAACAAATGCAAATCCATCACTTTTAGCAATAAGGTAAATGGAAACCATAGGGATTATAAATTCTCAGAAAATGTCATTCCTAGAAGTGATACTGTCAAATACTTAGGTGTATATTTAACTAAGGACTTGGGGTGGGGGCTAAATGTGGAGTACATCTATAAGAAAGCTTTCAAAACTCTTCATTGGGTAATGAGAAACCTCAAAGGGAGCGTTAGAGCAACCAAGGAGAAGGCTTATCAGACCCTAGTAAGACCAATTTTAGAGTACGCTTCTCTTGTATGGGACCCTCATGAAGAAGGTCATATTAAAAAACTGGAAAAGGTGCAAAGAAAGGCTGCCCGATATGTACTGGGGAAGCATAGGAGGATGGAGAGTGTGTCTGACATGCTAGAAACGCTGGGCTGGGAACCTCTAGAATCTAGAAGAAAAGTAAGCAGACTTTGTGGAATGTTCCGAATTTTGAAGGGGGAGAAAGCTTGGGCAGATCTTAGGAAAGAGGCGGGGAACCCAAATTTTATAGGCAGAAATGATCACAAATTTAAAATAAAATGCCGGGCACAGAGGACCAATAAAAAAAAATTTTCTTTTCTAAATAGAACAATTGTTGAGTGGAACACCTTACCTGCAAAAATATTCGAGCCCTTTCCTAACAGAGTGTATACTTTTAAGAATAGATGTAAGGTATATATGTAAAAATTTGATTTATGTGTGGTGTATGGTATTATATGTTATAGCTTAATTTTTTTTTTATGTATCTTTTTTTTTTCTTGCTGGTTAATGGTTGTAAATGGGATGAGGATTCACTTGTTTTGTTAAAGAGATCTGTGTTTGTCTGGTTTTATGTATTATATTTTGCAATTGTTTGGGACTTGTGTGCCACCTGACAGTGTCTATTAGCACATGTGTATTTATAATAATAATAAATAAATAATACCTCCTCTTTTATTCCTTCTTCAACCTGTCTTTATGCTGTCCAAAATGCTTATTCTCTCCTCATTCCTCTCCCCGCCTCTCCCGTTTATTACGACCCTAGAAACTCAATCTACCTCTCAATGTGTCTCCTCCATTAATTTTTTCCTGAATCTCATTCTTTTACTTCCTCTCTTCTCCATTCGCCATTTAAAGCACCGACGTTAGTCTCCTTCTCCGTTCAATTTTTTCACCCATTATTCTCCACATTCGCATCTTCAAATCCTCCGATCTATTTATCCTCTGGCCGAAGAGAGAAATGAACCTCTGTGAAAAGCGATGCGATTTTTAATTTTAGTCAATCAATTTCGACGTTCGAGTTCATTTTCAAGGTGAATGTACAACATATCTTGCGAACTTGTACAAATTTCTTTTTCTCTTTCCATTTTGAATGCGAAAATATCCCGCAAAGAAACTTCTGAATTCATAAATTATCTTATCGTCTTGTAGAAAAGACAAGGTCGCAGATTCATGCAGAGACACGCTCCATGTTTGAAAGATTAGTGAAGACTTTATCGGCCATAATCGCGAGAGAATTCGGGCACGGGGGCGAGCAAAGGGTAGTAGATCCGTGCCCCGGAGACCCCCTCGCGCAGCGGACGGGGGTCTCCGGGAAGGGGGAATGCAGTAATCGGGGCCACATTGAAATTCAACCCTCGCCGTCCCCCTCCTTACACCCTCCGCAACACGCCCCCCGCAAATCCCCTCACATCCCCTCTCTCGAGCCTCCCTCCCCTCCCTCTTAATCTGCACCCCTTGACCTTTCGACGCGCCTCCACCGTATCAACCCGCCTCATCCCTCTTCGCCTGATTTTCTCGCTCCGATAGATGGCAGCAGTCGTTCTCGCGATCATCTCGCCCGATTATGAAATAAAAACTCAAAATTCAGCAATATTTTATTTCAAATTACCAAAGTAGAATATCATTAGCACAATTTAATATTTAATTAATCGGTATCCATAATTTTGCAAAGACATCTCCAAAAAGCACGCTTTCTTGATGGAATACAAAGAGTAAATAATATTTTCAGGATTTCCTGCTCCTGAGAATATCAGCTTAAGTAAGGTTTGGAAAATATCATCAATGTACTGCAGAAATCCCCGAACTCTTAAAGTGAAAAATGATTACTGAGAAAACTTTCAGCCAAACAAGACCAAGGAATTGCAACCATAGTGAAACTTATTAATTTTGGGATGAGGCAAGTTAAGTAGAAAGAGAAAGTTTGAAGCTCTGAAGAAATAGGGAGAAGAAATAGGGAGGTAATCATTTCAGGTAGGTATCTTGAGAATTCCATGCGGTTATCCGTTCCCATAGTTGTGGAAGTATTGATGCAAGGAAGTGGAGAGCGGAGACTTTTGTAACAGATATTTATTTATTTGCACAATTACGTTACAGTTAGGCGATTTTCCTGGTGGCAACGGTCAGGTTTGGTCACAGTTATCTCTTACAACGAAAATTACATACGGACACATATAAAAACAGATAAGAGACAAAATATTTTTACATACAATGACACTTCCACATCACATACAAAATGCCGTCCACATCACAGACAAACAATATTTTCATGACTACAACGAAGTTTATTACCCAGTGGCTGATTTACATTTATACTTAAAACTTCTAAAATTGGATGGAAAGGGCTCAAACAAACCTCCAGGCAGTGGAACTAACGTGGTACTATCGTAGGATATTTTAGATCCTATGGTGTTTCTTTTCAATCATAAACTCATAGGTGAATGGGATGATTGGACTAATATTCTTTCTGCTCTCGATATGAAAGTTCGGAAAAATCAGACGAATTGGCTATACAAGAACTTAGGCACAAAGATTATGTTATGGTGACATTGGAAGAGGGAACCAAAATAACCCGCGGGAACAAGCCTAGACTGAACCATAGCGGACTGACGGGGGAGGAGCTGCGTACTTTTAAGTAGGACGCTTGTCGTTCGGCAAGGTTGTAGATGCTGAATGGATGGCCGAGGGGAGCACGAGATGGAAGAGTAATGCCAACCAAACACAGTATTGTACGTAAACGAAGAAGAAGAAGGTGTGGATGGGATTATATTCCCAGAAGTGCATCAATCCGTATTTTGTTGGATTCCGATGGAGATCCAACTCAGTGTGGTTGAGATCGATCGGAGTCCTTCACTGATCGTTTTGTTAGATATGAGCACGCTCAAGCGGCCCTGGCGGAGGGCCACTTCCCCTTCATGTCCCTTCACTCCCTCCCACTGAACGCCCACAACCGGCCGATCCCTTCTCCTCGCACATACTTTGTGAGTAATATTTCATGCCCTTCCTTCGTTCCCCGTCCTTCTCTCCCTCTTAAGGCAAACCTTTTCCAAGAAATGATCACTGGAGCCCACTTCTTCCCCCTCGACGAACACTCTCATTCGGTGCCTGGGTGAATATTTCAGCAGACTGCTGGGAACTAGAGCAGAGGCGGAGGTTGGGGGAGAGAGCATTGTCGTTTGCAGGGGAGTTGAAACAATAAAGCGATTGAAAAGAGATGTTTTCGCCGATTCCACACTTGTGGGCTCATATTTTCCTTCGACTTTAGTCATCTCAAATCTGCAGAGAGAGTTACAAGATCGACATTCTCCCAGAAGAGGATTTATTCCTAACCTTCTGCCTTGGGAGAATTGATCTAATCTTTTGCTTTACTTTATTACCTTATTTTTATCAACCAAAAATCTATCGCCAACTAATCCATTTAAGTGGAACTTGAATGTCATTGTACCATGCATTTTAGGGGGGCTAACGGTACACTGCCTTGCGCCTCTCCTGAAAAGTATTACTTTCATGAAAACTTCTTGAACTCCTCAGCAACCTCTTCACTTTTAATTAGTTTACGAAATGATATTTTGATTATGCCACTACATAGGATAAACTCGTATGTATTCCCACACGATGAGTAAACTTGATTATGGGCAACAGCTTTACAAAGGTTTCTTTTCTTCACATCTCAATTGATTAAACCATAGAAGAGCCATTAAATGTGGGATATTTTCATAAAGAAGCCATCAGCTACACAGACGATGCTGCAACACGAGGAATGCAAACCACTTTTAAAAATATGTTAAATGATGGAATTAATTACGATTTATGGCATTAAGACTCCATTGACAGCAATTAAAAATGTACACCGAGTATCCTGGGATTAATAAACCACACAGGTTTTTGCATAAATACCAAGTTTACCAAAACCAGAGGCTATCTTCGAAATTTCACCGTGACGACCTTTGAGTCATTCTTCTCGAACGTCGTTCATTTAGTTAATTACCGTGCGTTCTCTAGTTAAGAAAGAAAAAATAGATATTATCCTCTACAACGGCTTAAACAAAAGGCAGCCATGGCTAGAAAATTTCTTTTCTAAGTACATAACTCAAGCCAACGTACTAATGTCATCAAAACTTTGGAAAAACCGATAAGTTCAACAGGGGAGTCAATGCAAACTGTTAAGTAAAACGCGATCATTCCGCTTTCGATATGTATGCAATACTATAGCATATAAGCTGAATATATTCCTTATGCATCGGATTACGAATGGGGAAACACGACAACATATTGAAATCAGAATATTCGCCTAGTATTTCGGTAATGGTATTTCTGGAGCGATTTCAGTGGCCAATAACGTCATTAAATCGCTAATAAAGCCCTCCGGTAATGATATTCCTATTTGGTGAAAATTGGAGGTCCTTTTTAACAGTCCAGGTATTCGCTAGTACGCCATTGAAAGAAGCATTCTTATTTTGATGGATATTCTGTTGTAAATAAGCAAATATAGCAATGCTATTTCATCACCAGACTACGGCTTTCAGAGAAAAGTTTTCCGGATGATTACGTCCTTACGTATAACCTGAAAACGAATGAACACGATGAGGAAATTAAATTTAAAAAAATATCACTGTCAGTAATTTTACCTCACGGCAGAAATAGCCTGGACTCATTCATGACTTTTTAGATTGTCCTTTCTATCCCCCGTGTCACCTCGAGAGGTCACGGGACAACGAATCGAGTTTGCGCCTCCCCTCAAATGATTCCTCCTCTCTAGTCTCCGAGTTATTCCACCATTTTACGATGCTCCCATACGTCTGCTTGATCTTGAGAGTTCTGAAATTCGGCGGGTTGTGCAGTGCGAAAGCATTGGCTGTTGACGCGAAGCATGAATCTCGGCGAATTCCCTCGGCTTAGTGCTCCTCACCTTCCACGCCCCCCTCCCCTCCCCGCTCCCTTCCCCAGGAGGGACTCAGGGAAAGGAGGCAGCGGGGAGATCACCAGGACGTGAGTGCCAACATGTATGAATTACTCGAAGAGCGGCGGGAGGGCAAAATGGGGGAGGCGACTGCAGTCTCCATCAAGAATGCGATGAAACTCTAAAACCATGGATATTATATAGTATCTTTGAAAAATATCGGAATCAACATAATTTTTTAATGTTATGGTCCGTTGTGTTAGAAGAAATAAATTTGGATAATTATCCATATATCTGATACCACAAATAGCATCCCGGAATCTCTTATTTATTAACAGTGGAGTAGTTACGGTTCCAGCAATAAAATTGCTCTGTTCTAAATCCTGTGAGAATCAAGTTGGTTCCACATGAAGTATCACATTATTTTCTGATTGCCTTGATCATTTCCCATATATCTCCATAGCTTTTGTATTAGCGATGCAACGTGTTCTTATTTTGGATCCTTCCACAGAGACTTCCATTCACTAGTAGTGGTAGTATACTGACCCAATCCGATTATCATCTTAACTGACGTCTATGAACTCACTCAACTTGCTTATACAACATTACCTTCACGCCTTGGTAATATTTAATTTTTGCATTCCTCATTACACTGCACTAGTTCTTCGTGGTTCAGGCGTCGATGAGCACCAACTCTACCCGTTCACACCCGAAGATGCTACTGTGCTAAGCGCGGCCTCCGTTTTCTCTCCGTGATTGAGAATGTTGCTGTTAGGTCATAGGGCTGTTATGTCTCGAATTCATGCAGGTTCCCCATTCACCCATTAATTAGTGACCTCTATAATAACTTTTTTCTTCTTTCCCAAAAAGTAAAGAAGGGAACGCATTATCTGCCGATGATTAGCATAATGAAGATCTTTCTGCTGGATTCCCATTTTCGTAGAAAATATTTTTTCGGCATCGATATATACATTTTTTTATCGAATCTATCATCGAAAGTTCTGAAATATTTTTCATTTATTTTCTTCAGGATATTTAAACCTCATTTTTCTTGGCAGCTAGGTCACTGAGTTTTTGTTACGGTCCTGGATAGTCAAAGAGCTTCAGGAAAGCGACATGTACCGGAAACGGAAGAGCATTGATGCTTAATATTCTGTTAAAATATTTTAATTCTTCAGCCCTATCTCTTCTAAAACTTCATTTGACGGATAACGAGTAACGGGAATCAAAGCAAGACTCCCAGCCAAGGTGACGCAAGACTTCTTCCTCTCTTCGTCTCCATCACTCACAAGGATGCATATATTTGCAATCATTTCGCACAGCGAGGAACGATAAAAGCCTACCCGTCAAACGCAGCCCATAAAAGTCATCATAATGGACCTGTTTGACTCGTCTCTCTTCTCCGCCAGATGATTCACGAAGGCCCATTTCATGCTAGTTCCTCCCTATCCACCCCTCGTAACCTCTACAACACCCCCCCCAGCCCCACCACCGTAGGACCCTTTCTACGGCGGCGAGAAAATCGCCCACATGGCGGCACCATAACTATTCCCTCCCTTCCCACCTGCTTCCACCCGGCCGCGGAGTCTTTCTCCCTCTCCACAGTACCCTCGACCCCTCCCCGCCGATAACTGCCAGTCTCGGCAGAGTGGGAGGGGCCTTAGACGTAAAGAAACTCGGAGAGACTTCTATGCGTTCAGTTATTGCTTTTGTCGTTGGAGGAAACGTTCGAAACGCTCATCATTTTGCGAATAACCGTGATCTCGTTGCCCGTGCTTCGTCATATCACCAATACCTGCCTTGCAATATTTCGGTCACGATGAAGAGAAGGGTTCTGATTAATCAATTGCGGAGACTTGTCTTTGGGCTAAGTAGCCAAACCATTACTTTCGAAAACCAATGAATGATAACGAAAATATATAGCCTTCCGTAGAATATGTACTACTTTTCAAGTAACTAAGACTGTGATAAATATATGTGCGCTCACCCTTATATTTTTCAAAAAATAAACGTAACACTCGAAGAATTAAATTTTCGATGGATAACCATTATTAAAAGAAAGAACAAGAATGTAGTAAAAAAAATAGGGCGTAAGGTAAGAGCGATAGAAAAGAACGAGGCTTTGCTCTACTTCTTTCGACCAATGCAATCGAAAGATTTAGATCTAAAAAGAAAATATGAATATATTCTTTTCCGATTAAAAAGTTGTATGAAGTCTTGAAAAGTATTTACAATTATTATTGCTATTCCATCGATTTAGGTAGGTTTGGATAGACACAAGACTTATGCAACGGCAAAGCGACACATTTTTTAGTGCAGTCTTAGAAAAAAACAATCTGACAATCAATATTGCAATAGACCCGTCTGCAATTCCAAATATATATTCCTCCTTCATTCCGTCCATCATTCTTATCCTATGCATTTCTTAACATTCTGCCCTCTATCACACGCTTCACCGTCCAATTGCTATGCAAAACTTTCTTTATCCATCTTTCCTGGCTCCCAAAATGCATCCCCAAAATCTCCTTTTCTCACCCACCATGCCTTTCTTCGTTTGTTTTCCTTTTTGTCCATTTCACCTTCTCCATACCCAAATTTCAAAAGCTTCCAATCTACTCTCATCGTCTTACAAGAACAATCATGATTCCGCTTCGTACAAAGCCACGCTCCGTATCAAGGTTTTAACCAGCCATTTCTGTAGATAGATAGCTCTTTACATAATACTTACTCAATGTCGCTGTCATTGATGTCATATACCTCGTTAAATCGTCTTTGTCTAGCGAAGTTCTTCTTGCTCCTCTACTTCCTTTGATCATCTTGGTCCAAAACAATTCCGAGATAGATACATCGCTTCACCTGCTCTAGTTTCCGATATCTTATTTTTATATTCATACATAGTAAGCTTAATCTTTTGGAAATGCCATGCACAGATTTATTGTTAAGTTGATTCTCATCTCATACCTATAACACTGCCATTCCATTGCTGCTCAGGAATTCTCAAAACCAACAGGCTGACTGCCTAAATAAAGCTTCAAATTTACGGAGCATGTGAATACGTCCTGATTGTGTTCTATGTTCCTCTCTGCTAGTTACCTCAATATTACTATGAAACGTCACGCGTGTGCGAGCGAAGAGTGATGGATCTACACCCCCCCCCCCCCCAATAATTTAATATAATAATAATATAATAAAATCATAGGAAATAAATAAGAGGAAAAAATTACAATATAAAAACAAAATTTATTGCTTTTAACCAGTTATTTGATTGCCTTAAAATTCATTCAATGATACAGAGTACGTTTCCGACTTGGTCTTGTAGGCAGCGAGTATTAAGTCAGATTCATAGATACCAGTTCTGGAAGGCAGGCAGCTAATAACAGATAAAGATGGTTGCCAAAACTGGAATCTCATATTTCTTGGTTTAGAAATCCGAATAGCCAGCAGTGTTGTCTAGAATTGCCGGCGATGCGAGATGGAGGCATTGGAAATCCGCAGTCATACAGTCAATTCAGGCGTCCTGTTTTACTGCCCTCGCGGCATATTTTTCAGAAGCAAGACTTCCACAAGAGTGATGCACACACTTTGTACTCGTGAACCTGAGGCAAACGCTATTGAAATCCGCCATGGCTAGCCACGGGATACCACCCTCGATTGATATCAATTACCTATTCCGGAATGGAATGCCCCAAAACAAGATTATTAGCGTATTGTTTTAACCTATCGTAATTTCATCCTCTGCTGAATATTCGCTCCACTCCATGCTGAATATTCGCTCCACTCCATGCTGAATATTCGCTCCACTTTATACTGAATATTACTCATCCCCGGGATTTTCATTGGAATCATGTAATAATGGTAATAATGGTCATTTAAATACGATAATATTGCGAGTCTGGAATCAACGTCGGTGTCGAAACGTTTTGCAATAATGGGATACATTGGGTTATTTCGCATCAAGGATGAGGCGTTTAAGGGTTATCTTAACGTTCACAGGCAATCGTAGAAAGTAGGTGAAATCCATATTCACGCTCGGGTAAATTTAATGTAATATGGAAAGGGAGATGAGGGTTATATGGAATCTCTTACTACCTAAAATAAGGCACATCTCATTGAAAAGTTATACTTCTGCCCATATATGTTGAAACATGATAATTTTGTATATCTGGTACCATTTTGGAACTCGTAAATATTGTTTTAATAGTTTGTTTTAAATATTCCCGGATCTATACTCGTGCTTGAGCAAATCTTACGTATGATAGCAAGGGTTATGCGGTATAGCGAGGGTTATGGGATACATTGGGTTATTTCGCATCAAGGATGAGGCGTTTAAGGGTTATCTTAACGTTCACAGGCAATCGTAGAAAGTTCCTTTATTAAAAATAGAGTTAATACATAAGTTCTTTTAATAAAATAAAGTATGCACCTGTGCAAACATTTTTTCCGAGACAAGAAGGAATTTCTATAAAAGTAGAGAAATTAAAATGGCTGATTCTGAAGAATACTTATACCAAGTTCATATTTTAAAATAGCATCTCCTCACTTTTTTAAAATAATATTTATCGTGATTTTAAACTATTTAACACAATCGTACTAGTATATATCTCGAAATAAAATATTTTTTTACGCTTCTTAAAGCAGTATGGCAATATAATTTTAGAATTTATTATTAAATTGAAATTGTTATTTCATTTTTCGTGTTGTAAGCTAGTCGCTAGATTCTTTTCTTCTAATTGCAAATAAAACATGAGTACATAATGATCTGGTGTCTAGAAAAAGGTTTTTCCAAGGAATTTTTGAAGCTTTAACATTACATTTTAGTTTCTATCATGCCGAAGATATTTTTTATAACTGCTTCATCCGAGTTACGGGTCGACAGGAGATACTATATCGCTTGAAATAATGTAGACCACACAAAAAGACATTTGATAAAGAACCTATGAACTGCCCCGTAAGGTTGTAATTTCCCATTTTCCACCAGAAACGTAACGGATGAAGAAGACCTACGCTCAAAGATGACTTTACATGAGCATAATTACGTCGAATTGAAAGTTATAAAAAAGGTATTTTTCTATCCTCAGATGAATTTTCTGAATGGGATTTCCGATAGTAAAATATGCATTATTACGTTCATTGTCCATTGTCAAGAGAAAGCACGAATATTAGTCCACTCAACAAAGACCAAAGATGCAGTGTCTACTATACGGTCATACTGCTTAGTTACATCACGGCGATTTTTCCAAGATGTCCGCTCATCTGTGTGGGTCTTGAATGTATGAAAAATTCTGTTCGGTTTATTTGATCCGTAAAAATCCTGTAAGCATTTTAAATTCCTGCTTATGGAGGCTTTATACTCCCTACTTAGATTTGATATCATAATTTAGAGGTGTGTAATGTTGTACATAACCTCATAGTGGGATACGGGAATGGGGTCTAGGATAAGATGGGGAGGAGTGATGGAAAGAGCAGTGGGAGAGTCGAAGGAAACGGTGGGCAGCGAGGCGAGGGATAGGGAATTAAGGTTATAGATATATATAGATATAAAATAGATCACATTGGTATACAGGAAAACCCGTATGTCAACGTGACCCATTTTATCCTGTTTGCAATAATGCTTGGAGAAGCCCAATGCATATTTTTTTCAATAATTTCAGTTGAAGAAATGATGCTGGGTGAGACAGGATAGGGTGAAAACATTTGAACAAGCACCAAAATTAATGCTGCGAAGTAAGGCGCGTTTAGGAATCGGGAGAGTGATAGGCAGGAGAGGGGATAATAGGAGACACTGCGGTGGGCCAGAGTTTACATTTATGGTAATATATCAAAAGAGATCGCTCTATTACGTCATCTCTAATGCTTCCGCCATCCTTTCCAACAGCCGCTTCTTCCAATTCCTCTTTGACGTGAGAAATATTTTATGTGTAATACCTTTTCCAAATCAGACCAAGAGACAAAAACGATTTAACTAATATAATTTCCCTAAGAGAAATAATTCCGCGAAAAATAAAGAGTCCCTTTGTCGGAGCGGTAAATACTTATAAATAAGTAAACACACGGAGTAATATTACTTGTATCGAAGACCGGAAACGGCCTCATCAACGCGGTATTTCGTATAACCAACCATTGAAGTCTCTCCGAGTCATTTAGCTTAGTGCCGCTAAATCAAATATCTGAATGCATGAAATTAATCTTTGTCACGAAAGAACTAAGTTTATAGAATATCTCAAAGAAGTAAATGAACACTCATGACACACTTCGAATCTATTTCGAATTAAGTGTGTAAATTCGTAAATACGTCTCCATAAAGAAGTATTTCAGGAGATAAATTTCCAACTTGTTTGACCAACATGTATTTTTAATTCTAATGGTATTGCAATTAACCGCAAAACTTAATTTTCTACTTGGAGGGACTCGATTTAGTGAGGCACTTAAGTTTCAAATTAATAACATATGGGCGCGTCATTTTAATTCACCACTACACTTTGGCGGTGGGATACGTGACGTCGATTCGAGGCAATTTTCGACGACCAGATGACCCTAAAAAGAGGTGTCCGAACTCCGTCCAAAACACGAATTCTAGATTAATCTTGGAATGACCCACCTTGGTTAAATGGTGAGAAGTAACTGCTCGAGCATCTAAAATCTTTCGAATAGGACTCTCCCTTCACAAAGTCATGCATAGCAACAGTTTTTGTAGAAATATCAGTTGTGGAAGTATTTTCCATTATTTATTCTCTGTTACGTCTCTTTCTGCATTGTACTAAAGGTTAATGTTACAGATTTTTCATTTTGCTGCCATTTATCAATTTGGGAGATCTAAAAGAATGACTAAGAGGTAGTCAATACCCGCAAAATCGTCTATCCCCGAAATCTCAGACTCAAATGAAAAAATTCAAATATTACTTTAATTGCATAAAACAAGTAGATTGATTAACAACAAATATTATCATTAAAATATCATCCCTTAAAACAAAAGCTCTTGGTTTCTCTTCACTAGTATTATGAAACACAAAACCTGGGCTAAAATCAGATACCTCATTAAGAGATTAAGTAATTTACAGACACTTCCAAATAGGTGCAGAGTAGATCCTTAATGTCGGAAAAGGACGAAGCCAAAGACTCCTTGGAATTTATTTATTTATTTAGGGACATTTTTGGGGCGAGATTGGGACTCCATAGTCCCTTCTTCCACTTGAATGTGGTGGAAACAGGGAAATGGCCGTGAGGGGTCAGCTACGAAAGGAGGCGTTGAGAGGTCTACGTAGTGTGACAACTATTACGAAAATTTTCTAATAAGCAGCTCGTTTCAATGAAAAATTTTGAAATTTTTTGTCAACAGGCTTATTATTCCTTAATTCACTCTGTACCCAAAATATAAGGGGGCTTTAAAATCGCATAACACATACATGATTTCAAATGAGAGTTCAAATTAAAATTTGCATTAATGGGAGATAACCAGTTAGCTACGTAATACGAGAAATTCATAAAATTTACATTAATAAAATACTCAATTTATCGAGTCTATGATTTGAGTTCAGTGTGACCAGATATCACTTCAGAAGTGGCAAAGGTAAATGCTATATGTATCTTACTTTTCATGAAACTCACTAACGATCTAAGCTCCCGCATTAACAGTAACATCATTATATCAAGACGACACGGAGATTCGCAGCAAATGAGAACACGGGCAGATAGCCGTGCTACCAACGCGGCGAGCCCCGGGGCGTCTGATGAAGGAAGGATCGCTCAGCAAACGCTGAAGAACCCAACGCGTGCTGATCAGCAAATCAATAAGGCGAATGAGGGGTTATGACTACACACGTTCTATAAACAGAATATTTTAAAACATGAGAGAATGTGAAAAATCCGTTACATATTAAGCATATGAGACCAATTTGAGGAATCAGGACAGGTCAAACACATTTTAGGTGTTACATTTCATGAAACCTTTCATGAGGTACCCACATTTAAAGTATATGTGGGTTAACCTTAGAGACACTGGGTTTCATTAGATGAGCTGTATGACTCCTATGAATTTATTTCATGGTCTTCACGACTCCATCCCTTTCTATGTCAATCACGGAATCGGGTCTCGGCGGCGGAGACAGGCGAGCGAGCGAGATACACACCGTGCACGAGCGTTCCATTCGACGCCGATTCCCATGCGCCCCCCCCCCCCAACTCCCACTCTCCTCCAAACACCGCTCCTGGTCTCGCCCCTTCTTCTACCCCACCTCCGATGATCGCACCCCAACCCTCAACCACACAACTTTTAAAGACCCCCATTACCGGGGGGAGAGAGAGAGAGAGAGTGGGGGAAGTGGTGTGGGTGGAGAAGACATGTCGGTCGACAGGGACTTGAGGAAGGAAATAAAAATGGCGGGGCAGTTAATGGGGTGGGTAGGAAAGGGGAATTCATTTCCATGAAGCTCGCATCAAAAGTGCAGTGAACCAGTGAGGCGGGTCCTCTTTTCTTTTTTATGATCGAGGTGTCGGTTGGGTTGAGATGGGCGCGACGCCACCGCTTACCCCCGAAATTACAGGAGTGGGGCAGAAGCGAGGTCCACCACCACCACCCCCCTCCCCGCCCCAAACTCCTTGCGTTCTTTTATTTGTGCACGACGTCGGCGGGGCGGGCGGGAGGCACCCCCTCCCTGGACCGCCGGCTCCTTTTAATGCTGCGACCCCTTTGATGGACCGTGGGGCATCCACCCGCCGCCCTCGGCGTCCGTATCCCGCCGTCACCGTCGAGAATAGGCGATCGGACATTATTCGCCCCCGCGCACGCGCGCGCTAGCCCACCGCACACGTGGCACTAGGTAAGCCTGCCTATTAAGAGACTATTTTCAAGCAACTCGAGTGTTCTACGTGTCCCTTTTTGACGAATGTTCAACAAAATAAATTCATTTATTGACATTATGAAAAATATTAGAAGGATAATATTGATAAAATAGGATGAATTAATTTTTTCATATCTAATTGAGTAAAAATGAATAATTTTAATTTTCAAATATGCTTGTACTTATTTCCCTATCTCCGAGTTTTTCGAATCAAAAAAATAAAGTCTTTGAGGGAAATTAAATTCTAAATCCTCAACACAATGATTAAAGGCAATTCCTGCACGATTGTAGGCCGAAGCACTCGTGTCTTCTAAGTTGCCATGTCGTTAAGGGAATAATACTTGTAATATGGATTTAAATATCACAAGATTTATTTCGAATTGGTAACACAAACAGAACACTTTCCAGAATTTTAAAAATCTGTTGCTAGAATGCTTGACGGATGCTCACTTGCGCACTTAAACGAATTCCGTAAACAACTCACAGTTTCTAAAAATAAAACCGTTTGAGAAATTCCACACCATGAAGCACTTCTCAAAGTAATGGATGACAAAACAACTTTTAGACAGCGGGGGTTACGCAATAACATGGCAGGAGACAATGAAACGGAAAACCATTGACCTTCGGCGTTGGCATAATATATTTTTATTTAATTCACTCCATTCATTTCTCCCGCAAAAGCCATAAGAATATCACTGATTGAATGGTAACTTCATTTTTAAATAGAGTTATTTCTCTCGTTCAAACTCATAACCATTTCAATGCAACAAGGTCAGAGGGCAAATATCATTCGGATTGACCGGTATTTGAACCCGGATCCCATGATGTCCAACCTAGTGCTTTAGCCAGTTAAGTTATCGGAAACAATCTGAAATGTTTGCATTGTATTGCACACATAGCGAATGACTCTGTAAAAAGTTACCGTCACGGCGTCACCCACTGTTTCTCAAAGCCATTTCTTAAAGGACCATTAATTTTACTGCCATATTTTCGAATAAACATTTAACAACATATTTTCTCTTCCTCAATTTTTTCTCTCTTATCTTGGGGTACATGATTTAAGAGACCTTAGGACCCTAAGTGCTGTCAAAGAAGCCTGCACGCGTGACCTTAAGGACCTTCCGGAGTCCAGCCGCGAGGGAACCTTCGATTCGTGAAAAATCTGTTGGCCAAAGTGTGTGTAAGCTCAAGGGATGTGCTTAGAAGAATTTTGAGGCATTGTAACAATTTCCGAAATAAATCTATTACTCCGAAAAATTTCTCGATATTTTTTATGCAAACCATTAATTCTCGAGTGAGAGAGAGAAAATATATAGTATTTAATTAGGGAAGGATGAAGAAGAAGGAGAACATACGGAGGAGAAATAAAAATTAATGATTATTTAAAATAACGTTTGAAATGTACGTCATTAAGATATTAAAAAATATATCAAAATCTTAAACGGATCTTGTCGAAGAGGTGTTAAATACTAAATGTAAATTTGAACTTCTGTTTTAATTGAACATATTTGCGCGTTTTTAACTAATTAATTCCTGGTATTACCACTAGTGGATAACAGGAAAATATTTCGTTTTTACTTCTCAAAATATTTCCTTAAGAACTGTTACATTGTATGCACTGTAAATTACACATATTTTTTGTTGGGGCACTAGTCCTCTAGATACCACAGAAACATCTCTTAGAGGGCCTATTAATTAACAAGTTCCTATAGACTAAAGCTCAGTTAAGTACTTGTTAACTAAGTTCCAAATAATTTTAACGCAAGTTACATTATTTTAATTTGTGATAAATTGGTAAATACTCGTGTATTCTTTTTTTAACACCCTGGAATACTATGAAAATTGTCTCAGTCTTCCATTACAGTCGTTTCTGAATCCAGTCACTCAAATGACGCTCAAAAGAGGACTCAAAACTTCTGTTGTGATTATAGCGGCAAATCAAAATAGGACATTGACCAAAATATCGTGATAAGGTCATGGCTTAGGGCGGGACTGCCCTTCCCATTCGCGTCTCCTAACGCTGAGGAAGGCAAAAACCTTATTGGTTCGATATTATGTGCCAGATATTTGGGATGAATGAATAAGTCACAGCTCTTACTTAATTTTTCTCAAGGACCATCTATATTCATAACTTGAATTCAGAAAACATAGAATCAAATTGAAAGAAAACGGTTTTAAGCATACTAATATTGACTTATGTTAGCTGCTACACTGCAGTTGCGACCATGATTTTTGTCCAATATTACTTGTTGTATTACACATAGTAATATTACTTTGTCAAATATTATTGTCTAATTCTCTAATTTATTGTCTATACTATCTTTTTAATATTTGGTATTTAAATATAGTAACAGTGGACTGTTTCTTTGGTTAAAAGTATATCCTGCTACGTACAGACAATTTTCATTATTCTTTATCTTCTGATGCAATTGTATAATCAATGCCAGTTACGTCGTTACATGTCCTTGAATAGTTACATAATGAGCCCAGCATTGAATTTTGATAATGATAGTTTTTAAGTTACCATTTCAGGTAATTTACCACTATGGAATCTCATCAATTTCTAATCTTTGCTTTTTGCGTAAATGTGTACCTCCTCTAAGTGTCTACGTTTTCTCATCACATGTTGATCTTTTCCCCTTTTCATTCAGATTTAAGTGCTAACGCCAGACTGTTTCTGAGATGACTCGTTCAACGCCAAATGGCGGTCACGATGACAAAGATATGCGCGCTTATGCAAGGATCATACAAGGTATTTTATTAGAGGAACATTTCATTCAAAAAACCGATTTCTTGAGATATTTTGTATTTTAATATACTAAAATGCAACAGTAGCATTCATCCATGGCATTATGCGACGCTGAATTTCAGTAAATGCAGTCGCCACAGCCGCAATTTCAGCCCATCTATAGCAATATATATTCTAATCCCGCTTTTGAAGCACCAAGTACCTCCCCAAAGAGCGTGTGTAATACAGGAAATGAAAATTCAGGTTTCTTTTAAATCATGCAAAGTTGTTGAAAATAAAGTAGCAGAGTGGATACAATCGGCTTATAAAAATATATAGTATATTTTAGGCACATATATATATGTATACAAAATAATTTGTACAGACACCCACATAGGTGAATGGTGCATGGCACGACTGAAGAGGAACGTTGAAACGTACCGCTCTAGGTTATTCTGGAACGTACAGGCACAGCCAATCACTAATAAATATCAAGTTCAGAAAAAGGTGGTTCCTGATTCCATAAAGCTTTTCCCAACTTCGTTGGCGACAGGTTAATGGTCATCAATCACTCGGTCGGTGGTCAAAATCTAGGTCTAGCGACGGGGAATGGCACAGGAGGAGCGGGATTTCTCAAAAAGCAGAATTTTAAAAATGAGCATGAGATCTTCTTTTCCCCGACGTCTCCCCGAGTATGCTTAAAAAACTGACCCATCTCCTACATTCGAGCAAAGTGATCAGAAGAGTTCGATGCAAGGGTACTCCTTCTCCAAGTGGATGTGACTTCCGATCTTCTCGTCCAGCTTGGCCAGGATGCCCACCCCGTGAACGTGATCACCGTGGTGCAGGCCATCGTGGCCGGACTTGGACCCCTTGGAAATGCTGTATGACCTCTCCCTGACAGGCGGCGAGGTGGACTCCTGCCTCGCTGACCCACACCTATCGCTCCCTCTACCGTCCAAAACACTCTCCGGGAGGCTCTTCGAAGAGCCGTCACCCACTGTCGCTGGAGATCCTTCGGCGGCGGCATCGCCGCTGGCGACTGCACTGACCCTGTCGACCAAGCTCATTGGCAGGGCCTCATTGCCCAACCCGAGCACGGCACCGAAGCCCTTGCTTATCTGCAGGAAGTCCTTGAAGCCGAACTGTGCGGAGGTCTGTGCGACGGGCGACTGCTGACTAAGCGCTATCTCCGGTAACCATCGTTCCTTGGGTTCGTCGACCTCCCGCCGGAAGGCTTCGCTCTCCGCTACAGAGGCGGCCGATGCCACCTCCTCCGAGCCGGACACGCCAAAGAGGCGGAACATCCAGGTCACCACGGTGAAGCAGGCCGCGTTGACGGGGAAAGCCCTGATGATGGTGGAGTTAAGTCCGCGCACCAGGAAACCGTACCCCTCCTCCGAGGCGCTCTTGCGCAGGCAGTCGAGCACCCCTTCATAGCGACGAATGCCACCCACGCCGTCCGCCTGTAGCCGGGATTTCAGGACGTCCACGGGGTAGGTGAGGATCCAGGAGATGGTGCCGGCAATACCGCCAGCCATGGCCATCTGGAAGGTGGACAGCTCCTTGCTGCCGCTCCAGTGGTTAACCCTGCGTGTTAGAAGCTCATAGCTGAGGAAGTAGGTGCCGCATCCGGGGATCTCCCGAGTCAGGGTCATTCCCAGTCCCCTGAACACTCCCTTCCTCCACCCCTCCGTCTGGGCGACCTGCACCAGGCAGTCCAGGGGGTTCTTGTAGCGTAGGACGGGTCGGGGGCCGGACGAGGATGATGTGATGCCGTAGGGGGAGGAGGTCTGCCCCTGCCCCTGGAGCTGGAGTCTCGTCTTGGCCAGTTCCATAGGACTGCAGATGAAGCTCTGAGCGAAGCCGGCTGAAGAACCGGCAACGAAGTGAGAGGAGACGGCGTCCGGGTCGGGGAGTTTTCTCTGCACGTTGCCGTAGACGCCGAAAACGATTGCGTTGACGAAGGCCACGCCGGCCATCGGCGAGCTCATACCCTTATAGAGACCCGCCACCTGAGGATAGTAAGTGGGTTTGCAAATGAGTGGATGAAAACGGGATATCTCGATCCTCCAAGCGAGATGACTATCTGTTGGATCTCGTAAGACATGAGATACCATAACGTGCAACAGTCGTGAGAGGGGAGAGTGTACCAACGAATAGAGGGTCCTCGATTAAAAATAGGCAAAATAAGGAAAATACTCTTTCTTTCCATTTGACACCGCCTTAGTGAAAGCAATTTCAGTGCCGGACGGGGATTTAACATGCATTAATGAAGCCGGGGGCAATGCCGGCGGCAGCACTGCTACAGGTAAGGTCCCCCAAGCCGGACAGGTCTTGACAGAGGGGCTAGAAGAAGTGTGTTCCACAAAATAGAGGGTGCGAAGGATTCTAACAACGTGGTACAGCCGACCCTCCGATGGCAGAGAGCCCAAAAATAAATCCTGGTCCCCCAGGATTGAGATCCGACAGAGGGTGTGTACCCAGTCGCCGTAAAAATTATTTCATAACGTTTGCGAAATTAAATAAAGCCAGGCGGATTATCTGACAACGATTTTGGCTGCATGAAAGGGCCACGATTTATGGAACATGTAATTTACTGGGATTGAGCCAAAGACTGAGGAAATAATGAAGCAAATATAACTATTTGAAGTGTATATTCTGGTAATGGCTAAAACAAAAAAGATGAGTTGAGGGTAGGGATTATATTCTTTTCTGGAGTTTTGAAGAAAACACTAGGAGAGCAAAACTGGGGCACCTGTTCTTATACGTGCATAAAGTAAAAGGAAATGGAAACAAGAAATAACTAATTCGAAGGAAGTTCATGATAGGGTGATACGAATAGCAATGCAACAAAATGGAACGAATTCGGAAGTAATGAAAATTATACTTGTAAGCAATAATAATAGGGTTATATGACCCTTATGAAGATGCTCAAGATGAGAGGAAGAGATTTTTATGAGGATCTAGAAGTGTAGTGACTGTCCGGATGATCAAGTTGGAAATAATTGGTGACTTCAGCAAATGGTTTGGAAGGAGAATATATAGTATTATTTAGCTGCACGAGGTCCTTGGAGAGGAGATACTGGAAATGATACTGGGAAAAATTGATTGATTCTTTAAGGGGCCAAGAATGTCTCGCTATGAATACAAAATTTCAGCGCAAAGAAATCCATAAATTTACTTAAATTATTTCATCGAGAAACCTTAAATCAATTATGTACGAATTGTACGCAGGCGGCGTTTTACCCATGCACAGTATTTGAGAATAAAGAGTGGAGTTAAATGTAGATTATCTTTTAGATGTTTTAAAATTATCTCTGACAGTTAAGGCTTAAATGAAATACGATGAAAAGCAGCGGGCTAATCAAACCACCATAATTTATTATCCAAAATTTAATGGTATATCTGTTGAGGGAAGAATGTGTGAAATATTTATATCAAAAAAGACTGCTTACGGCCAATGATGGTTGAAATGCTAAAGATTAATATGATTTCTTGGAGCGATTCATTGTGAAAGCAGCTGAAGAAACTCTAGAAATGGAGAAGAAAGAGTGGAATAATGATATTAATGACCATATAGGCACGTTAATTAGTGAAATATGAGAATAAACTGTATTGGAAATTGTTGGACCCAAGAAATGTTGAGGATTTAAATAGGTACAACGTATTAAATAAGAAGGTCAAAAATTTATTTTAAAATACAAATATCACGTATGAAAAAGAATATGTGAGAAAATAGACCAGAGGCGGAGAGGCCTTTAGAATCCAGGAGAATTGTAACAGAAGTGAAAATGGCGACCAACTCTGCCCCAGATCTACAACCTATGTCAATGGCTCACAGGATACATCACTTCAAATAAGAGTTAGTAGAGGTGAGCAAGAACTGAACAAAAGAAAATTGTTGGAATATTATTGGAACTCAAGGTATGAAGCCCATTATAGATCCCTGGATTCATTATAAATCCCCCATGCCTGGAAATCCATCCGTTTCTCGGCGAATACAGGATGAGTAGGCCGGGCTGAAGTTTCGACGCTCTAGGTCAGGTGGCCTCTGCTATTGAACGTGTCCGGGAAAATTCGATTGCAAAAAAATTTAATTATAAGGTACCCTGCAAGTCAATACAACATTTGGCAGGGTGTGATTACACACCAGACTGCTTTTGATCCAAAATAATTTTCCATCTCAGCACGGTCGTATAGCGTTATTCTGACCCCTTATCGCGTGTGGTAAAAATGACATCGTAAATCTATCTGTTCCGCACTTAATCTCTCTTAATTTATTGACAAGATATCTTCTGCTGAAGGGCGATGAGGCTAATAATACATTTTCAAATAATGGCTAAAGAGACATAGTTTCAATTTATGTAAGAGATCTAATCTGTAACTTAAGCTTCGCTTCGCAAGTTATTCCCAACCTAAATCCTCTAACAATCTAGATACGCTACTCCGTTGGTCATAACAACGGTTTACAAATCTAGCTCCCGTACGCTGCACGCGATTAGTGCGCCATGTCAGTACGAATAAGCAACTACAAACGCAATTGAATGATGTAAATTTTAAGACAAATAATAAGGAAATAGTTTGATGAGTAATGAACAATTTTTCTATACTCTCGATTTTATTTTTGAATTAATCACCTTTTCTGTCTGCAAAATGCTTTTAAAGCAATGATACGTTCCCTTGTACTGTGGATTTCTGAAATCTTGCGTTTGAAGCCGTACCTGAAAATGAAACAAAAAGCATTATTAGACAGATACCACTTAGACAGACAATATAAACCACTTAGATGAGTTATAAATGATAACTTAGGCCTAGAAAGCTAATACAATAACGGAAGAATTAAAAAAATACATTATTGCATTAATTTAGTTTTTCAGATGAATTAATTTTTGGTTGCTAGGTACCTTAATATATTCTAATTATACACATCATATTCAAAGTGTTTTCTATAAATCTTCTTTAAAATGACATCCTAGAATCGAATGCTTTTAGTAAATCAATATAATTCAAACCAGTTCATGAATGTAGTTTATTGGACGTTCCCAACAACATCCTCAAATTTAGGAATGATGTTATATTGAAATTAATTTAATAAAATAAATATATAACTGTAACTGACAAATTAACACACAGGAATGAGAAACTCTATTTGTAATATCAACTATTGATTGAGCCGATATCAATCGAGACCTCGGCGACATCGTTGGAAGTTCAAGAAGTAAAAGGGTTCGTGTAATTGTTTACATTCCAATAGAAATTTATTCGAGTGGTTACTAAGAAAACCATGAACGCAGTAATCAATCAGAAGGTCGATTTGGTTGGTGATGCCCTAGCTGGTAGGTAAGTTCACCCACTACTGAGTCCGACGGCGCGTGAAATTCACACATCAGGGTAGGGGGGCCAGTTCCTTTCCCTGTGCCGGCTATGGTTTCCCAGGAAGATCTGGTACTCGAAAAACATAGCTTGGTTGGAACTGGCGGTGCCCGAGAATCGAACCTGGGCCCTCCTGTCAGTAGTTTTCCCTCTACCCCTGGACAATCACTTAACTACCATATCCTTCCACTAAGTAACCAGATTTAATACTTTTTTATAAATAAATAAAAAGTACAAGCAATTGTTTGAATTAGTTACCGGTTATATTTACTCCGTGAGAGTAATGCCAACATTTGCCCACGGTTGACATTGGGCACTAATTTTACTTTTATGTCACCCGAAACACTTATGCCAAATTAGATAAATGGAACTAAAATTGACAATAACATGAAAAGGAAATTTCTTCAAGAGAAATGTATTCGCATGGGTTCAGCGCTTTATAAAATATGCTAAGGCGCATTTGTTCGGCTAAAAAAATCGTTTGAATGGACCAGGAATGATGCCGCAGATTTATCTTCCGCTCTGACAGCGGGCGATTGGGTGCAGACATTGAAATGCGTTCGACAATGCGGCTCATAATTATTTAATATCATCAATTACTACTTGAGAGATTTTGACACATGTTCGGGCAATTTTCATCATTTCAATGTCACATTTTTACTAATTAGAGCAGTAATTTCAACTAACCCCGGCCTTCTCCCTCAATCGAAGATTTACAATCAGTAGCATTATTGACAATGAAATTTGCCTCGGCTGTCAGATTTAATACTTATCAACTGTGATATCTAGATATTAGAAAAAACAAATTTATTATTTTGGTGAAAGTAATTTGCTAAATATTTGGTGGCTTTTTAGCTTGTTCAAGGTCTTTTTAGCTTGTTCAATTCTCTTACTCCGCTAGTCTTTCCATTCTCATTTTGAAGGATGTAATTGCATAAGCGACTATCCAATGCAAGACATGCAAGCACATATTCCTCATTTACGAGTATATTTCACCCAGAAAGGGTCGTGAGGGAGGGTAACGTCGAAGTATTTAATTCAATCTAGACATTCCATTTCGATGTTCCCGATGCAGTAGGCATAGTAAGTAAGGGTATTGCTCTTTTTCCAAAAACTCATCGCTACACAAATTATTAACTTTAGTTCCAATTTTTAAGTGTCGCACCAGCGTTTTATAGTGTTTATGTCACCTGCTAAGGCTACTTTATCCTCAGAAATACTGATATCTCTGTAAACCACTGCATCGTGGCAAATAAACTTTTCCCACTGGTGACTACGGAGTTAATAACGTTAACGTAAATGGATAAAATACGTTTTCAATCGTTGGGTATAAAGAGTAATCATAGATGAAGTTAGCTCAGATGCAGTAGAAGTCACTTCAGGTGTTACTCGGGGAAGTGTTATCGGAACTCTTTTATTCCTTTATTTCGTTGACGACATCAACTCCGTAGTAACTAGTAAGATACGTTTCTTTGCTGACGATGCAGTGGTTTACCGTGAATATCGTAATCTTGGAGGACACAGCAGCTTTATCTGATGACTATACAACGACGAACAACAATGCTATACAACGATGACGGGGAACTTAGCAATTGGGATTAAACTTAAAAAAGTGTGTAGTAATGAAATTTTGGAAAAAGAGCGATTTCCACCCGAACGCCTACTGCAATGGGAACACTGAAATGGGATGTGAAGATTCAATAAAATACCTAGGCGTTACCCTCACACACGATCTCTCCTAGGTGAAACATAAACGGGGAATATGCGAACAAGCTAGCAAAACATTAGGACTAGTTGGAAGAATGCTTGGTAAATGTGATGAAAAGGTTAAAGGGAAGTGTTATACGAGGGTCATCCGGAAAGTAGTACCCGTTCGTGCCGCATGAAGTGCTGACGACGCGAATAGCCGCTGGACGAGGTCAGATAGCTTCAGTGGCTTGTCTGCCTTCTCTGAGCCAAGTTGCGTGACGCTAGCATTGCCTGTGTTGTTTCTGTGATTGTTTACAATGTTTAAAAAAATTGAGAACGCCGCCAGTTGTGAAGTGAGGGCAGTGATTAAATTCCTCAATGCAAGAAACGTTCGCCCATGTGATATTCATCGCCAATTAAAGGAGGTGTATGGAGACAATGTAATGGACGAGTCGTCTGTTCGGCGGTGGTGTCGCAACTTCAACATGGGGAGGGGGAACACACACGACGATGAGCGTTCGGAGAGACCGTCTGTCATTACAGACCAACTGGTGAGCTCAGTTGACGAATTCGTGAGGAACGATCGGCGCGTCACAATTGATGACATCTGTGAGCATTTTCCCAATGTTTCTCGAACAATTGTTCATGAAATTGTTAAACACCATCTCCATTATGCAAAAATTTGTGCAAGATGGGTCCCTCGCGTATCTCAATGAGCTGGCGGCGAAGGACTATGCAGCAGGAATACAGAAACTTGTCACACGTTATGACAAATGCCTTAATTTGCTTGGAGATTATGTTGAGAAGTAGTTTAAAGTATCCTCTTTCAAATAAAATTTTTTATGTTTGTTAATATTTACTTTTGTGTCTTTATTTCACGAACGGGTACTACTTTCCGGATGACCCTCGTATTTCGCTGGTTAGGCCTCATATAGAATATGTTTGCAAGTATATGGGATCCTCATAAGTCGGATTGATTGTCGATTCGGACCGCAAGCAGCGTAGGGGAACTAGATTTGTAAAACGTTGTTGTGAATAACTTAGTAGCGTATCCAAAATACTAGAGCAGCTGGGCTGGGAATCACTTACGGAGCGAGGGTTAAATTACAGATGGAAGCTCTTGCATAAATTGGAAGAAGGTCCCTTTAGCAGTGATGTTGAAACTTTATTATTACCACAACGTACTACGGTAGGAGAGATCATGTTAATAAAATTACAGGGATTAATTTTAAAGTAGATTGGTTTAAGATGCAATTTTTTCCACGAACGATAGGAGATCATAATAACATTGTTCGACCGCGGTAGGATCATGCTCAGGTAAAATTATTCTGGTGTGTATTCACCCCCTGCCACATGCCCTAGCGGTGGCTTGCACGATACAATAATATCAAAATATCAACCTGAGCATCTTCTACTGCATTAGAGCTAACACTTTTTATGACTTCTCTTTGTACCCGACCATTCAAAAGGTCTTCGATACAGTCCAGGATATTTGTATGCATGTCATATAGTATGCTTTTAGCTTTGTGAGTTATTTACTATGACGTGCTCTGTCGAAAGCTTTTTTAAAATCTAGAAAAACCACATCCAATGCAACAATAACCATTCACCAATTATTCGTACGTTACCCATCCCCCCAGCATCCCCTCGTGTATTTGCCTTTTGGACAATCCTCGCTACCCAAGTCAAATCTTAAAATAGGAGTTCAAAAACTATAGCAGGAGGAACAGTTTACGTGTCTCGGGAGCGTTTTGGACCAAAATGGTTTTTTAAAACGTTGATATGGAGCGTGGTTATTTACGGCGCAGAAACATGATCATTGAAGTTGGATAATTGGCGCAGTTTGAAGACTTTTGAAATGTGGGTGTGTTGGAGGATGGAGAAGGTGAAGTGAACAGCAAGGAAAACAAATGAGGAAGTTCTAGGTATGGTGGGTGAGGAAAGGGGATTGTTGGGAGAAATCATAAGGAGGCAGGAAAAGTAGATGAAAAGCATATTGATCGGCGACGGGATGTTGTAGAATTTAATAAAAGAGAGAATGTTAGGCAAACGAGGAAAGGTCAGGAATAGGACAGGGATGATGAACGCGATAAAGGGAGGAAGTACCCAGAGATGAAGAGGGACTTCGTTATAGAGCAGGATGTTGGGTTACGTCTTGTTAGGAGAGACAAGAGAATTATTTGGTAAATTTTGTCCATCAAAAACCTACCACAACTGGTATATTACCTATAATTTTGATAATATACACGTATAATTAAAAGAGGAAGTTCGGAAGGGGAAAAATAATAGAACAATGTGACTGGTTGCCCCCTCGGTCAAATTTGTCCGTTGCATGCACCGAGACTGAAGGGGTTAACAGAAGGGATCATGCAGCACTGCCAACACTCACTTTAATAGTGTCCAGAGGATGTCCCACCAGTACCCCAGCGCATCCTGAAAGAAAAGTAAAGTCATATAATCAGTCTTTTTTCCACCGATTAAGAGATATAGGAGGAAACATGCAAATACGCTCGCACAACGTCGTGATTGAATATTACATGAGAATATTTACTGCAGTGGATCGGAAAATGAATGATTAACTTTTTTTCACGGTTGTCACGATCTTTAACAATAATTCTTCATAAAGAATAGAATTAAACTGCTCATTTAAATGCGTGTAAAGTTGTGGATTAAAATTTGCAGCCAAACGTGGGGACCAATACACAATTATATGAACAACATAAACACGACACATGGCCCCAGTTTCATTCCCTCACGCATTTATATGTGTATTCTCCATTACTTGTACATGATGGAGAAATCCCGGGGACATTTAATTTCCCTATTTCTTGCCATTACTCTTTAAACGACATACGTTTTGACTGCCATAAACGGCTTCATAAAAGTGAAATTTTGTTGATTGCATGAATTATGACTAGCGTGATGGAAAAGATAATTTCTTCTTTGGTATTTATTTTTAAACACAAATACTTCGATCCAAAACCAGATAGAGAGTTTAATGTCCCTCCATAGAGAAGGCCACCTCCATTACTGCACGAAATTCGTTAATACCTCTATTTCTGTTACTGCCATCTCGTCATACTTCGAACATATTTTGCAAAACTATGCCAATTTACTCCTCAGTATTGTAAAACTCAAACATTGTAATTCCACAGTATTTTATTCAGACACGACCCGGGTTTTAAATTTCAACCTCAGGTGTCAGGTCTTTGGCCTCGAAACCCAATCTTAATTCAAATCTATCCGTTCTACACTTAATCTCTCGCAAATTACTGACATTATTTCTCTTACCTTAGTACGATGGGGCTAATAATCCATTTTTTTTATCGCTAAAGAGACATCCTTCCAATATGTGCAAGATATTTAATCTGTAATTTAACCTTCGTTTCGTGACTGACTTCCAACCTACATCATCCGACAATTTTATACATTACTCAGTATGTCATGGCCACGTTTCACAAATCTATGAATATTAATATAAACACGAGATCAGTGAACGCTTCCAGCCAATGCATATTTGCATATTGTATGGCTCAAAAAATTGGATCTAGAACCCAGGGGATGAGCGTAAGTGAAAGCTTTTGGGACTGGGGTGTGGAGAATAATGCAGAAAATAGAACGGATGGAAAGGAAAGCAAATTATGAAGTGCTAAACCTCTATATATGTATACCATAGGCTTCTCGTTTTTTGAGTAGTTTACTATGAGATAATTTTTCGAAAGCTAAAGCAAAGTAAGGAGTACTAATAAGTGCTTGGTTAGTAATCACTCAGGGAGCAAAATTTAAATTACAGATCAAATCTCTTGCATAAATTCGAAGGACTTCTCTTCAGCAAAGATGTTAAAAATGTGTTATTAGCCGCATCGTACCGTAGTAGGCGATATCATTCCAATAAAATTAGAGAGGATTGGTGATAACTGATAGAGTTAAGTTTTTATTTTTCCAACGAACGATTAGGGATCAGAATAACCGACCGCGCTATGGGGAAAAATATTCGGATCAAAATGAGTCTGTTGTGTAATCACACCCTAGCGGTGGCTTGTGACTTGCAAAAACTTAAACTAGCAAATCAATTGCGAGAAACCCTACAATCTAAGAGTCACCAAAATGACTGTACTCTCTAGTAACAATATTCATTGCGTACAGATGTTTTAAGTTTCGTATTTTAGTACCCTGTCAGCCACCTCTAGGGTGTGTTGCTAGGAGTGAATACACACCAGACTAATTTTGACCTGAGCACTGCAAGATCTACGTTTCCGATGAACACGATCACGCGCCATGTACACAGTTGTAATTCGTAAGAGTAGCATTGTGAGGCCGTGCTCGAGAGATACCCACGAAGAAACTAAAAAAAACTCTCCTAATACACAGCTGAGCGTGAAATCATTAAGCATGCAATACGCAAGAGGGTACGTGTAATTAGTTTGTTCCTGAATACATGTTCATCAGCCGCGAGCATCATCAGCATCACGCCGAAGAGAAGAAAAACCCTTTTTTTGCGGCCGCCGGGTAACCTTTGACTCGTCGGCCCACCGATGGGCATTTCACGCGCAGCCGCGTCGCGTCAAATGCCCATCGGTGCACCGTGTGAGGTTTTGAAACGCCGCACCCTCCCCGACCCCGCGCCCTCCGGCATTGCGCCTGCCGCGATAACCCTCGGAACGGGAGAGGTCAGCCAGTGTTTCGCTGAGCGCGCGCCCGCGCGTGGGTGTCCGAGAGAGGGCCGCGCGAGGAACCCAGGCTTTAGCTGAGATGCTGGCTCGCGGGAAACAACGTCAATAATGGACGTTAGGATTCGACTGATGAAAAGTATTTTCTACAAAGTTACATGAAAACTGTAAAGAATCGCTATGAAGGTTGTTTGGAAAACCTTTGTTGTCTTTTCATTTAAGGATCAACCAAGTCTGAAATAACAATGAGCGTCGTCACTACTTCTTATTCAATTAAATAAAAATCCCTGGCAAACGGTTGTGACATCCGAGAGAGCTGCCCTTCCTGCCAAGGGCACAACTTTGTCAAATGATTGGGACACTAATCACTCCTGACTTCGCCTACGACACGATTACACAATCTCTAAGCTTATATTCATGAAAGTTTTCCTTGCTTTGATAGGGATAACTCACTTTTGGACTTTGCATTTAGACATTAAAATACACTATCTGGAAATGTGCTGAATAACTTGCTGAAAATATACATAAAATTGAGTCTTATTTTAAGCAGAATTTCACGAAGCCGGAGGTACAAGGAGTCGCTGCGGCCAACACGTCTCAAATGTTAAATAGAGTCCCCGAGCAGAATATATGTACTGTATATGATCACGGCACGATTTTTACACTCACATCAGCACTCAACCGACGTCATCGTGCCCCCCCCCGTGACCAATGTTCCAGTTCAGGGCTACCGCGGCTTATTCCGACATAAATGTGACCGGGCATTTGAGGTGAAGAAGGAATCCTCAAATGAATGTCAGCCAACTATGTTATTTTCTTGCTGACCGATTTACGAGCCTCTCGTATTTATTGTTAAGCCAATGATGGAAAACAAAAAGCGAGCGTCGAGCGATTTAAGGGCCACGAATGCGTATTTCAAGTAACTGCGGATTAATGAGTATAGCTATACCAATAGAAAGTGTTAAAGACCGAAATAAATAGCAGAATTAATCATCCGCGGGGAATAATACATGCAGATACCTGCGTCTCCGTAATAAAGCGGGCCTCCAATGATTGAACGCCCTTTATGGAGTTAGCGACCGTCAGGGCATGTACAATCGTCCATGACGACCCGAGAAGAACAAGAATGATTCCTCTTGGAAGCGAGGAAAATGGAGTAGAGGGTTGCCCCTTGGTGAGGCGATTGTGGGCCCCACTTCAGGAGAATCGGCCGAATATTTCGATGATTCGCCGCCGAAAGGCGGGGATTCCCCGGAAGAGGTACTGACCGATGGCTTTCGGCACGTCAACAAGGGAAACCCCTCTTCTCGCTGCCCCAGTGATTCATTGCTCCATCGAGTTGCGATACCGAGAGATCCTCGACCGTGACATAAATGCAATTGCCCTAAGGCTCCAAGAGACGTCGTAAGTTTATTGACGAATAAATGTGTTATTGGAAGGCGCATCAACATTTATGTTTGATGTTTGTTTTTATTCTATTGCATTTCCTAAAGTTAAAAAATCATTTAAATAAGTAAATTAATCAAATGAAGTAGATAAAACATTTTAAATCTTGAGAGAAATGTCACATTTATAACGTTAAACGTCAGCGGTCCCAGTTTCACGTGTCATAACAAATGTCCTAGTTCGTAATTGCCATGAACGATTTCAAGGATTTAAGTATATGCATTTGTACTCGTACATACTTATATCCTTGAAAAATGTGACGTCTCACAAGTCTTAAACTATCCTGCCTTACTCTACTAAATTCTCCCAACAGCCTTCTCTCTCCTTCAAACATGCCTGGCATTTCTTCATTTGCTTGATTTCCATCAATTCTAATGTTTTCTATTCCTCTGCAAACACATTTCTCACAAGACTCCAATATATACTTTCCTTATTCAATCTTCATATTTTTGGATTTCGGTGAAAAATGAGCCTCAAACACTATTGTAAAGCATATTATTCGTTATCATAGTCGTCTAAATGGGTCAACACGATGTAATAACTCGGTTCTCCGATGCATTGAGAATATCAAAGTTTCATGAATCTTTCTGGAAATACGAACAACATTATGACTTAAGTTATCATTCTGTATTTGGCCTTGGACGACCTCTAAATATCACGGAAGTATCGTAGAAGCTGGTGCTCAGGGTCATTTTAATATCGTCCGACCAACACTTACGCCACGAATTGCATCACGCTATTCCGCACATCGATTCGAATGACAAAGAGGGAGGGTCGTTTCGCTCCGGAGCACTTGACCACTGCCCATCTCCTGTGACGTGATTGTGGGAGCGATTTGGAGGCGGAGGGGGAGTCTTACGGGGGTAGATCGTGCGTTTAGGGTAGGAACCCCAGAGGCTCATCGACGGACAGGGAAAGGAAATTGATACGTTTGAACCATTGCTGCAATCTCCGAAAGAAATGACGACAGCAATGGCATATATATATATATATATATCTTTTATATATATATATATATATATATATATATCTTTTATATATATATATATATATCTTATATATATATATATATATATATATATATATCTTATAAATATATATATATATATACACACACACATTCAAACACAAAATCCCGCCAAACGGCGAATAAATACTCATTTATATAGAAACAGATATAAGGAAAAGGGATAGGAACACACAAAGGACGAACACAATAAAGGTGGGGAAGGCGGAATCGACTTTCCTGTATGATTTTGTATGAATTCTAACCAACCCACTCTCCTTTCCTCTTGTGCCGTGTGTATTTCTCCTTTGGTGGGTGAAACAGCCCCCTGACGCCATCTCTTGGCTAAAGAATCGGGGCGCTTGGCGACATATTAGACCCACGGATCTCAGGGTATATTACGTTTCCTCGATAGCTCAAGTGGTTAAGAGCATCCGCCCGGCAAGTGGAAAGATCCGGTGTCCGAGTCCCGGTCAAGGAAATATTTTTACTATTGTGATCCGTTCGATTCCGCCTTCCCCACGTTTATTGTGTTCGTCCTTTATGTGTGTTCCTATCCCTTTTCCTTATATCTGTTTCTATATAAATACATATACATATATATATATATATATATATATATATATATATATATATATATATGAGTCTTACTTGAAGAAGGCCTCGGAGAAGGCCGAAAGCTCAAGCAATCTACAATGTGAGTGTCCTTTTAAGTATTACATAAAACTTGGACGTCACTAAAAATATAAATAGAAAGAAGGCTTGGAGAAAAGTCTCACGGATTTGAATAATAATCTAAACGGAGGAAAGACAGCGCTAGCAAACAAAACCATAGAGAAGCACATACAAATGAAACTCACACCTATTCCGAATTTTCGGTGGCCAAACCACCTTCCTGAGGTGGGTGGGGGAACTGAGTTTCTTCTTTCCCCAGAGGAAGGTGGTTTGACCACCGAAATTTTCGAATACGTGTGAGTTTCATTTGCGCTTATCCGTGTTTTTGTTGGCTAGCGCTATCTCGCTTCTCCGTTCAAATTATATGTATGTATACAAGGCCTGTGCTAAAAGTAATACGACTCATTGTTTCCCGAATAGACGGAGGGACGGACGAAGGTTTCTCTGGCTGGGTTCGAGGGAGTCTCAGGAAAGACTGGATGCCTGTAGAAGTTGGCTCCCAGCCTTGCGGAGTGCTGATTGTTTATCTGCGAAACCCCTATAACGTGACCACATTACGATCCGTCATTAATCGGTTGTTAGAACAGAGCTCCTCTATCAAATTTTGCGTGACACTGGGTAAAACTGAGAAAGAAACTCATGAAATACTTAAGGCAGCTTATGGTGATTACGCCATGTGTAGATCGGGTGTTTATGAGCGGCACCAGTTGTTTCGGTGGGGTAGAGAGGATATTGAAGACACCGAATGTTCAGGACGCCCATTGACCTCAAAAAGGGACGAAAATACTGCGAGAGTGAAAGTTTTGTTGGACAGGAATCGCAGATTAAGTGTTCGCATGTTTCTGATAAACTTGGCATCCCTTAAATTGATGTGCATCGACTTGTGACCGAAAACATGGGCATAAGAAAGGTATGTGCGAAGAATGGTGCCGCGAGTTTTCTATGACGAATGAAAGGAAACTCGCATGTGGATCATCCAGGGTAATCAGTGTAATCTTAAAAATGGGGCAGTGCTGCGGACGTCAACCATTGCTCGGTAGGTTACCTCCGGATAATACGAGATTCAATACCCTCGTACATAATCCAGACACAAGATGAATGCCCTCAGCCCACCCTTTGTTCTTTGAAGGTACCCTAATTTCGGTCGCCGCCTGGAGTCTAATATCGTGTAGCTGCACTAGATAATAGATATGACACTGGAGTGCCATACCATGGTGGAAGACATGCTACTAATTGCAAATAATTGCATGCATGTAATGAAATTCTAAAAGAAATATTGCCATGTTTCTTAAGTTTGGACCAATCTGGGTACATATTTTTACTATGATTCAGAGAGCACTTAAAATTCCACATTATCGTCTGCATTGCTGTTAAATGTTTTAATGACAGTGGTGCTTACGTTATTTTATGTACTCGTAATTCATTAACGATATCAAAATTCTTCTAGAATAAGGTCCTGATACCAATAGCATTTTACAAGGAGTCACATCTGTCAGCGCGCAGGCTTTGCATTACTACCAATCGGACACATCAAATTTCAACGTCTCGCTTGGCATGCTAAAAAAATATTTTACATTCTGGAAGTCTGCAAACAAACAAGTAAGGCTTTGTTTCGCACGCCAAACCGAAAAAAACTGGCAACTGACTGTCATTTTGTTCTTAGAACTCTTTTTGGAATCAATCTATTTTGTCGGAGATAACGACAATTAACCCCACCAGCTTACTAAACTTCCGCAAGTCTGTTCTACCCAGTTTGATTAATTATGAGCACACCACAGCACCCTAATACCAATAGACTTTTTTACCCTGCGCGGCATTGCAGTCCATTTCACACCCCCTGCATCTCCGTGAACTGGCAAGCGTGCCGTGTGGCGGATCGGAAAATGTAACAATCAAAAAAGAAAAAGCACGAAGGGCTCACCTCCCAAACAGCCAGCTGCGAAGTCCAGCGCCATGGCGAGCCGCGATCGCTTGGCGCGACGACAAAGAGCGGGACGCCGGAATCAGTCGGACAATCGGATTTCTCACAGGAGCAGGTACACTTAGAAACTGCTTGCGGAGACTCCATGAATAAGCGACTCTTCCACGGCGTTTTCTCGTCTTGAAGATGGGAGAAAAAAGAGGGGGAAGAAAAAAGGAAAATGTTTTCTTAGAAGAGATGAGAAGCGGGTGACGTTTCGGGTTGAATTCGCGCTTGGAGGGAGGGAGAGATAAAGAACTGACAGCAATCGACTGCAATCTCACTGACAAAAACATGCGTGGCACATAATGCAGAAATTTCCAACTCCTCCGCTACGGCTTGTGTGACACGGAAAAGTGAAGTTATCATGCACTGGAATAGTTTTCCCAGTGGTGTCCTGTAGTTTACGTTCCCGTGCAGAGACGCGGCGGCTTTTTTGAAACGCCACTGTTTCAGGCGCCTCTTGCTCGTCATCTTAAGGCCAAAGAAGTTGTGCGTGGATTTTAAAATTTATATTTCATCAGAAGTTGTCATCATTTAACTTTGAATTATTAATTGGGATCGGGAAAATCATGTGATTCTTAATTCAAACGTGGCAAAACGCGCAAACCTACGAACACTTAAACGGTTACTCTCAGATGACAAGCCACAACTTTTGACATTATCGTCTATTTTCTCGCTCGAAATCATTGGACACGAAAACATGCACAAATAATTATGACAAGTATAATGATAAATATTCTCCATAACCTGATTAAGAAGCGTTAGAGCAGAAGTAAGATCTGATGCTCTCCCGGCGTATCTGCTTGATGAAGTTTTCTCGGGCCTTTCACCGGCTCAGGGGTTCTACGTTGGCCGTCTGCCGGTTCCATCTGCCCTGAGGACGACGCACACGAGTCGAGCATCAAAACATCGGCCAACGTGGAACCCCTGACACCGTAGAAGACTCGAGAAAACGTCATCAAGCATTGAAGCACTTTTAAATATAAATTCTCCCAGCCAGTAGTGTTGCAAAGATTGAAACAAATTTTTTGAAAAACGCGTTTAAAATTCGATTTCACTCGCCAAATAATTATAATTTCTCCACAGGAGAAGAACCCTAAGCCAAGGCAATGATGTTCTATATCCCGAGTCGCCCCGACAAAATTTTACGCTTCAAACAGTTCATTAATTCCCCCAATTAAGACTAAAGGAACATGCGATGACCACGGGACACCAACCTGTCAGATTCACGTAAGGCTACGGAAGTCGCGAAGGAAACGGTTGCCATGCCTCGAAAGGAAAAAATAAAAGAAAAAGACTAATGGCGACTATTTTGGAGTAGGCGGACGTTGCTGCATCTCCCGTGGCGGCCAGCGAATGACACTCTTGGCTGCGCCACCTCGCGAACACGGCCTTCCGAAGAAGGCGCGAGCAAGAATGTCGAGAACGCCAATGGGAGCGGGCCGCACTGATCGGCCCCGTCATCTACGACACCTTTTTATTCGAACAGCAGCAAATCCCGGTAAACGATAACGCACGGAGGGAGGACCATCCCGCAGCTCCTTTGTTTGCTCGCTGGCTTGTTTATTTATGCTCCCTGAGTACTTATTCGTTTATTTTTCTTTCTTTAAGATCACGCAGCACAGCCTCGCGGAAATCCTTCCGCTCGTCCGGAGATAGCAGGGCGTCCCGCCGCCATCGAGCAGATTCCCGTCTCCATTTACTCAAGGATGAGACGATAAGGGGTTTTCCTTGGGGGGGGGGGTATTTTAGTGTAGAAGGGAGGAGGGATAGGGATGGGGCGTGCGTATGTCGGCGATAAGCAATTTTCTCACCTCTTCCTATCGGGTCCATCGGAATCCCCATCCCCCTCCCAAGAGAGCCGGACGAATACTCGACGTTCTCAAATCCGTCAATGCATTTTCGCCTTTGGGCGCCAAACGCCCAAGGCTCGAATAATTTCTCTTCGTCCCCGCACTTCGTGGAGGGACAAAGAAATATTATTCGACCAGCAGCCGCATCCCGAAAGCGGGTCTAATTTCGTTCGGTTCGCCGGTTGATAGGCCTGATTATTTGGAAGTCGATAGAGAGAGGGAGATAACCACAAAAGGGTTTGTTTCAGCCATATCCTAGCAAAATAGGGTGATATTAATGCGTATTATACTATACCAACATTTTACTATCATTTTAGTCTCTAAATTTCAATTTTAACGCGTTTTCACTTAAAAGTGACATTCCTTGCACACGTCTGCAACAGTTTTCAAGGTACTGAATTTTAATATATTCATTTATCACAAATATTATTAATTAAACTATCTGAAGAACAATATGAAAAAGCAAACTACAATTCTTTCATGTCTATCAGCTTAACGAAATGTCAGCATTCCAATGTTCCTTGAAGAAAGCTTTAATTTCTTAGGTGAATTAATCATTTAGTACTTACGAGGGTGCTCTGAAAAGTTTCCGACCTCAAAAATTTCAGGAAAAATGTCTTGTATCTTTGTTAGGTCGGAAAATTTTCAGACCACCGACGCATAAATGGCAGAACCCAATTGACCCATTTTTTCAAATCAGGAGTTTCTCAATTGCGTCAATTTATCATTCGTACTAAACGAGTCCACAGCGACCAATATCGAAATTTGGGGGCCATCACTTTATGACGCTTTGCAAAATTTCTTCACTAAATTAATGATTTTGAAACGGCCTTATCTACAGTCTAGCGCGTGAAAAATGTATATGTTATTCACTCGGCGTGTTGTCCACATGGACACCTTTTCGGTGAATATATTCTAGGTATAACTCCACTTGTTACCAATTTTATTTACATACCGGTTATATAGTACGTACATTTTTTGATGCATCATTATTTTCAATATCCTCAGTCTCCAATAATTTAGTCTCAGAATAATTCGATTGCCAGAGTTACGGCGGATTTGCGGAAATATCACAGGAAGCACAGCAGTCGGAAGGAAGTGGGGTCATAATGTGATATTTCTTTCTCATTGCACGTAATTAAAGGCGTGCGGTAACATAGTAATACAAACTCAGGTTGGTTTTGGTTAGTTGCGATGCAAACTCGAAGGCAGATTTCAAGTCATCATCTCAATGAGTTATCAATCAGGGGATTGGGAGTCATGGCGGATCCCATGTATCTCAACATTGGATTCATGTTCCCACCTACCAATTACTTCGTTCCCTCATTGCTCCTTGTCGCGGCATGTTCCATTATTTATCTCTCATAGTTCATCCTCGGTCTTCTTCCATAATCCCTTACGTTCAGGAAAAGTGAGTCGGAATACAAAAATTACCACCCACTGGTAATTACAGATTAATGCCCTTTTACGTATTCGAAAACCTTGGGCAGGTTTTCAAAGAAATTTTGCAATTTTCAATGAAACCTTGATACGCTAAAGATTTTAAAATCATATCTCAATAATTTCCTAAACATCGCGCTATACTGTCCCTGATATATTTTGTAAAGTAACTTGGTATGAACAAGTTAATTGGTCGTCGCGTGATGCCGAGGAAGTGGTTCCACATGCCCTCAGTATTTTTATGTTTGCTAAAATGATTTTAATTAACGAATTAACTTCATAACACGAGTTGTAGGTCATTATAATCCTCTTTTTTAAACAATTCGACTTTTTCTTCATGTTACATAATTTTTTCTGACCTCAATTAAGAAGAGTTGAGCTCATTTCTCGCTAATATAATATTTTCCATGTTTAGGATCTTTTCGGATACGCTCAATGCTAATACGTTAGAAAAAGTTCTGTCCCTGGATGCTGAAGTGGTAATTTAATGTATAAAGCTCGGGTAAAAGAATGTATAGAAATGAATCGCAGATACATTTGAATAAACCCCCGTTTCAAAACTGTATGTGTTTCGATGGCCGTTTTGGGATGAGAAGCTTTTGGCCCACCCCGATTCAAATACTACTACCATGGGATTCCTGCCTTATGCGGTGGCAACAAATTTCCAATAATGTTAAATATAAGTAAAGTATGCGTCATAAATGACCTTTTTGGTTTCGCAAGCTAGCTTATTAACTTCTTACTTCATCATTTATTTCAAAGTATTTCAAGAGTTTTGTTAATATCTAATTCTCAGCTCCTTATATCAATGTGATATTTGTATTTACTTTTAGTGAATTAATTGTTTCAAGGGGTCTTTAGCATTAATAGACAAATATTTTTAACGTGTAATCGAAATTCATCCCATTTTCGCCGTGAACGTGATTTTGTGCCACATCGAACCTCAAGGTTCAAATTGACCGCGAATACCTGTCAGTCGCTCACCCTAGAGTCGTCAACTCACTGATCAGGGAAACCAATGATCAACTGTTGTTTGGGTCATCCGTTCGCCTAGGACGCCTTCTAAAGGATCACGATTTTGATACAGCACCCCATCCGAAACCAAAAAAGTAAAAGTCTCTGGGTGAGGCTGAGCCTGTAGTCTCAGTCTGTGCTATTTTGTTTATAAACAGTCTGGCGTTCGGATCCTAATGATCTTAGACTCAGAGTTACATGCAACAGAAGGCGAAGTAAACAGTCGTAAAGACCTCCTATCAATACGGCATATAATTAAATGTTGAGAAAATGTATTTATGATTTGAGTCCGGTTTCATTCTTCAATTCGGATTTGCACGCATGTGGTGGTCCAAATGAGTGAGAAACAAACCATTCAAACGCGTGAATAAAATTACTTAATATAAGCACTAAATATAAATAACATTTTATTTACTCGTGTACAACAGGGAAATAAACATGTCATTCATCCCTTTTGGACTAATTAACCATCGGCATACATATTCAATTGTTAAATCCCTTATCAGACTACCATATCGATGCATTTACTGCAGCACTAATCGCCATGGCCTAAAATTTCTCTAGTGCGTTTGACGAGGTGAATTAAAATATGCGCATTAATTATTAATTGGTGAGATTGTAAAAAATATAACAAGTCCAGAGGGTTGAAATTTTTCGTAAAAGGTAAACAGATATTTCGTCGAGTAATTTCACATGTTCACAATCACAGGTAATCAATCTGAAGATTGGTCCGAAGTAGATCTCCAAGCTCTATCTCTGCTCCATTCCTCTAAATCTCTTCACTCCCTCCTATCTCTTTGCAGCAACACTTTCCATTATATACTACTCATAATATTCATCTTTGGTTTTTTCTGTAGTCCTTCCCCTTCATTTTTCCATTGATGTCCAATCTTTAGATACATAGATGGGTGCGTCTAATCAATCTCATTTTTCTTCTTCTTGTAAGTTCCCTCTTGAGACTTTTTTCCTCGCACACTCTTGAATACCTCTTTATTTGATAGCCAGCCTATCCATTTTACTTTCAGCACTCTTTTTTACATGAAGTACCACATTTTCTCCTACTACTCTCGTTCAAGTCGAAATTCCGTTGAAAAGTAGATTTCATATACTATATGTGCTGACAAGTCGCTCCCCTATGTCTGTGCTAGTACCATTTGCCATTTGTAGTTGCTTTATCTGATAGAAACCATTCTTCCTCATTCCTATTCTGCTTACTGTGACCTCATTGCTTCTTCTATCAGTAGCAATGCTTAAATATCAAAACTTTTCAATGTTTCAATGTGTTTTTCCATAATATCACTTGGATATTGATCTTGCCTGAATATTATCCTACTTGGACTCTTACCCAAGTTTTTATCCTGCTCATCTTGAGATTGAACTTTTCATCCACTTTTGTGTACTGGCTAGTATCACTCTACGGTCTTCTTTTTTCTCTACAAAAATATCCTCTACGACGCCCACAAATCATAGCATGCATATTCTTTCACCGTCACCTTTTCACGCTACCTCTCTCTTCTATCTTGTTGTCTCCTCAATGTACACATTCAATATCATTGGCGATAATGAGAAAACCCTACTGCTTCCTTTATTTTAGTTTGCTCCTTGCTTTCACCACATCCAATCACTGCCACCCTGCGCTACCTTCTTAAATATTACATCTGTCTCCTGTTGTTGTACTTCATTCCAATTTATTTGAGGTAATTTGGCATCATATTCCATTAAGCGTTGCCAAAAGCTTTCTCAATATAAACAAATTCAGTGCAGGAAAATTGTTTTCTATTCACTTCTCAACGATGGCTCTAAGAGCGGGGGAAGCTTCTCTTCTTCCTCTACTCCGTCTTAACTCTAAATCCGTATTGACCCACACATAAAATTTCCACCTTCTTTTTCATTCTTTGGTATAATATTCTTGCAATAATTTTCAATAAATAGGTAGCTAGTTCTGAAGTTTTCACATTATTCTGCATTTTTCTATTACGGTATGAACACTTGCATTCGTCTTAAAGTCAATCGGTATTCATCCGCTCATGCATATATACGAAGCTAATATTAAATAATTGCTGCCTGAGATTTATAATTGCCAGAGTTTGAGTTGCTTCTGAGGCTTTACTAATAGAATGCCCTACCCCCCAGGCTTTTTTGGCCTAAAGTCATTCACCGCAATATCAAATGAAAAGAGTTGAAAAGAAATGTATTAGGTTTTTAGGGAGTGACATACACGGCGTACCGCATGTTAACATATTCTCACAGGAGAACTTCTCTTAAAAACTATCATTTTTTGTCCGTTTTCTTTGAAAAAATCGTTCGTTTTTATGTTATAATTAAGATAATAAGCTGATAAGTTTTTCAAGTAGACTTAGAGAGAGAGAGAGGGAGAGAGAGCTAACAATATCGCAGGTTTTTCAATGACCAATGAGACATTTCTGCATTTATTGAGAAACGCAGAGAATACGGGGCCATAAGAGGGAGACGAAATAAAAAATGAAGAGGCTAAATGGATCCTCTTACTATTTTTGTCATTTATTATTATTTAAATAAAATATTTCAACCGTAATTTTGAAAGATATTAGTTCATAGACATCATGATTTTTCATTGGTGCATCTAAGTGAGCAAATCTAGAAAATTGCGTAATTGATAAGCAATCCCCTTTTAATCTCGTCCATGTAATTTCAAGGAGCGAGCGGCGATCGAATTTGTCTGCTACCTGCCAGTGTGCAAATATCAGTAAACTTGCTAAGGGAAATAAAATTAAAAAAAAAGAAAATATTCGCAGTTGTACTAAAATAATATTTGACTTACTTTAATAAACGTACCCATACTATACTGCCAAAGGCATTTTAAAATTTAAGGGGCAGGGGGTATATTTGCTTGGCGAGAGCAATTACAGTGATTTTTGTCAAAGCAAGATTACTTTTTCATCTCTTGAAACGGCTTGATTTTCTATATTTCTTTGAACTTCAATCTCTGATGGCTGAAATGTGTGGTCTTGAATAAAGCAAAGAAAAAAGTAAAAGTAGAGGAAAATCCAGGATCATTGGTGAACGCTGTTATTAAATTTATCTTCTCATCCCTTCTTTATGTTCTCGCAATGGTCAAGACTTTTCTGTCGCCGATTTACAAGTAAAGTTTGTTAGATTCCTAAGTTCTTTTGTTCAAAACTCTTCGCTCCTTCCCACCTCACTTTACTTTGTCCTACCACACGAGACTGGTTATTTCAAGTATCCTGTCAAGATCAACTAATAGGGCTAATGTTAGTGCTGAAGTGCTCGATCGGAAATGCAAAATCTCTTACGTATGAAATGTAAGAGAATGTCTTCAAGAATTCTTTCTGGGAATATTATTGGTTACACTGCAAGCACTATAAGTACCCAAGCATTAATGTCCTGCTGAGATTTCTTCAGCAATTATTTCCTCTTTCCGGCGACTTTTGCTAATCAACGATTCCTGTAGTCGATTTATTTCATTTCTTTTTGCCGCTTTCTGACCTCCCTAATTGCAAGGCTACCAGTGAACATTTTTTCGGTATTTTATTCTGGTATTGGCAATAATTTGTTTTAGTAGGCGACGGGGTTTCTGGGTGGGTGGACAATCTTCAAACTTCGATCTTACGTCAGAAAGACGAAAATATATATATATTGTATCCTCAATTGATAATTATGAAAAAAAGAGAAGAAATAAGATAGTAGATGGTGTAGAGAATGCTCCTGTATCTTAAATACCACGCCTTTAGAAGGCGTGTTTATGGTAAATATCGCCTGATTTTTTCAAAAAGTTTAAATTTCAAAAGTTGAAGGTTAAATATTAAAAAACAGTGATTAAACAATGCAGACATTATAGGGAAAAACTGGTCTCGAAAAGAAAAAGATTTTTCTTCGCATACTCAGGTGGAGCAATGTAAAATCCTTCGTTTATATTTAGGAAAACCTTCGGGGCATGTTAACTAAGGATCATTCGTGTAATCTTTGCATCTGTGACGCATGAATATGCCATTCGACGTATGCTCCTATGAGATACTGGTACAGTGGATGAAACTCATTAGTACAGTGGATGAAACACTTATTTTGAGCTAATTTTCCACTAGCACGTATATGGGTGTGCCCGTCTTTTCGGGGAAACTTAAAAAAGGTTATTTCCTTTTCCTGACCCTTTAAACGCCCTCCCTCATCCCTTACCCATCCCACCTGGTGCTTACATCACCTACCACACACCTTTTTGGTGGATTACAGGGTATTTATAATACCCAAAGTTACGATCATAGAAGCAGAGCTTAGAAGTTTACCCTACCCGGATCAACTTGCCCATCCGATGTGTTTCTCGCTGGAATTTACTAAAAACACGAGAAGAGATATTCCTCACGAAGTGTTTTTGCATTGAAAATGTCTGATCTCTAATAATAATAATAATACTATCAATCAATTTAATTCCTAATTAAATAAAAAAGTCCTCTACCACAAACGAACCAAAATTAGGTGCTCAAAAGGAGACTCTTATTCTGGAGTTACAATTCCTTGAAATCAGCACATTCGCTCACATTTTTACATTGATACTCTACAGCCAAAAGAAGATTTTGAATGATCAAATAGCCTGTTCAACGCTAAAATGATGCATTTATTTGCCTCTCCTAAGAAAATGTAACGCCACAAGAGACTTATATTGAACACTTCTTCAATTCCGAACACTTATTACCTCCCTTAATTGCATCCAACATACCTATTCTACTCTTTCCCCTTCCTCGCTTACCTAACCTTTTCCCCTCTATCACAGACTCCATCACCCAATTCCCCATAAAAACGCTGTGCATCCATTTTTCCTGCTTTCTTATGATTTCTCCCACCTATTCTAACCTGCTCCTTTCTCACTATACCATTAGCACCTTCTCGTTTGTTTTCTTTTCAGGCTACTTCACCTTCTCCATCCTTCCCCACACCTACACTTCAAAATCCTCCAATCTCCGCTTATCATCCTGCTTCAATGACCATGTTTCCACACCGTACAATATCACGCTCCACGTCCAACTTTTGACGAGCCTTTTCGTAAGATCCTCACACAAACGTATCTGTTCTCAATTCCCTCCTGCTTGTGAAGATACACTCTCTAACGCAATTCTTCTTCTTATAAGGTCCAGAACACTTCCGAGGTAGTTAAACAGTTCCATCTACTCTAATAAATGAACTCCAGTTTTATTATTTAACTCGGCTTTTCTCTTTCTAAAAATCTGATAATATTTGTTATGCTTGCATTTATTTACATTCCATACCGAAACCCTTGACTGACTTGCAACCTAAAGCCTGATCATCCGCAAGCCTTATTGATTCTATGAAATCCTCACCGACTTTCGATCCTATCTCCTGTTCTTCCCACGTCTCTTTTACCGTCTAATCCATATAGACATTGAACAAAAAGAGTGATAACGGACACCCCTGTCTTACGTGAGAACTACAGAACAATAATTTTGATTTCGCATGCAGCTAAAGTGGTTCTCAGGACCATCAGTAAGAGGATGGAGTGCAGGCCAAATGATTACTAAAGGGATGATCAGCCTTGGTTCAGGAAGGGGAGAGGCACATGTGATAACTCAGTAGTAAGGTTCAACAATAGAGAGGGACATAGAATACAATCAGGATGTATCTGTTTGATTCGTGTATTTCGAAGAGGCTTTTCATTGAGTGAATTGGGAAAAACTAATGGATGCACGTATATTGCGGAGGTTAGGAGTAGATTGGAGGGGTAGGAAACTAATCCGACCCCCGCACATGTCTGACTGCTCTGATGTGAGTATGGTCGTAGATTCAGGATTCCTCCCACCCACGGAACTTGTGTACATGGTATTAGTGAAATTTCATCCTATTACAACCATATTAGTGACACTACTTCCCTTTTGTAACTCGATAACTTCCTAATTATCAGCATGAAGCTGCATAAACTACATAACATATTTCTAAACACGAATAATGTAAAAAAAACGTTCGTCTTAACTTTATAATCGTGCAAAATTCATGAAATACTTTCTATCACTAACTAATCAGTTTATAAATACAAATTTTAGAATCATACCAAATTCGACTCAATACTGATATTCCTTCTTGACCTTTTTAAAGCCTATGCAGTATCCAGATACAAAACACGTCCCTGTAGGTGTGTCGGGGTGGCTAACAAATAATTTCAGATTCCAGCGTTCTTCCAGGTTTTTCGAGGATTTATGTTCCAAGATATTATGCTACCGAATTAACCTCTACTGCATTAGAGCTAACACCATCCATGATAACTCTTTATACCCGACTATTTGAAAATTTTTAATGCAGCCGAGGATATTTTTATTTATGCCATAGGCATTTATGAGCAGTTTACTATGAGGTGCTTTGTCAAAAACTTGCTTTAAATCTAGCGAAACTCTATCCACTGAACCTTTGTTCTCTCCAGAACCAAAGATATCATGAACAAAAAGCGCAAGTTATCTCTCGCAGGATTTACCCTTTTGGAAATCGTGCTGATTTTTTATCTATAGCTCAATGCAACCATTTCAAAGTGTAAAAATCATTCGCCTTGGCCGGAATCTCCCGCAGTTTATTTGGAATTTATCTATAACTCCTGATCATCGAGGTGTCTCACGATAAAACTAGGCAGTTAATGTTCTGTTACCTTATACGAAATGAATGGGAGGGAAATAGGTCTGTGATTGGCCGTTTCTTTCTTGCCTCCGTTTTAAACATAGATGCCCGTACGTGACTATGTGCCGAATCATGGCCTTGTACGGGAGAACCTTTGCATATAGTCGGAGGGGACTAGTGGACTTGATAAGCGGATAGATAGAAAAGAGTGTATCATTGGACTTGTTAAGGGTGTATTCATTGTGGGTCTTCCAGGCTAACTTGGAGTCGAACGCTGCGGAATTTCGCGTAGGAACCTTGGGGGATGAGGGTGCTCTCATAATACAGTCGAGTGCATTTGGGCCGTTTCCAGCGACGGGTAAAGTTGGCACTGATACATTTCCCAGGGTTGACTGCAAGTTTCCACTCCTACATACAGGCAGCTATATCGTCCAGGTGGTCTTTTATGTTACCTCCGCCGTGTACGGACAGAATGAACGGGATACAACCGCAGTATCAACGGCGTAGAGGAACAGTTCTGTCTTTGGATTTGCCGGTAAGTCATTAACGCAGATGTTGAAAAGAACCGGAGAGAGAACAGCGCCTTGCGGAACCCCAGATGAAATAGGACGGATGGTAGAGGTTGCTTGGTTGACGGAAGTAAAGAATGTACGGCCGGTTAGAAAAGATTGCATAATTTTGATGAGGTGTAACGGAGGATTATATTGATATATAGATAGATAAACATCTTTGTTCGGGCGAAATTGAGACCATCAGGTCCCTTCTTCGATTTAACCCTTTATCGACGGAGTTTTGAAAACAGGCCCTTCGTCCACACCTACATCTACATAGTATCCCGCAAGCCCCCACAAGGGCATGTGGCTGGGGGTCTTAGGTTACCACCCGTTATTAAGAATAAAACCGCATGCAAAACCAAACATTCCATGCCAATCTACACACACAAAATCGCATATGTTGATGCAAAAACCCTTACAACTCGCACACATGCAGATACACATACTACCACACAACACACACATGCACCTACGAATGTTTTCTACGAAACATTTTATCTAGTCCTAACTTATAAATTAAACGTCTTTAATATTTCTATAGTAACTTTGGTTCCTTAGTATTATAATTCCTGATTGTCCGGGGAGAGAATGAATATTTGTATCTGTACTGGAATCTATCTCCCTTATCTTATCTTTATGGTTCTTATTATAATATTTTTTCACGAATCTGGTGGATTATTTATGGACTTATCTAACTCTTCTACCCGTTAAGATCGAATGCACGCTGTAGATCTGAGTAAGCCACCTGGGAGTTCTTATGGAAGTTGAACACCAGCGTGTTGTTTTTCATCAGACGAACAATTGGGTTTGTCGTAGAGTGGCATTGGCGGAAGCCGGTTTGCCCCAGGTGGATAAGGTCCCGAGCAAGAATTTCCTCTTCTAGGATAGGATGGATGCCTCAAGTATTTTTCTAAGGTTTGGTAGAAGCCTGATCGGTAGTTTGCCGGGTCGATCTCTTGTTTAGGTATGAGAACCACATGGGCAAGTTTCCAGCATGTGGAAAAATAGCAGTTTGTGAGGCAAGAACTTATGATGACCAGGAGGTGGAGAAGGAAAGGCTTCGGGAGGTTTTTAAGAATTTTTGTAGATTTGATCATGACCAGGAATTGACTTGGGTTTGGTACGCCGAATGATAACGGCCAATTCTTGAAAGGTCACCGGGTCGGGAAGTAGGTAACGGTGAGAAAAATGGTGACGTATTGTATGGGGACACCTCGTCGTCAAGGATGGAGGACGAAGTCTGCACCAAAAGTCAGGAACAGGGAAGGAAGCTTATAAGGAAACTTGAGAAAATGATCGGCAATCCCGTTAAGCTCCCGACAAAGAAATAATCAGCTATTTTGAAATTCAAGGACAACAATGGGAGTATTGAATTTGATTTGAGTGTTATCAATCAGGAAAAGTAAAAAATTATGAATTCTTTAGTGTACTCCGTCTCTGCTCTCGGTGCTGATGGGCCATGTAAAGAAGACAGGACGGCAAGCAAGGAAAGAATGATTCTGTGGCGATAAACGGAGAGCAATGGGTAGAGATAACGCGGTTATTGGCAGAAGGGCTCTATTCGTTGCCTATGGACCCCCCGGCTCACCCACCGTGTGACTCCGCACTGCAAGATCTTCCTGGGAAACCGTCGGCGGATTTGGGAATAAGGAATAGGGCCCATTATTAAAAAAACTAGTCAAACATTTGCTGCGAAGTCGTAAACGTGACATTTACGAATATTTTATTTCTTCACGCCAATGTTTCGTAGATATTTTCTTAATATTAATGTCTGATTTTTCAAAATATTTACCAACACAAATTACATCATGGACGTATATATCCATATCCTATGCACATTTCCTGCCATATTTTATTAAGATTTTTGATGGTCCTTCCAAATCTATTTTTCGTTTTCTTTATGATCATATTTTTAAATAGTCTCCGGGAAAAATACCATGTGCTGTCGAGCAAAACGGTAAAAATGCACGTAGCCCCTCTCGTGTTCGATCACACTGGCTACTCCGCGCGCATCACATTATCAGCGTGAAAATTTGTTTTCTAAATATCCGTTTCCCTCTAATTCTCGATTTTCAAACGATTATTTGGAATCTGACTCGTCCCTTTCTGTGCACCATTTTCATTTCTGCCGGTGCCATTGGTGTCGCCCGGCTTCCAGCACTGGTATGGGCTAGTCAGGACGTGGATACACGATGACCCATTCTTAACAAAGAGCTGGACTCTCAAAACAGGGGGAAAACGTTCACATCGGGAATTACCCAATCGCACATCCCGAATTTGCAAAAAGAAACTATTAGAACCCTTTCCCGAATATGTGGCCACCCTGATTATTGTCAAACCTCATTCCTTGCCATAAGTAGTGTTACCCCTGGACTATATTAATTTACGATATTATTTTCAAAAAACGGTCAACAATTTAATTTGGCATACCCATAATCATTATTGGGTTGATAATAGGGTTTAGTAGAGACTAGGGTCATGCTCACTTCACGCCAGCGTGCATTTCTCGAAGCGGAGAACGGCCCACCGGCCTCCTTCCCCAACGCGTTGTCCACCTCCCGACGGGGGTGCGCTTCAGAGCCTCCTCTCCCAATTGCCCACCGTCAGTCAGGCACCCGAACCGTGGAGGACCGCCGGCGTCTCCAAGTTGACGAGATATCAGGCGTCGGGCTTCGCGGACACTAAGGGACCCGGTCACTGCACTTTTTCTTATTTTTTTCGTCTTCGAGCACCATTCGGGGTTGGGGGGAGGGCACGCACAGCGGGCAGAGGGGAGCACACGGACACTCGCAAGGGCGGCAGGGGAAAGTGAGTGGCCACGGCACGCGCTTCCAACCACGGTACGAGTGTTCCTCTGGTCCACTCTCGGATGAGGCCCGCAGTGAACTCCGACGGACAGCAAGGAGAAGAGGGAGCGACCACTTGTATTCCCCTTCCTCCGTTCATCACACGCACGAGTGTCGTCGATGAGTGACCCCGACCTTGGGACGTTGCCTCTCTCCGGTGGAGAGTAATCCTTATCATCATGAGAGGGTGCCATCCCCCCGCGCCCCCCCACCCGCGAGTGACCAACGCGACCGCCGTGTTGCTGATGGGCAACAAGCCTCGGAAAAGGGCTGGGGCCGCGCCGAGGCGTGGGGAGGACGAACAGCTTTTCCCAAGCGGGAGGTGGGGATGCTGTGCGTCCCTCGGACCCTCGGCCTTTTGGATGGATAGCGGAGGGGCGAGCACGCGTAACCGGAAGTGTATCCGTGGGAGAGTGCTCCGCGAGAGGGCACCGTGGGGGTGCGCGCCACCCCCTTCGGATCTCCCCCAAAGGGGTGAGACCGGCCGTCGTTCGGTCCTCGGGGCCGGAGCAATCGTCGCCGGTGCCCCCATTCGAAGATGGAAGGTCGAAGATCGAGGCCGTCCTCTGCTCTATATCCGAGAGACGTCCGCGGATTTTGGTTGGAGAAAATATATATACTATATATATATATATATATATATATATATATATATATATATATATATATATATATATATTTTATATATATAAACAAATGTATATATTTCATTTTCCGGCCGTTTGGATAGAGATATTTAGATCTTCTTCAGGCAAGAGAGTAATGTTTTTCACCGAAGCCGCCAATAAAAATTTGTATTCTATGGAACAGCCAAGTTTCCTTTCTTTGGCTTCAAAAAGGAGTTCCGCGGAAGGACGCCGCACGCCGTTGCTCCCTCTGGTTTACTTGACCAGCGACCCATGTCTCCAATCAATAGAGGGCCAAGCGATTTCTTTCACGCAAAACTCCAATTTTGCAAGCTTATCTTCTCTGGAAGAGCAGTGGCCGCCTCCGATAGGTCTTCTAAGCCTGGAGGCTCGTTCCCTTCACACTTCCCAAACTCCACGGCCAGGAAGGTCAGAGGGCGCGGAATACAGACCATATCTCCCGCCCGAAATCTTGCGGTGAAGGAGGGAGGCTGCCTCCAGAAGATAAACACTGACTGGGCAGCGGTCAATGAAGACGGCCGCTGTGGCCCTCCGCATCACCCACCGCAGAACGGCACCCCCGATCGACGATCCCCTCTTCGATACCCAATTCTTCGTAACCATCAATATTTTCGAATATTTTGATATGTTCAACAACTAAAACTAAACTAAACTTCATACATGTCGCTAAGGTGAAAACCACGTTCATCGTATTACCTAAATACTGTAAAATGTATCACGAAATTCACATAAAAAAATTACATACTCTTGAATCAACTTTGGGGTTACCAATTTTATCATGCGGCTGCGAAATATCTTACGCTTTGAGGAATAGACCGGAAATCACATGAAGCCCAAAGATGCTGGCTACTTGGAATTACACCAGGATATCGAACAATAAACTACCAAGTATTGACCATCATAGCCAGACTAATACCATCAACTTTCACAATAATGGAACGAAAAGCCATTTCAGGACTAAAACGGAAAGTCACCACGAATATATAAAGGAAGCATATTGACCTAAGAGTCATAATAAAACTTATTTGATATTTACGTGCCTATTCCTCTCAGTCCTTAAAGCACGTCTAGCGATGACATTTGAAATGAGCCAAAAACTATATTGATAATATTGAGCTCTTACGCCTAGTAGTATAAATAAATGAAAAACTCCAATAGCCGTAAACAGAGGACTGTTTACGGCTATTGGAGGTTTTCATTTATTTATGAGCCAAAAACTGATAGAGATATAAACTGACCATGGGAGTTTTAAGACATGCAGTCAAATCTCGTTAATGTGCCACCTCGCTACTATGCCACTTTCGCTAATATACCACTTTTGCTCGGTCCCACCAAAATTCAATACAAAATAAAGTTACTATGCCACCACCTCCTCTCGCTACTATGCCACTATTGTATGACTATTAAAACGCACGGGTCGTGAAAAAGTCTGTATTTCTGCGCAGTGCTCGATTATTACACTCACGTCCCAAAGTCGAACGAAAGACGAACGAAGTCCAGCTGCGCACAACATAGCCAATACGTACGCGCATAGTCTGGCTGTGTCAAGATGAAACACGCCAAGTCAGTCCTAGTTGACCAGGGAGATTAGCTAAAAATGGGGCAACGAAGTTAAGAGAACCACCGTGGAGGGCACTCTCAGGAAGATGGGTGCCATCGAAGCGCATGAAGTTGACGCAGGCTCACGACCCAAGCTTGATCACTCTTCTCGTTGGGGCAAACATGAGTGGCAGCGAGGAGTTCCCTCTTCTGGTGATCGGCAATTCCAAGAGACCCCGTGCCTTCAAGAACTAGGAGATCCCGGTCGAGTACAAGGTGAGCTCTAAGGCGCGGATGACGGCGACGCTTTTCGAGGAGATGTTGCGTGCGTGAGACGGACGATTCGGCCAGCAGGGACGCGGAGTGCTGGTCTGTCTCGATAACTTCTCTGGCCACCCTCCCAAGCTCCAGCTGAACAACATCCAACTGGCCTTCTTCTCACCCAATAGGACAGCCAATTCGCAACCAATGGAATGATAGAGAACCTCAAGTGCCAATACAAGAAGCTACTGCTATTCCACCAGCTTGAGGCCATGGGCGAGGGAAAGGAGCTAAAGTTTACGTTGCTCGATACTCTACACGTCGCCCAGCATGCTTGGAAGCAGGTCGCCAAGTCGACGATCAGGAATTCTTTCGCGAAGGCCAAATTCATCGAAGGGGAGATCCAAACTGAGGCACAGACTGCGCCAGCGGGCGATTCTTGAGAGATTTGGACTGATGGGTAACTTGAGAAAATAAAACCGTTTTTACAAACCCTCGTTACTGTTCCACTCTCGCTACTATGCCACTCTTGCTCGGTCCCGACAGGTGGCATGGTAACGAGATTTGACTGTACCTGAAACGAATAGTAAAAACCAGGAATGATATTCGCAGCTACAGTGGAAATGAAGACAAGATGTCACATAGACTCTTCGAATGTCCCGAATATGAAGATAAAGATTATGAAGATTAGTTGAAGACGCAAGAGACAGAGTGCCATCATCCCTCGAAGATATCGGGAAGTTAATTCCTCAACTCGCACATCTGATTACAAATTTCATAAAAGAGAGAATCCAGGCCCGGATAAAGGATGAAGGCTGACGATAAAAGAATTACTATTGCAAGGCAAGAAAAAAGCAAAGAAAGAGCAAGAAGGATAATTTACGGCAATAAATGGAGAGGAATAATAAATCATCAACACATTTACTTGATATGATTTTTAATGATAACTGAGAAAGAATTCATATTACATGTAATGTATTGAACTTGAAATTAAACCACTTGGCTTTTCCACATAGAAAAAATTTTTATTTACCACCTAGGTTTCGTTATGGTATAACATCATCAGGTAAAAATGCAAGTCAAACACAGTATATATAGCTCTGGATGGAAAGGGAAGAGGAGGGAGGGAGGAAAGCAAGGATTGGTTGAGGTAGGAAGAGGAGGTGGAGGAGGAGGATTGGTAATATTGATAAATTATCAGGCTCGGAGAAGGAATTAATACAATATTGAAAAACGTTTTGCTTGGCATCGGTTAGTTGGCTGAGGATTAGGGGAATGGGTAATGCGAACGGGGAGAGCGGCACTGGGTAATTAGTCAGGTGATTAAGTAGCAGGCTGGGAGGGGTTACTACATTGTTGAAAAAGTTTTGCTTGGCAGATGGGCGAGGAAAATACAATAACGAGGAACGTGAAAGGTCAAGAAATTCTATGGAAATAATATGGGCATTAATGTAAGTAAGAATAAGCATATAAATTTTTCAAATGAAAAGAATGCAGAAAAGGAAATTTACACCCTGTTTGGAGAAAGAATCCCATGTACCAGTCAATGCAAATATTTAGGCATTTATTTAACTAGGGATGTCCAAGTAGGTGGGGAGTCCAAGTAGATAATTTGACACGGAAGGCATTTAAAGTATTGCATTGGGTGATGAGAAATTTAAAAAGAAGTAGCGTAGCCACAAAAGAAAAAGCATATGAGGAACTGGTTATCCCTATCCTAGAATACTCGTCCATAGTATGGGATCTACATGAGGTGGGACATATTAAAAAGATAGAGAAAGTTCAAAGATAGTCAGCAAGATATGTACTCGGTAGGTACAAAAGAACAGATATTGTCACAGAAATATTAGATATACTGAAATGGGAGAGTTTGAAAAATAGAAGAAAAAGGAATAGGATAGGTGTGATATATAGAATTGTTAAAAAGGACGACGCGTGGGAAGATTTATGGCAAGGGATAGAAAAAGCTAACTTTAAGGGAAAAAACGACCATAGTTTCAAAATAAAAATAAGGACGCAAATAAAAATAAGAAAAAATACTATTTTTTAAATAGAACTATTATTGATTGGAACCAGCTGCCTGGAGGTTTGTTTGAGCCCTTTCCATCCAATTGTAGAAGTTTTAAGTATAAATGTAAAGCAGCCACTGGGTAATAACTTCATTGTAGTTATTAAAATATTGTTTGTATGTGATGTGGAAGTGTCATTTTATCTAAGAATATTTTGTCTTATATCTGTTTTTCTAGTGCGTGTATGTATGCATGTAGTTTTCGTTGTAAGAGTTATCTTTGACGAAACTTGACCGTTGTCACCAGGAAAATCGCTTAATTGCAACGTAATTCTAAAATAAATAAATAGTACATGCGTGTTCTCAAATATGCCTGGTCAATAATACGAGCTGTACTCGCACTGTAGCATCTGAACGCCGCGAAAATCTGCGATCCCATACTGTAGCATTGTTGTTTGTATATGGAGAAGACTAGTTGAGGGAAATCATTCGCGTAATGAGGATCGGGTTGGTAAGAATTCAGAAATCGGATTCGCGCAAAGTACCACATGGAAACTCAGATTCACAGAATTTGGATTGCCATTTTGCGTCACGCCTTGGAATGCCTTTTCTTTATTTAAACCCAAAGTGAAGAATCAGCAGCGACCCTTATATTCTTAAAGTGGGGAGGAGGACACCATCGCCTTCCAAGCCGACGACCCACTATGGTTCGCCGGCAGGAAAAATCTTTAGAGTTTAAAAGAACCAGATCACGGTATTTCCCACCATTTTGGGTTTCATTATTTTGTTGGAAACGTAATCAACAGCTCCAAAAATCCAATCTTTCCGATTTAGGAGCGACCAGGTTTAAGTTAGTAAAAACAAAGAGTTAAGGTTTTGGGGTATTTACGGAAAATCCTCGCACTTCTTTCCACTGTGATGATTGGCCATAAACGTTACGCTTAGGAAACGGTACGAACTCAGGGGTTACTCAGGCGTCGCTCTGCATTTGACTCCGCATCATTCTACTATACTTTTAAGCTAAGAAGACCTAATGTTTTTTCTAAGGTTTATTAATGAAAGATTCAATAATTTGCCAACTGTGAACGTATACATGGTGTTTTCATATCGCTAGAAATCCCAGTTTAATATTAATTTGCTCTTCTGCTACACGGGAAGTAGGCTTTCCTGGCCTGCCTTTCTGCACTCTTCGCAATCGGAATAACGAGGTATACTCGTGCTCTGTTCACCCTTAAATATACACGTGGTTTCTAAGTTACATTCACCGTGAAAATAAATGTTATCCAATTCATCTTCTAGATAAAACAAAATAAAGTAATGGGACAATAATGAAAATTGATATGAATGTAAGCCCACATTCAAGATGAGATTACAATTGAAACCCGAAGCAGTTCTAGGATAATTGAGAAAATTACACAAAATACAAAAAAGCATATGGCCCCTTTAAAAAATATTCATAGATAAACTTTCCCTTCCGCAGAGTAAATCCCTTTGGAAAATATTCAATCTGAAACATTACAATCACCTGTTTGCAAATCATTACACTGAATATGAATCAAATGATTTACTATGGCCCTGAAATATAAACAGAGCAATTGAGGGTAAAAACCAAGCTTTCACAATTTCTAAAATTCGTGTTAACTTAAAATAATCCGTAATTTTACAATAAACTTCCGTAAAATTTCGTTATCTTGCAAAGGGCAATGAAGAAAAATTGTGGTTATAATAATCGAATTAAATAGAGGAGAAAATAGAATCAACTCCATGTACAAATTAACAAATGCGGCGTCGGATGTTTTACTGTGTTCGTGGAACGAAATGGATATCTCGATTTCCTTATTCTTAGTTTGCGTCTCGAGGTTTCATAAGCACTGATAGTGTGGAAAAAAAATTTCAAAATGCTGGCTTAATCAAATAACTCAGTTATTAGCAAATACTTAGATCAAAATGATCTTTGAAGTAAACTCTCACTAACTTTATAGAAAATATGTTTACCGCGTCTGACTTTTGGGCACTATTTCTTCCTCATACCAGAGTTTTGGAGTATTAAAGAATAACTTTCCCGATCATTTCTAAATCTCTGTTTGTGCAATTGGACACAAAACCTTCGTTTCGAAATGATACCACCGCTTTTTCCACCCCGTTAAAGGAAAAACGCAAATAACAAGCAGTAGCCTAGTCCGCAATACCCATCTATATACTAACCATACCAACATTGACGTCAGGCCCCGTCATCTTTCGATTAGAGGGTAAAAAATCCATGTACGCTGTTTTTCTAAGAGTTCATTTTATGCCAAATCAGATATTGCGAACTATTTGAACATACTTCTACTATTTTTTTATATCTACTTGAATACGAAAAATAAAAGACAAACAACCAGGGTCCCATTCCCAAAGGATAGAACCCCGTGGGAGGTAAGTGCGTTGCGAGGCATCCGTCGCCCTCTCCCTCCGCGACGCCACCGTCGCTTGCGAAACGCGTCGGCGTCAGATGACCCCATCGCTGGTGCGGCATACACCAGCGATGGGGTCATCTGACGATCGCGGCGCAATCGATGCGCTGCGTCGATTGCCACCTCGGATTGCGCATATCGGGACGCAGCCGATGCATTCCACAAGAGTGGGGTCGCATTTCAAAACAGGGAAGTACAAACTTGTCGAGACATTTATGGGGGACGAATAATGGAATTCAATGCCGATTTCTCCACATATGAAAAAAAGTGAAAATAGTTGATTCAAGCCAAGGATGGAGTCCTGAAGGGCAACTCGCTTTTACGCCTTTATTTCGGGATATGTTGCATTTATGAGGAATTGTGATGCATGATAAAGGTGACCAGAAGAATAATTCAATGAATCCCCAGAAAGAAACGACTCTCCACTCGCTGAAAATCCACCAAATTTGACGCTTTTGAGCATCTCCCGATACATTCTGTATAGCGAAGAAAATTTTATTAATTGCTTTTCCCAAGTTAGCTGATGAAGAACTGAAGAATCAGATGAAGATTATTCGTATCAACGAATACGTGTATTATTAGTCGTATGTCAGTAATTTTACATTTTAAGCGTATACTGGCAGCATTGTACGCCATAATGTGAAAAAACACCACTCAGATATATGAACACGAGAATGAATATTCACAAATACGACTAGCTACTGCGAAACGCATGAAAAACAACGTATTGAAATTTGCGATCAGTTAGTGAGTATGACCGGAGGTACTCATAAAAAAGATCTCATTCCCTTTATATTTTACAGTCACCATATGTTGTCGTGGAATTTGTTCTTGAGATTAATTACAATTATGATGAGTGAATCAGGCACGCTGTGGTTTCATGAGTCGGATGGTCATAATACGTACGCACTTGGACTATTTAGTTAAGTGGAGATCGGGTTACAAGCATATCACACAGACTTTCAACGGTAAGTTTGCAATGGTGAACACAAACATTCTCAGTTGGGTCATCGTAATGATCTGTATAACGTGAGAACTATGTAATGTGGGGCTGAGGACTCCAGGCGAGATTGGCCTGAATGTATTAGTTCTTTAGGAGAACTTTTTTAAAATTTCTTTCACCCGATTTTTTCATGGTGGTGTACAAGTAATTGTGTCTATGCAACTAAAATTAAAAGCATGGCTCCTTCGCTAAAACGTGTCAGTAATTACGACTAAGGTTAATTTAAATATTAGCCTTATGGTGTCGTTCACCTTGATGCCTCAAAATTACTATTTCAGAACACCCCCTCGTGACGTGAACCCTCGAGACAAGAACTGAATCATCAAAACATATGGAAAGCGAATAGAATAATAGACTGAAAAGGTGAAATTTACTTTGAAGTTATAAAAGTGCGTGATTTCTGTGTGCAGTGAGAATTTTCTCCGAAAGAAGTTCATATTAACATAATTAGGATGACATTATTGGTTTCGAGGAGTTCTAGAGGTTGTTCAAATGAGATGAGCTAGTGCCTCGATTCATTTCTATTGTCATATAGCATTTATTTCAAAATTTCCAGAATAAATGCTCTAACATAACTGAATAAATCCCTTTCCGGTTCAAATGCCTTAGGGTGAGGAAGCTTAGAATTGAAAAACACATCGAATGTTCATACTAGTTTTTGTTTCTCTGTATTTTCCATCCTGGCAATTTCCCAGTCTAAAAAAACGACCTATGTATGTAAAATACCAATAAAAAAATTCATTTGTCAAATCATAAGAAATCTATTAGGAGAGGACAAGTTGATTTTTTCAGCTATGGCAAAAAAGATATTTGGAAAGCATTTAGAATGATTGATATTAAATGATGCGGTCAACTCTTTGTGGAGCACCATCTAAAATATGTTGAGTATGTGGACGTTTTTCTAATGTCGTCACTTCCACTTCAGAGTTTTTTTACACAATTCTTTCTCGAAAACCGATGGAAAAAGATAAATCACAATTTGCAACGAACTCCAACACGGGAAATACCACACGCCGACTTAGTGGCCACTTTCCCTGCAGAGTAACCTCAGGAGAATGAATGTGAGAACCATCCCACGTACGATACATATACGAGGATAGGAGTGCATTTTTGAACGATACACATAGTGTATCGATCGCGGTATGTAGTTACCGAGTTCTACCACAACTTTAACAATCAGCAATACTTACCACCACAGTAGTGTCTAACCTCTAGATACCTCTTCACCATGCACTATTTTAAACCATTTTTAATGCTACATATTATCTACCTCCCGGACTTCCGTCCAAAATGCGTATTCTTTCTCTCCCTCCACCTCGCTTACCCATCGTTCTCCCCTTTCCCATTTTTATCAGTCTTTAGCATCCTTTATGAACTCTTCAGGCCATTTTTTTTCATTTTTCTCAGTACCTCATTTCAACTTCCCATCTTCAACCGTGCCAACATCACCTCATTTGCTTCCCTTTATGTCTAATCATTGTCATAGTTACATTTGGTGAGTGTGTCAACGGTAGAGGTCTTTTTGCACCACTTACAGCCTATAATTCAGTAGATAAATTATTAAATTCAAAAATTAAAACACAATTTTTCTTCTAATGTTCTAACTATGTCGTCCATTTTCGTCCACTTCCTAAATAGGAGCAATTTTTCATCAGCTATTCACTATAAAATTTAGCATAGCATTCCTCTTCCTGAGGACCTCATTACCTTCGTTTCCTTAAGGCTGATTCTTATCCATATCCATCAAACTGAGTCTGTAATGCGCCTATATATGAGTTAATTCCCTTGACTGGCTAGTTTATCAAGTTTGACCATCCGTAAATTTATCCTATTCGATCAATATTTGCCTTTCGTTCCCGCTCCAGTTCTTTCCATGTCTCTCTTAACCTCCTCCCATACCATTAAAACCTATCCTATCTTTCCTTCCGCCATTTTGAACCCGACGACACTGTGACTCCTAGATACTTGTTCCACCCAAACTGTGTATATTTATCCGAACTAATTGATGTATGAGTGTAAGGATTAATTTTCCCAGACATTCATTGCAACACGTGCAACACATTGCAACCCAGACTTGGTTGGGAATTGGAGGTAGGATTTGAAATTGGTTGAATTGGAGGATTTGGAACTCCTGACACAAAGTGCTGATCCTGCTAAGAGCCTCAAAGTCCAATTTACCACTTCTGTGTAAGTAGATGATCATTGGTAAGTCATCTACCTTTCCTATTCACTTAATTTGTAACAATAATGTGAGTGATAAATAGGAGCGAATCGATCACGCTTCCCTGCAGAACACCTGAGTCCACATTCACCAAATTGAAACTCAATTTATCAATTATTATATTTTGTTTTTGCATTAATTCCCCGGCCTTCGTGTGCTTAAAACCGTGTTTATACTATCAAAAAAGAAGAAGAACTATATTGAAGAAAATCAAGGTTTAATCACGAGAGGCAAGTACAGGAAGGCCTGTGCGCAGGAAATTATGAGAATGAATGGACTGGCAGATTGGAACAGAATAAACGTAGACTGCAGAGCTACCACAAATCAATCCTCGAGTTGGTCAATCATACTGACAAGTGTTTACGCTGATTATTCATAATTTTTCATCAAAATTTACCAACATATTTACAAACAACATTCAGAGACCAAGTTCCAAGATGGCCTTCGCCGCATGTGCCGAGGGCGAGAAGGGATAAACATATGTTCTGCTATGGAAACGAGGAAAGAAAATAAGTGGTCCTGCCCCTATTCGGGACTCGCTTCATCGCAAATGTCGTGGTGCCTTTGCCAAAGGGAAGGTAGGTCATCATAATTGCCAGCATGCTACGTCAATTCACGCACGCAGGCAATTTGGAGGTGCGCGTGTTAATTGCAGCACGCGTATCACGTGCGTGGTCTTTTAAAAATAGGATCTCCGCCTCCGTAACACCGATGGGGTTGGAGCGTGCGCGCAAAAACGCAACGATGAAATCAAGAGATATCCAAATAAGCAAAATGAGAAGATGTGAGGACCAGAAGACTCGAACCAAACGCTCCAGAATCCAGACCAACTGGTTCTATGATTAGACTACCTGTTTTTTTCTGTGGCAACCCTGATGATCTGGGAATTGATCACTGCCTGTTTTTTCTCATCATCTTGTATACATTCATCCTATATGGTTGACCCATTCTTTCGTTTATCAATGTGTTGCTTTTACCTATCTTTTTCATGGCCCTTTATTTTTCTATCCTCTCCCATATCATTTCATTTCTCTTCACTGTTAGTTATTATCGTATCCTGTCGGCTCTATACCATTTATGTCAATTTAGCATGCTTGCGGCTTTACATAAGCATTCTCGTTTTATCTAATGGTGAAACGTGTCCACATTTCTGCATATTTCGCCTTTTTGACAAATGATTACCACAATTTGCTTTTTCATAATTTATTCGCGAATTTCCTTTTCTAGGCTATCGAGGCTAGAAGATTTAATATACCAAGGTATTTCAGTGTTAATACTCTTTCTATAATTCCTCCCCTCTACCTCTAGCTTCTGATCCCTAAGATCAGATCATCATTTTTCGTCTTACATCGGGGCAACCTGTTCTTTTTTTTATCAACTGCGCCTCTCGTTTAGAAGGTCAGTCATCCGTGACGCATTGCTGAAAGATCCCTCAAAAGGCGCCGACGGACCTTCCCCATTCATCCCCTTCGAGGGGAGAGGGAGTTTTCTTTGTGGAAGCTCCCCAGGCATCACACTATCAGTTGTTTGCGACTCTCATGAAAATCCCCTTAATGCCCTCTCGCTGGAGCGCCTCCCCCTCCCCCTTGCCAACATCCTCCTCCCTCCTCTCTCCCTCTCTTTTCTCAATCATGTCCCCGCCTCCTCCTCGGCATCAGTTGCCAAGTCGACGCCTGCTTATTTATTTTTTCATTATTTTCTTTCCTAATTCATGGAAACGCATAATACGCATCAGTTAATGTTAATCGCATTTAAATGCAGTTGTCCCTCATGCAAAAATATGGACCTCCCAGTGCCCGTTTCAGGAATAATAGCACTTTCTCCACACCCTCTGCCTTCTAGGAAGAGAGAAATTTACGTTTACTGCCTATCCAATTTTATCTTTGAATCTCGCAAATTTATTTTGCGTATTTTAGGAGCGTCGGCAGAATGCTGGCACTATGTACTATGTATGGAACCTACGAACCCAGCAATGCTTAGGAACTTATAAAAAAAATATAAATTGAACCGTATTGTAAAAATTATACAAATGTTTCAGGATATTATAAATAATCTGCTATTTATCTGTTTTCTTCTTACAGTCTTTCTTCGATTCTCTCCCATTACTTTTGATTTTATATTATGTGAAGTTTGTCTCCTCACTATGGTCTGAAGCCATTAACAATGCCTAATTTTGTGCCATTTCTGTAAAATATATTTACATTAGCTCAGAGCGCCGTTTAAGGGCAAATAAGCAAGCCATATAATAAAGTGGTAATTTTTCAGGTACACGCTGCCTGGTTAGTGAAAGTTGCCGAGTTTGGAGTTTCAAATTAGTGACCATCTGTTTTTACGTTTCCTCATTTTTAAGATGCAATGTGTTTGGAACGCTCCACCTCATAGTAGTCGGTAGCTTAAAATTTCCTATCTAAAGATCCTGGACAGTACTTAAGTATTTTATTTCCAATAAAACTGTATGTGTAAAAAAAATAAGGCAACAGAAGTAATAAGTTACCTCTTTGCAATGCTCATTAATCACCTCGTCGATGTATGACGAGAAAAACACAAGTAATTGCTGAGACCAAGTAACTCATTAATCTCATACTTATTGCATGTTACACGTTGTTTGAGGTACAAATAGAAAAATGCGCCCATTGAAATAACCTACGATTTCTTTGTAAATAATTCACACCTCTTCTGTCTTATTATTGTATGTACAGTGTTTTTGGGCCTTAGTTTTCAGAAATCAAATGGAGAGAGCGGAGATGGAACAAAAATACCTTGTTTATTCATATATATTTCCATAATATTATGCCAAAGATAATGAAGTGAATGGAAAAAATGCAAATACATTACTTATTTTTTTTAAATATTATTCCTTGAAATATTACAGAAATCAATGATAAAAATATAAATATTTAAATCAATAGCAAATAAAAGACCATGGTACATTATGTAAAGTAGTTGCCACGAGCAGAATACGGGAGAAGGGTTGTCGAGAAGATAAGTACCCACGAATAACATTTTGTGCGAAAGGTAATGATGGAGATTGATAAAACTGCACATGTAGAAATGAAAATGGAATCAATCAAAGTTCAAGTTGTGGTTTATAACTATTCCACCGCAAATAAATGTGGGGTGCGCCAGAAGCATAGGAGGAGGTGGGAACTAAATTGTAGTGACGGCGCACAATGATGAGGATCAAATTGAAGGATCGAACGACTTGCGAAAAAGAGTTGCCAAGAGATGAGAAGAATACCTTGAAAAATGGCCGTCTGGAAGGTAAAATGAGGACCCGTTTAGAGTCCCGAAAGGGGAAGAGGGGAGAGTACTTAGAAAAATGGACGTAATTCAATGGAAAGCACTTGTTCAGGTACTCTACCCCAATTAATATTTGTATTTTACCGACTATTTTCGGTGTAGGTTTCCTCTTATGAACGTGATGGTACTAGTTACATTCAATTCCATCAACGATGGTATGCCTCCACTATCGAAGTAAATCTGAAAACGTGCGAATATATTTCTGGAGGAAAATGCATGCAACCTTTGCATATGAGCTTGGGGGATAGAGATAAGCATAGTGGGCCAATTTAGACACTCGGTAATCACACAGACTGCGGAGCTAACCTTACGAAAACATTTTGTGAGCACTTGAGGAGCTGCCTTGAAGAAACTGGGTTTTCAAATATACGCTGAAGGTCAAGTGGATAAGGACAAAAAAGGAAAACTAAGGAACTATTTATGCGAGACCAAAGGAGGAAATGGCGGAATTTATCACATTGGCAAAGTCATGGGGACAGGTGCCACTTGACCCCCTATCCCCTCCCCAGCTATCTTAGTCAGATGCCATGTAGATTGCAGAGAACCGCTGTCTCTCAGCAATGGATTTCAGGTGGGGGATAGATGTTTAGTCTATTCTTTATGCTGATGGTAACTAAAATGCTCTCTCTTAGTCCTTAAGCGAATCTTTTAACTCAGAAATCAAAGGATTCAGGTTAGAAGCTTTTAAAATTGGAAACCGTGGCAGCTAATTTTTCTTCTCAATCCCCAATATCTAATCACTTCAAGTCCAGTCCTATACTCCACCAACCTTTGTCTTCTTTCCAAAGTCAACATCGAACCCTTCCATATACCCTCCCATCCTCTCACTTGCCATGTAAACCTCCCCCTATCAACAGCTCCTCCCTTCTGTATACACAAGTCACTTAACCCTTGAGTATTCTGTCTCTCTCCAAAATATACTAATACATATATGATTTTGTGTCACAGACCGGCAACTTATCTGCCATATCGAACTGGAGCCTTCACTGAGTTGTTCAGTGAACAAATCACTCACACCCATACTACAAAAAACTATTGACTATAAAAAAACGTGAAAGGATTTGGAATGGCATACTGATGAAACTGACCTTTTAAAAATTTGCAACTTCAGTACAATTAATCATGTGTCCATAAACATGTAAGCACAAACTTTATCCTGCAGCTGTTCTAAAATGAAGTATGAAGATGTGTGTCTTAATTAGGAAACGTAAAAGAATTAGTAGAAAGTTATATTATTATTATTATGTTGATTATTTTTATTATGCAGGCTTGAGACTTCTTCCACACAAATCATGTGACTAATGAAGAGCAAAGAAAATGGATTTTACAGCAATATTCTGTTGATGACACCATGAAATAACTAAACTTTTAGCTATTGAATTTCTCCTCCTTCAATCTTCAATCGTATTTTTTATTCCCCTTGAAGGCATCTCATTAAATACCATCATCACTAATCCCTGACCACTCCTGGCGGTGAAGAATTCCCAAACTCATTATCAATTTCATGGTACTTCCATTGGCTGATATCAACTGTGTTTCTAGGGAGGTGCCGGCCTGTCCTCTACTCCTATCTTAAATATGTGTATGATATTTATCATAAGCTCATCAAACTTGAAGATAACTATTAGTTTAAATAATCATTACTTCAATCACTCATTTACCTTTTCTTATCCAGTTGTTCAGATAAATTTAAGAGTGGGTGGGAACTGGAATGTGGATATTTATTCAGCAAAAACTTGGATGCATTGTTATAACTATTTTTTCCTTATACCTTAATAATTTTATGCTATGTTTTAACATATTTCACATATAGCCCTTTGCACTTTTTGCGATTGCATTTCAAAGAAAGGCACACCACTGGGCAAGGCCTTTGAATTTTGCCTTCCATAGGAATTAAAATGTCCACACATATTTTTCCTCAAGGTTAACTTAAAAATAATCAGGGGGTCACTAAAGCAAAATCATTATTTTAGAGGATTCCCTCTTGATTGAGGAAGTCTTTGGAATGTTTCGTTAAGATTTTCTCTCATTCACTGAATATATTGCCGATATGTGTTCTAATTCTACTTTTTGGTGATTTACTTATTTTCATGCTTCATAAAACCAATGCTATCCACTCCCAAATAATGTAACAGCAGCCGTACGTGAGGACTATAGAGGATTAACAGTTTGGGTTCAAGAAGAGGAAAGGTACATGTGATGCTGTGGCTGAGAGGAGGTCACTAATAGAAAGTAGCATGGAATATAACCATGACACACATGTTTGCTTCCTGGGTTTTTAGAAGCATTTGATAGGTTAAACTGGGTAGAATCAATTAATATACGAGGGTCATCCGGAAAGTAGTACCCGTTCGTGAAATAAAGACACAAAAGTAAATATTAACAAACATAAAAAATTTTATTTGAAAGAGGATACTTTAAACTACTTCTCAACATAATCTCCAAGCAAATTAAGGCATTTGTCATAACGTGTGACAAGTTTCTGTATTCCTGCTGCATAGTCCTTCGCCGCCAGCTCATTGAGATACGCGAGGGACCCATCTTGCACAAATTTTTGCATAATGCAGATGGTGTTTAACAATTTCATGAACAATTGTTCGAGAAACATTGGGAAAATGCTCACAGATGTCATCAATTGTGACGCGCCGATCGTTCCTCACGAATTCGTCAACTGAGCTCACCAGTTGGTCTGTAATGACAGACGGTCTCCCCGAACGCTCATCGTCGTGTGTGTTCCCCCTCCCCATGTTGAAGTTGCGACACCACCGCCGAACAGACGACTCGTCCATTACATTGTCTCCATACACCTCCTTTAATTGGCGATGAATATCACATGGGCGAACGTTTCTTGCATTGAGGAATTTAATCACTGCCCTCACTTCACAACTGGCGGCGTTCTCAATTTTTTTAAACATTGTAAACAATCACAGAAACAACACAGGCAATGCTAGCGTCACGCAACTTGGCTCAGAGAAGGCAGACAAGCCACTGAAGCTATCTGACCTCGTCCAGCGGCTACTCGCGTCGTCAGCACTTCATGCGGCACGAACGGGTACTACTTTCCGGATGACCCTCGTATTGCATAAGATGGGTAGACTGGATGGATAGTTGATTTATCTGAAGCCTATAAATGTTTCAGATGGCACAGGTGCAGGGTAAAGACAGGCCTTTCAGTTTTCACCTATGCTTTCAAATATTCTTTAAGACCTCAGATGTCATTTTGTGGAACAAAGAAATAATTTTTGAAACAAAAATATTTGTGTAGTTTACTTAATTTTTTTTATTAAACAACCTATGTTTCAGCACTTACACAACCATAATTAAGATGGAGAGGTAATCGATCACGATGCTTGACAGAATTCTAGTGATTATCAAAAAATATTTATATGAACTATATAAGTATTACTAGGGTATTTTTAAAATGCACTTGTCAATGTATGCTTAAAGGAAATGGTAGAAGTTGCGTGGAAAAAAAGGGAAGTAAAAGAAAATGTAAGTGAGGAACTGATCTCATGGATTAGATTTGTGGATGATCAAGTGATAGTTAATCTGTCATCCAACTGCCGACATCACTTCTTCATGGTAGGAAAATCTTTGACCACCAAGCCATTTTTTCAAGTTTGCAAACAGAAAAAAATCTGAAGGGACTAAATCTGGCAAATAGGGTGCATGAGGTAGCAATTTAAACTTTAATTTATGAATTTTGACCATTGCAATAACGGATTTGTGATCTGGTGCATTGTCTTGATGAAACAACACTTCCTTCTTTGCCAAATGCAGCCACTTTTGCTTGATTTCTTCGCTCAAATATTGCAATAAGTTTGCATAATACTCGTCATTGATAGTATTTCCTTTTTCAAGATAACCAATGAAAATCATCCCACACACATCCCAAAAAACCAATGCAATGACCTTGCCTGCAGATGAAAAGGCCTTCTTTGGAGTCGGTTCTCCCTTTTGAAACAATTGTTTTGATTGTTCTTTTGTCTTGGGTGTGAAGTAATGGACCCATGTTTCATCCATGGTTTTGAAACGGTGCAAAAATTCTGCTTTGTAGCTGTGAAACTTTGCTAAACACTCAGTTGAAACATCTTCACGACACTGGTTTTGCTCGAGTGCAAGCAAACGTGGCTCCTATCTTGCACAGAGCTCTCTCAAGTCCAAATTTTCAGTTATTATGCGATGTACTGTACTTTTTGAAATGCCTACTATGTCTGCTAGCTTGTGCACTTTCAGTCAACGATCACCCAGGATCACTTTGTGGATTTTCTTCACCCTTTCTGGAGTCATCACCTCATTTGGTCGACCAATGCGATGCTCATCTTGACAGCTCATACAGCCTCATTTAAACTCTGCTACCCAATATTTTACTGTTGCAAACAAAGGAGCAGACTCACCCAGAGTAGAATGCAGTTCAGCTTTTATATTGGTTGGGCTGAGATCTTTCAAATATTAGTATTGTGTCACATAACAATGACCAATTTTATCCATTTTTACAAATTCACTGATATTATTCACAATTGACGGCTGCCAAACAAATATTAAACAAAGTAACGTCTTCAAAATTGAAACATTTGCTTTATAGATTGCATACTTACTAATATAGTGATATTTTTTAAACAACTACCACCAACTCAAAATCAGGCCGTGTACTTCTGGGCCTTCCCATGTATATTGAGGAGGATAGTACCACTGCAATTATTTCATAATTTAATAATCACAGGGTTTCTCTCCATCCTCCCTAGTTTCCCTAATACCTATCTTATAAGATATTGGGGAGACTAGGAAGAATTGAGAAAAATTCAGTTCTACAGCTTACACTAATTAGCTTCTTTTTAACCCCTCAGTGCAGTTCTCAGTACGTAGTATGGTGCAGTCGACAGGCCTCATTTGAAGATCGATGTAAACCGTATGTCCTGCTCCACTCTCTCGGTTTTGAATTTTTTTCTGCAGCCCTATCGATTTTGTTACATATCTATGGTTACCCTTGGCCTCTTAAGTAATGAGTCTTCCTAATCTTTCTGTTTTCACTACATTAAAAGGCGCTCTTCAAGGAAGATAAATCTAACTAGTCTGTCTTTATGAGATAAGCGAGTTCTTTTCATTTACACTTTGTCCTCAGGTTCTGTTTGTCTTTATTGCTTGATATGATCTCCCTATCAAATTTCTCTGGAACCATTTGTGCACCATTCTTTCTTTTTGTTTTGTAATAGCAGTTGCCAGGGCAAAAGGCCTCACCATTGTTTAGTCTCAGTTGTTAGATTTCTTTCTTGAGCAAGAGAAGTAAAAAAGCCTTGAGTATAACACCCAATGGATTTCAAGAGGGATAAGCTCTTTTTGAGTGAAGATTATATAGAGAATTTAGTAGAAGATTTGGATGGAGAAAGTGAAGTGAGCATTGTATTTGATAGTGCAAGTTCAAGTGAGGAAGTTTATTTGAGAGGCGCTTTGTTGAAAAGATGCCACCGACCGGGAAGAAATCCAGACCTCAAAGAAGATGTCAGGTGTGCTCCACACGAGGTAAAAGGAAAAGGAGGGATACAGTGTACTGGCTGCAATGCAGGCCTATGTTTAGAGGATTGTTTCAAATTATATCACACAAAAACTGAACTTTTAGAATGGAGGTTGAAAACTTAAAGGTGAATGAAGAATAAAAAATATGAAATATTATGTAAGTAAAATTTTCACTTAATAGAATAAACAATTTAACACAATGTTAATTTTTTTTAAATTTAGGATAAATATTTACAAAGATATAAATTTGTTTCTGTGATACTGCAGACAGAGATATTTAAAAAAAATTAAATACTGCAAGTAGGGCCCAAGCATTTAACTTCGTATACCAGCTTGAAGGGTTAACATGAACAACTGCAAAAGGTTCAAAGTTTGATGTTTCATTCATTAGGCAAAATACTCTCACCATGCCACTGTATAGGGGATTATTGGAAAATCCACCTCCACAAGGAACCTATTAGTTTAGGCCAACTGCAGACCCCCAGTGGGAAACATGTGATGGCAGCAAATTGATCCTCATTCATGGACACCCTTTTGTGGATTTCAATAGCTAAGTTTTCTCATCTTCTAAGCCACACAACTCATTCCTCCACTACTAACTCTCATATTATCACATAAAAGCATTGAAAATGCAATTTCTTTGTCACATACTTACTTTCAAAATACCTACACATCTCAAAAATAGTATATTTGTTGCCAGTCCAGGTGGCAGTGGGGTAACATTCTTGACTGCCAACCCAGAGGTCACAGCTTCGATTCCTGCCAAGGTGGTTTTTCCTCCACCTAGGGTTTTGGGTGTTTGTATAGTTGTTACATGGTTAAACAGCAAGCTCTGACACAAAGGCAGCAGAGAACATAATTGGTAACTTCTAGAAGCTCGTAGTTTCTGAAGGTTACCTGCTGCAACAGGTTTTTAATTTTGACAAGATGGGTCTCTTCTGGAAAAAGATGTTGAATCGAATCTATTTAACTGCAGAAGAGAATGCATTGCATGGCCACAAGCCAATGAAAGACCATCTCATGCTGCTTTTTGTGCTAATACAAGCGGTGATTTGAAAATTAAATTACTGCTTGTTTGCCATTCAGAAACTACACAAACCTTAGAGAACTGTCAAGTCCAGAAGAGTAATAAAAATACTATGTGAAAGTGCAACAGTGAGGCTTAGCTGGCAGGTGGCCTTTTTATTGATTGAATCAATGAAGTTTTTGTTCCTTCTGTGAAAAACTGTTTGCTTGAGATGAATCTACCACTCCATGCCTTGCTTGTTATAATAAATGCTCTTACCTCTCCTACAGGTCAACAAAATGATAATTTCGCGGAATTTAAATTCATCACAATCCAGAGACTGCCTCCCAACACCACTCTGTTTCTCCAGCCTATGGACAAGTAGGTTATTTCTAACTTTAAGAAGCTCTACACTAAGGACTCTTTGGGCATTGTTTTGATGTGACTGAAGGGACAATCTCACTCTTAGAGAGGTTTGGAAATATCACTTCCATTTGCCTACCTCAAGATGATCACAAAGCATGGGAAGGGGCTACCATGTGAACTCTCACATCAGTTTGGAAGAACCTTTGGCCAGGGAGCAATGCTGAATGTGACTTTGAGGGGTTTGAGACAGTAACTGCGGAGCCTGTGGTCAACTAGATTGTGTATTTGACCAAGATCATGGGACTGAATGGATAGCAATGATATCGATGGGCTCGTAGGATAGCCCACCAAGAGCTGACAACCGAAAAGCTCATGCATCAAAGCAGTTGCATTCTGTATCACAGCAAGAAGTTGTGAAGGAGAGTTTGTCAAAGGAGGAGGTAAGAGCAAAGTAACAATCTTCTGTTGCAATAAGAGAAATCCTGAAAACATGAAAAACTTTTGCATCGTAGATTGAGAAGCATCACCGTAATAAGTCACCCTAATGAGCCCTACAAATGTATTTAATGTAAATGTTGTACCTCATGTTCACCATATTTTTAAGTGTCCACAAAATAAAATGTCAATAGACAGCAATCCAGTAAAAATTAATTAGATTGGTATCATAAATAATTTTAAAAATTTCGATTTCTTTTGCTTTATGCCAATCGAATTCGCATTCCAGGTTGGTTCATTCCGAGATAAAAGAAAAGATGGAGATGATTCACACTAAACAATGTGTGGTTTTCTTTGAATAAACATCATTCATTACATATTTAGTACTCCTTTCGATCCGGAACATATAATTGTATTTCATACAGCCTTATGTGGAAATATGTCTCGCTTAATGAGGTTTTCGTGATAAGAGGAAGCTTCTGGTATGCATTAGGGTCGTTATGCGAGTTTCCACTGAACTTATTAAAAACTGGGATAAAATATTTGAAACTGTGTTACTGTTTTAGATACTTTTAGCTTAAGCCCTTTATCCAAAAAAAATTAATATTTTATTTCAAATGTCGATTCTAACCGTTAAAAGATATGTATCTCCTTTTTTCTGTTATTCGAGCAATGTTTTAAATCACCCGCTCAGTACTGCGATTTCGTTGTTCATCTCCCGTATCCTTCTATAGCAGACCTCACGGGAGTCCCTAAAAATAATTATTTTTTCATCGCTCTATGTTGCTGGTGCATGCAAGGAGTTAACCTCTGCCTTCTCGGCTAAATAAGGTCAATGACAACGATTGGAAGCAATAAAAATCTCACTTCGTTCAAGCCTCTTGGAAATATTGCCAGTAATCAACGAGGAAGCTCGCAGTGCCTCTGTTTCGTATTGTGAATGAGTTCGTTGTTCAGTTTGGTAACTTCATTCTTCAGGAGCGCTAATTTCGTACCAAAAATTCCCGTTCACGTATCTACTACCTGCTGAAAATTGTAATTGATTTTATATTGCTATTATTGCTCCTTTCTATTTTTATTATTATTTATAAATTACCAGTCGCATTGTATTTTTACTCCGGTACGTTCCATTAAGAGATTTTAATGTTTGAAACTGGTGTTTTATTTAGAAAATTAACCATTGGATGAAGTGAGTTTTAAAACCTGTTATTAAAGTGGGAATCTTTAGATAAGAGCAAATCTTTAACGTACCTGACTGCCACAAAGCACAAAGACGTTAACGTGTTCGTCTACAGGATACGGTTCTCTACTTAACGTGTGCTAATATTTTATGCATCAACTCAAACGTTCAAAGAGATGTCACTCCAAAGTTGGAAACCATCATAACCCAAGCATTTGAATTGCAATCTTGCCGACATTTTCATCGTGGGAAGACAATTTTAAGGATATCTTCGTAGTTCATCAAAATGAGTATCACGGACCCATCAATATTGCCCCTAACCTCTGTTCCTGAGGTCTGTTTTTCTCCTGGTGTCGATGAAATAAGCGTAGGAGGACTGCAAAGCATTGCAAAATCCCCGTCATCTAGTGAATTCATGCCTGATGAAGAAGAAGCAGCCTCCACATGCCCTCTGCTTACTCCTTCGCCTCCTGTTGGTGCAACAGGTCAGCAATCACAACTTGGGACTGTTTTACTTCGTTGTCCCTAGTCTGGCTTAACTTTTATTTCCTCAGTTTAGCACGAAAACTTCAAATCTTGTATTTACAATTACGATACAATCATATTTCAAGGAAATGTCTGCCCCTGGAACCGTTGGTTACTTGAACAACCTCTATTTTCATTGATTTTCCTTCTTCCAGGTGAAGGTCTATTTCCCGGTATGGTGTATGATGACCCAATAAAAACAGGAGATCTTGATCTGGAAATGACCCTGGTTTCCACTGCTCTGAATGGTACTCCAGGATCTGGGTATATAGGGCCCGCTGCCACTGTTGAAAGTGACATCGGTCCAGTTAACGAAAGCTGCCTCCAGGGTGTGGATGGTAAGAGCATTGTATTGTGACAATCCTTGAAAAAATAATTTAATGAACACCTAGTTAGTTTTAATTAATACTACATAATGTACATAGTTGTAGTTAGTGAAGTTTTTCCAGGTGATGTATTCATAAAGGCCTTGTTTGTCATGATTACAGATCAGTTTACTAAGTCCTGAGGGTTGCTCTTTCTGAGCCCAGGCAGGTAAAACTGTAAACACTAACTTAGGCGCTTTGGAACACATTTCACTGTACTTGGGACTGTTTTAGAAGACTTTCTCATTAACCATTGAGATTTTGTTCTGAGTTTTGGACAACCCGTAGTTTTTAAGCTGAATTTTGGTTGGATGTTGAGTGGCCCACTTTCACTCACCAAGTGTCTTACCAAGCCTCTGCTGGTGATGTGGGCATCATTTTCACTGCTAAACAAATTAAATTTCTTAACTCTTGGGCCCAGTAACCCCCACTCTTTCTTAATCCTTAGTTTATTATCAATCATTCTTTTTCATTAATTAGTTATCAATAATTTGAGTTACATTTCCACCGCTTATTTTTTTTCATTATTATTTCTTCAGTTTGGTTCTGTAGAGCTGAGGTCGTTTACTTACGCATGGACAAAGAATTTGGGATATGCTCTGCATTGGAGTTTTTTGTATCACTTTATATCACTAAGAAAATAAAAATCCTTTTTTCCACTGCCACTCAGGTAAAGCAATAGTGATTCATGTACTAAATGAATAACACTCCCATTCTCAATAGCCACAAGAGAAAACGCTGTCACAGTATAGTGAGACCTGTACATAGCCCACACACATTGCATTCAATCATATACATTTCCCCCTGATTTTTCTGTCAACATAATATTTTCATAAATGACATTCACTGATTTTCTTAGTTGCTCTTTCAATTTTCTCGGTTTTCTAATTGCTTATTGGTAAATAGCTTGAATATATAATAATACACTCTTGATTTGCACAAGGGGTCATTTTTATTGCCAACACATGGTATGACATGCATGCATGCAAGCCCGTCACAGTTTGCCATACACCTAATATGGGATGAAGAACACAATGAATTTTTCCACCATTCTTTGAATTTTGGTACTACTGGTTTCAACGCTTAAGTGTCATCATTGGGTAGTCCTAAGTGTTGAAACTAGCAGTACCAAAATAAAGAACAGCTGAAATGATTACATTTTGTTCTTCACTCCATTAATATGAACTTCCAATAAGTTAAGCCAGAAAACATCGAATACACACACCTAACATGTTTTGCCAATTTAAGTATGGCAAGGTGGGCCCCTACATTTTAATACATGAACTATCCAGAAGGGTTAAATCAGGAAATAATCTGAAGCAGAGCATGTATTATTATTTAAATCTGCGCTCTGAGATATTTGACTATTTGTGGTGTATTATTATTATTATGCATTCTTCTGGGGCAATCCGGATATAATATCACAATAGCTCAATGTTCATTACACATTGCAAATGTTAGAAATCACCAGCTACATAGAAATATGTAAAAATTCGTAGCAGGTCACTCCATTTAGTTTTTAAATATTCTTTCACAGAATATAACATCTCATTTGGTAGGTATTCTCCAAGTTTCACTTAAAAACTCACTTTCAATTTATTTCAATTACTGAGGTACATTATTAAATAATTGTATGCTTATTTCCTTGGGTCCACCTTCCGTGTAATGGCATGCATGCCACTGTTAGGGTGAAGAATGTCATATTTATTTCAACATTGGTAGTTATTAGCAGGGATGGGGAATAATATGGTTTCCCTGTGACAATCCTTACTTTACTTTTTTATGGATTAAGCATATTCTGTGATAAGTAAGAATGTCCTCAGAAAGGAGTACTCTAAATCACATGAATAGAATTCACCCTAATAAATATCCAGTAGCACTGTTTTGATAGTTATGTGTCAAAGTACTCATAGTAGTAGAAGAGAGTATATGGAGCTCAGTTTGTTACTAAGAGATATAATAAGTATGTTCTTCCCAAGAGATATTTGACCTTTATCTGAAACCTAAGAATTTTATTGCGGAGGCTTATGGATTTACCATTTGCAATAAGTAATATACTTAAATCAACCTTTTGGTGGGAAAAGTGTATCACTTTAGTTTTTTTTGTAAATTGATGTTAGTGAGATTATCGCTGCACCATCAGTTCATGTGATCAGACACCATTCTTGACTGTATCACTAGGTTATCTGATGAATTTGAAGGTATGTTGGGATGTTTGTATTATCTGCCTATATGATTAGTTTCACTCCAGGGATACTTGTCAAGGGTAATTGTAAGTTACGTACACATATTATTGTATATTACGAGGGTCATCCGGAAAGTAGTACCCGTTCGTGCCGCATGAAGTGCTGACGACGCGAGTAGCCGCTGGACGAGGTCAGATAGCTTCAGTGGCTTGTCTGCCTTCTCTGAGCCAAGTTGCGTGACGCTAGCATTGCCTGTGTTGTTTCTGTGATTGTTTACAATGTTTAAAAAAATTGAGAACGCCGCCAGTTGTGAAGTGAGGGCAGTGATTAAATTCCTCAATGCAAGAAACGTTCGCCCATGTGATATTCATCGCCAATTAAAGGAGGTGTATGGAGACAATGTAATGGACGAGTCGTCTGTTCGGCGGTGGTGTCGCAACTTCAACATGGGGAGGGGGAACACACACGACGATGAGCGTTCGGGGAGACCGTCTGTCATTACAGACCAACTGGTGAGCTCAGTTGACGAATTCGTGAGGAACGATCGGCGCGTCACAATTGATGACATCTGTGAGCATTTTCCCAATGTTTCTCGAACAATTGTTCATGAAATTGTTAAACACCATCTGCATTATGCAAAAATTTGTGCAAGATGGGTCCCTCGCGTATCTCAATGAGCTGGCGGCGAAGGACTATGCAGCAGGAATACAGAAACTTGTCACACGTTATGACAAATGCCTTAATTTGCTTGGAGATTATGTTGAGAAGTAGTTTAAAGTATCCTCTTTCAAATAAAATTTTTTATGTTTGTTAATATTTACTTTTGTGTCTTTATTTCACGAACGGGTACTACTTTCTGGATGACCCTCGTATATACAGATTGAATGGGGAGTTTTCTAAAATTAAAGAATAATAAATATGTATATCTTAATATTTACATGTTTAAATATAGCTTTTAGAGTATATGTTTTGGTATGTGGTTTACTTACATACATTCGACACTGTGGTGTCCAGTGTGAAATTGAGAATTTGCATGAATGGATTACTCGAGATAAGCCCGAGAGAAATGGGCTCAGGGTGTGCACAATCTGCCTACAATTAAATTCTTCCAATCGATGCTAAATTTGTTTACTCTAAAATAGTGAGTGTACAAAATTATTTACTCAAGAAGACTCTTCCTTATGTATGAAAGATTATACCATTTTCATCTGTGTTTTTTCATTCAGGTATTGAAACCTAATGCTCATTACTCTTTCATAACCTGATTCAGTTGTTCCATCTATGTGATGGTGGTGATTTGGAATGATCCGAAAAGGTTTCCATTATTTCTATCCAGTACGTTGTGACCAAAACATTCTTTTTATTTCAGGCAATGTTTTCTTTTTGGAAAATACATCCTCAAGATCGTCCTGCGAGTATCTTCATAGTATGAAATAGTTTTTCGTCAATCTTTTGAATTTTGAAAAAATATGCTATTCCATCTAAATAGCATCGTTAAATTCAACTCTTGGACATTTCCTCCTGTTCATAAATTTCAAGCCTTATGGTTGCTGAATAATACTGATGAGATATGGCAAACTTAAATTTAGGTTCAGATGTATTCGTTGAAATGTACCATTTACCTCTGTCACAAAACTATCTGGCAAAGCAAGAATTGTAATTATAGAGTCATCCGTTAACCCCTAAGAGTTGAATGTAATAGCTGCAGTTCAATGCCATTCTTTCAGTTTCAGGTTATGCATTTTGTAATTTTACAGATGACCAGCAAGTGTACATCAATAGTACTGAGAGTGTGAAAAGTGTACATTCATCTTCATCAAGCAGTTCGGCCCAAGAGCCTAATGCTTGTGTTCAACTCCTCAATTCACACCACCAACATCACTACCAACATCTCAGTAAAACAAATGATATCGCAACATTTAACTGCCAGGTATAGATGGATGGGCACGTGACTTCTTGAGCTTCTTGGCATGATAGATGTGGAATGTTTTTAGGTCAAATTTTAGTTAATTTAAAAAATGTGAATGTCAGTGTCTATGTGATTTTATGCCTGTAGTGATTGTTAGTGGCAAAAGAATACTATTTTTTTCTTCTCTAAATAATTTTTTCAGGGTATTCTGATGCATATTGTTTGTTTTTATGGCTCAACATTTTGTCCTTCCTGCTGAGAGCATCATCAGAAGCTGTCTGACCTAACAGCACCTGCTTGAAGCATTAGAGTCATCAAAAATGCTTAAAAAAAACAGCAGGATACCCCAAAAAAATGATAGTGAGAAAATAATAGCTGTAAAAACTCCCAATCGAATTAATTTATCTTGCTTGAATTAACATAGTTGACTATCAGCTAATGCTATTTTATCACCTGTGCAAGTTTAAATGTTACACTTAATAGATGAAGTTATGTTAGCGCATTGTTGTTTTTTTAAATAAAATTAATTTTTTATTAAAAGTTGTGCTTCCAACATGAACAACCCTCCTGTATTACAAATTAAGTTTGGTTTTGTTCCCATTCCTAAATGCATTGCTGCCAATAAAAGTAGTGTTGCTTTGCAAGCCTGAAGTTTGACCTATGTATTCACAATAACCTCTGTGTATATATGTAATGGAAACTAATATAATAGACAATGTATGTGAAATTGTTTATTTAGAGTAGCAGATTCACTAAAAGCCAATGCCATATGTATTTCAAAAAAGGTTATAAACCATATTTTATAATAGGCACTAACGGTGCTATCATCCAGCTCATTATTTTCAAGAGATTACTCATTTCTCTTGCTAATTTCTTGTAATTAATAATTATGGAATAAATGAGGTCTGTTTGGAAAGGATCTAGCCATGCAATATTTTCAGAAAAATAGGCCACTTAGAACAATGAGGAGATTTTAATCCCCTTCAATATTCTCTCCTTTGGACCTCACCCACTTATCCCAGCATCTCTTCCACTTTTCAAAACAATCGGCAAAGTCCTTCTTCAGAATGGTCATCAGCTGCCTCGTGGCATTCTCCTTTGTCTCATCAACCGACTGTTGGGAAGACTGGGCTTTTGTTTCAGGGTCATAGCGATAGATGCCTCATCTTCAGTAATGACCTTTTTTAGAAAACCATCGTTTGCTGCTTTTAGCAAATCCCCTGCAACTGCAGCATGATTTTCTTGATGTTAATGAGATAAAAGAGAATGCGACAAGGGAGCTGATTACCATTCCAATAAAAGGACTTCATGCAGATTGTTTTGAAAAGTGGAAGAAATGCTGGGATAAGTGTGTGAGGTTCCAAGGGTAGTACTTTGAAGGGGACTAAGACCTCCTCATTGTTTCAAGTAGGCTATTTTTCTCGCAATATTGCATGGCTGGATACCTTTTGGACAGTCCTCGTGTATAAAATTGATTTATACTCTGATTAAGTGTAACATTCCATGACACACAGTTAATTTGGTAAGCCGCTGAATTGTAAGTTTAGGATCTTCAACATGTTCTTTTCCCCATCACTGAAGTGCTTGCAAAATGTAGTGTGCTTTATGTAATGAAATACTTAGTGTAGAAAACATGTTGTATGTAACACACTAAAGGGATATGGGCATTTATCATTCAAAATTTTTCTGATTCTTCATCTTTTGTCTTTATTTCAATTGGTCACCTCCAGGAGAATGGAGTGAAGAAACCATTGGGGATACCACTTACTTTGCCGAGGTCAAGCGATGACATGTTCTTCATTAACTGGAACTGGCAGTTTATACGGAAGACATGCTTCTGGGGGGCCATGTCCATGTTGGTCGGGGTGTTCTGTGTTATAGTGGCCATGACAGTCACCATGCCAAGGGACTGCAAACCACAGAATGAATGGTGGCAGGGGACAGTAATCTATGAGGTGAGCATTATTCCAGCTTGTGTCATTGAATCCTGCTCTTATTTGACCCAACTTAGTTTTATTTTTCATAAATTTTGTTTACCTTTACTTTTGTGTCCATTAAATTACCAAAAAGACTGTGTTTATCTGTGTGCGTTGGTTGTTTTTGACCTATTTTGGGAAGCTAATGTCTAATGAATTCCTTTCCATATGTCTAAAGATATGAGCATCTCATTTTTTTAAACATACTAAATGGTTCAGTTAAACACTTTATAAGGGATTATTTTCCCTGTGCTTAACATTTAAAATGCAGGAATTGGCTTAGGCATTGGAGACTTCAATTACTGATGGATGATATCATTTCTCAAAATGTCTGATACAGAAACAATTAAAGAGGTTTAGCCGCTGAGTAATAATGTGGAAAATGGTAGAGAACAAGTAGCGAGGTGATTTCAAAAGTTTTCGAACCAATGCCATTGTTTAAGTAAATGATATTGTGAAAGTTGGCTGGGTAGTACTGACTTATTTTTTTAAAAAAGGATCCCAGGTGCCATTAAATATACTACTTTGTTAAAAACTTTTGTGAACAGAAATTATACCTGGCATGAGGAAATAATTGTTTGGATAAGATAGTTGGAATATTTAAGAAAAAATGTTGATGCCAATATTTCAGCAATATTTGCCAGGGCAGTAATAGAGTTGCAAAAAGTCACCACTATCACCATTTTAAATGTAGCATAAGTCACAGGCAACTGTTATGATTTTACAGTAGTAATTTTTTTATTTGGTTATAGGTATTACATGAAAAGGGAATATTGGTAAAAGTTTTCCCATTGTAATCTTTTGGTGGAAAATGTTTGTTTTTTTTCTCTGGATTCACCATAAGTGAAGACATTCTTTTAAAGATTTAATTCTACGGATAGCATGAGAAATTATTCTCATTCATGATCTACTTCATTCCTTTTTATCATTAAACATATCTGACATCCCCATGTCATTGCAGGTTTTCCCGGCATCTTTTCGTGACAGTGGCCACGGGGGTGTGGGTGCAGGTTGGGGTATCAGCCGTGAAAGTAAAGATGGTGTTGGTGACCTCGCAGGGCTAACATCTCGTGTCAATTACATCCAATCAATTGGTGTGCAGGTGCTGTACCTGAATGCTGTCTTGCGGACAAGTGGTCACTATCCAGAGGATCACATGCAGGTCGCAAGTCTGACAGAAATCGAGCCAGCACTAGGAGGGAGCTCGGACTTTGCGTACCTATCTCGATCCCTCCACAGGGCAAATATCTCCCTCCTCCTCGACCTTCCAATCTATCCACTCATCCCTCAGCTCTCTGAGAAGGGTGGCAACTTCTCCTCCTTGCATGCAATGTCCAGTGACCATAAGGGCATTCTCAGCTGGCCAATAACAGGGCAGCAAGTCGTCACTGATGCACTCCTCCATTGGATGAACTTAGGAGTGGATGGATTTTATCTCAAGGGCCTGGAAGGGTTGGCAGATGACCCACTGCTCTTGCCAAGTCTGATTAAGTGGAGGAGTGTGATCAACAGTGAGTAACTCACATTTTTTTGGTCATTTTCCTAACAATCAGATGTCTTCTTTCCTCCCTTTTAAAGTGGAAATTTTAGATTGCTCAGGTTAACTTGTTTGATTGCCTGTTTACTCTGGGTAATTGTATAAGTGATGGATATCATGGAATGTGCCATGTAAGTGTGAATTGAGCTTTTGAATCTGCACATTTTCATGCACGAATGCATAAAAAATCATTTATCAAAAGTAATTATTTGTCAATCATTAATATTTTGCCTTTTGAGTGTTTCACTATTTCACCTCTACATTCTTAAAATTCAGTGATTTATATTGGTAAGCAGCCTGGCATAGTCACTCAAATGAACCAACCAACCCATGACTGTTCCTTTATTATACAGGAAAGAAAGACAAAATTTGAGCTGGAGATTCTAATTTTAATTAAATCAAGTCTTGTGGAATGTCTTTTGTCACAGCTTTCAAGCCATCCAGCGTGGATAGTGCTTTGGATGAGCACCTGGTCACGCCAGACAAATACCGAATACTTGTCTGTAGTGAAGAGGCGGCTGTGTCCACTATTGGGCAGATTGAGAGGTCAGGGATGCACCTAGAGGATGTGTTTGACCTGGTGCACGTGACCCTCAACATGACAGACCCAGAAGGCCTTGTTTCCAAGGTGCAGAGGGTTCTGGGGGCAGGAGGCGCCTTCCTCTCAGCCCCGCCCAAGACACTCCTGCACACAGGCGCCAGCGATGACCCTATTGTGAAGGAGAGCCATCAGCCATGGGTCATGTGGAGCATGGGAGGAAGCACGAGCGTCCCCGGGGGTCAGAGGGTGGCCTCCCAGCTGCCCTCTTCACACAATGGCAGCCTGGGGGCACTCATCCTGCAGATGATGCTCCCAGGCTCGCCCTGCATCCTCTATGGAGATGAGATTGGAATGGAGGACCTGCATGAGTCAGATGAAGAGGTAATTGATAATGGGCCCAGATAAATTCGTGTGCACACACATGCATGAAACAAATGTAAAAAACAATGTACACTTAATTCTGAATAATGTTAAAACCAAAAATTATTCAGAATTTGTTGTAACTCCACATTAAAATAAGCTGTAATGCGACCTAGGTTCACTGCAGTGCAGCATCTTCAGGCAAAGAAGTTATATTCACATAATAAAGTAGTTAATACATTATAGTATTTAGTCCATTGTGGTGAAAATGTTCCATAATGAGGAGAAATCCACATGCAGTGTTCTACTTGATGATGTTTAATTGCTACAAGTTTTATATAATTTCAGGTAGAAGTTTTATTTTAAAAATGAGGTAAACATAACTGATTGTAATGAAAATCATGATTCATCAATCATTAAGTGAAAAACTGAATATTATGCTGTATTTCCCAGCCCATAAGATGCACTTTTTTACTCCAAAGTGTGCTCTACCATCAGCTTTCGTCTTGTGAGTTGGGTGTATAACAAGTATAATAACTTTGACCTGAAAGCACGAGCTGATTTTCCAGGAATATACTTGATATTAAGTATTTTTTACCCACATTAGGCTTAAAAAATTATTGCCGTTATTACAAATTTCAATAATACGAGGGTAGGCTGAAAAGCAATGTACACATGCTTGTAGAGTGCAAATCAATTATCTTCAGAAATGCGCCAGGTGGCACATGGAAGTAACATTCCCCTTCAATGCACATGCACACGTTTGAGGTCATTGCATTCATCCAGTGTATTTTGAGAAGCAGAAGTATGGAGGCGTGTTTTAGTGCTATGTGTATGTGAGTTAAACAACGTGGTGTTATCTAATTTTTAACTGCTGAAAAAGTGACTCCTACTGAGATTCATTGTCATTTAAAGGCTGTTAATGGTGATGATGCTGTTGATAGGTCTTCTGTAAATGGATGGGTAGTAAAATTTCATGGTTGCGAGCCTGGGAAAGCCATAATTCTTGAAGAAACATGCAGCAGACGTCCAATCACTGCCACAGACGATAAACATCTCAAACTCTTCGAAGATATGATTCAAAATGACTGATAAATCACTCAAAAGTGTATCACAAACCATATTGAAATATCCAAGGAAGAAGTTTGTTGTGATAAAGGTAACCTGGCGCCAATAATCTTGCAACATGGCAACGTTCGTCTGCACACCGCGCGCACAACTGGAGAGACTCTGCGAAACCCGAAATTCGAACTGATTCCACACCCTCCTTATTCCCCCGATCTTGCACCTTGCAATTTTTATTTTTTTCCTCAACTCAAGAGACGCCTCAAGGGTAATCATTACACCTCAGGTGATTAGGTGAAGGCAGCTCACAAGTCCTGGTTTCAAGAAAAGTCGGAAGAGTTTTTCACTGGCAGAATGAAAAAAAACGTGTTACACATTGGGAGAAATGAATTAGCCTTAATGGTGACTATGTTGAAAAATAAATATATGATTTTGAAACTTAAGAATGGTACTTTAATGTACTTTTTGCCCGATCTTGCTATTTGTTTAAGTTAGCGCTCTACAAGAATGTGTGCATTACTTTTTAGCCTACCCTCGAATCACTGTTTTGTGTCAGCAATAATCAACAGAATTTTAATATTTTGTTGAAAGTACTTCCTGAAAAAATTTCATATAAAATATAAACAAAACAATGTAGTGCATGTAGTAACATCCTCACATACAATGCTGTTGTGAAACTTGTATGCATTGGGCTTACAGGAATGTCACCTCTCTGCTATTTCATACGTACATTGCATTTTTCAAGGTAAACTTGGAGTCTGCGGGCTTTCAGCATTAAGCAGTATAAGTATGTCACAAAGGCATAGAAAATGTTTGCCTTTAGTATGAATTTTGATAATATCAAAATAATAACAAACTAAACATCACATAAAAAGTTAAAAGAGTAATAACCTCATGGGATCTCAAGAGTTAAGATTGTCATACAGTATTGTTTTTCAACTTGCTTCAGGGCATGGTAAGAAGGCAGCTGAAAGGCATTTTGGCCCATTGATGATGAATCTCTGAGATTCTCTGATGAATTAATGTTGATATGCACTTAGCTGCAAATTTTAAAATGTAAAAAATCAGTTTTCTTCATATTAAGTGTTAACATTAAAATAATTTAATCTTTTCAGTCTGATCCAAGTACGAGTATATTTCATAAATTCTAACCTGAATAATCAGGGTGCATTTTATGGGACAGGAAATATGGCACTTTAATTTCATAATTGACTGTTTCAAACGACATGTGGGTGAGATTCAAGCATTCATTGCTTGTGACTAAATGAAGTGGGGCATGCATGCAATTAATGTGGTGCTTCCTTGGTCCAATCCAACTGTCACCTTAATTTCCGCTGACAGCGAAAGGAGCTCCCATGGAATGTTCGACACTTGGGACCAATGCCGTGGCCCCACTTGGCCCGGAGCCATGAGTCCAAGGTGCCTGCTGGTTTCACCAGCCCAGGAGTGTTGCCGTGGCTCCCAATCGCTCCCGCATCGGCACTCAACCTCGGCCCCTTGCTTCTCTCCACTATGTCACACCTTCGTGCCACGGCACCTTCCATCTACATGAGTGGCGTGTGGAAGAATGGCCGCTACCTACCTGGTTTCACGATAAGGTGAGAAATTCCAGATAATTCTCAGAGTATTTCAAGTCATATGGATCGCTTATAATGTATTGTGTCATTATGTATAATGTATTACCTTGTTATTAGATTGTACATGCACAAGGATATGGATGCTCATAATCTGGTTCCATTTCTCCAATTTGAAATTTGGGAGAATGCTAATCCAAGTCTCCAAGCATAAAATATATAAATAAGCATGTGCAAATGTTCCAATTGAAAGTGGTGCTGTGGTGGATGCCGTTAATGACTGTTTTGTGGTAGCTACAGGTAAGATAGCAATGAAAGCTTAGATGACATAAGTGAAGAACTGTTAATAGGGCATCTGTAATACTTTTTTCAATCAGGGAAATCATTAGTAACAAGACGAATAATAATCCTAAGTCATTAATAATACAGAAATTGCCTTGTCGATAACTCCCCCAACTCATTTTTGTTGATTTCCTTCGACTATGCATTTTGCCAACTAGTTTGTGAACCAAGACATGGAGAAGTGTAATGTTATATAGCCAGTGAGTACCAGTATGAACAGGAGATGCCGTCACTTTACTGTTATGGATGTAACTTTGGCTCTTATCAGAGTTTTCAAGCTCTTTTATTCAAGTCTTCATTATTTATTTTGTGGCTAATGGACCTGTCATTTTTCTATCAATTGAAGCCATTTGCCATTCATTGATTTCAAAATTGAATGGGTTATCATATGGATGACTAAATGGATAAACACTTATAAAATTTGAAGGATATTTATAGAGGTTGGTCTTTTTTCTGGTAAATATTGGCTGGCTCAAGTCCAATTTTGTACTCTGCATTATCAGCTCCAACATTTCAAGTAATCCTTGGCAAATCCCACACAGGAATAGCTTGATCTCATCCTTAGGAAACTGTAAAACTGACACAACATAGTAAACTGCAAACATGGTAAATCTTCTATGCTGTAAAATTTTAAACTCTTCCAACAGCGAGGTTGCAGATTGCTGTTGTGCTATCAGCTGTTAGATATACATGGTCTGTGTAATAAATGCACGAACTGGTGCAATCTAGTGGCCACAACGCAGGCTATAGCCCTGCCCACTAGTGGTACTAGTTGCATGAGAGCCTATTAGCCATCTGTGCTTGGCAGATCGTCAAGCTGTGCATATGGTGCCAGTTATGTTAGTTTCTGTTGTCCTTGTTTTTACTGTTCATCGAAAATGGAAATTGACAAAATCACGGAGCAACGAATGAGCATCAAGTTTTTTGGTGAAGTTTGGTAAAAGTCAAATTATTGATAGCTGTTTATGGTGATAATGCTCTGAAGGAAACATCCGTTTTCAAGTGGATTTTTCATTTTAAACATGGCCGACAAGATGCCATGGATGATGCAAGGCCGGGATGACCATCAACCACCCATATTGACGACAACATTGATTGTGTGCAGTCCCTTGTCCTTACGGATCATCGAAAAACTGCCCGAATGATAGCTGATGAACTGAATTTAGGAAAATCAACGGTGCACACTATTTTAACCGAACATGATGGATGGATCCTTCACCATGACAATGCACCTGAACATTCAGCATTGATTGTTCGCCAGTTTCTGGCAAAAAATTCAATCACCATCCTTGATCATCCTGCTTATTTGCCAGATCTCGCCCCCTGCGACTTTTTCCTTTTCCCAAAATGCAAAAATGTGATGAAGGGACTTCAGTTGGAAGATGTGGACACAATAAAGCAAGAAACGACGAGAAAACTAATAAGTCAAACTGCAGAGGACTTCCTAGGGTGCTTCAAATAGCGGAAAAGAAGATGGAATAAGTGCGTAGCAATGATTGGAGAGTGCTTAGAAGGGAACAAAATCGATGTAGACTAAATTTTGCAAGATAAAGTTTTTATGACCTCAGTTCACATATTTATTAGACAGAGTAGTACACATAAGAAAACGACAAAAAAACGAAAAATCAAAAGTGACTATTGTCATCATTGATCATTACTCCTACTCTGGGCACAATGCAGCTTTCCACTCAGCCAGTCTTTAATCAGCCAATTTCTTTGTGATATAAGAAAAATAATCTTCAAGAAAGACCAATAAATCTTCCCTCTTTGGATCTCATGTGCTAAATAGTTTTACATATTATAATATAGTATATATATATATACTATTTTATTATTATGCTTTTCCTTCTGTCATCACATGAGGGGTATCTGGTTGGAATTCTTGGCTTATTAACAAAGTATTTCTTCACATTTTCTCCAGACACCAAGATGACGCAATAATTGCAGTGGAGAGGTCATACCCACGTCTTGCCACATATGCTGTACTTGCCAATCTGGGCCATGAGAAGGAGAGGCGTGACCTGTCAGGCACATTTTACACTGGGGAAGTGGTAGCTGGGGCTATTGTGTTCGGAAAAGCCTATCCCACAGGCCAGCGAGTCAGCTTTGAATCCTTAATGATGAACCCTGGTGAAGCCCTGGTGGTGAAATTAGACAAATGATGCCAAAGGGTGTGCCTACTTACCTGTAAGAAATGTATTCCTGGACATGAAAACTTAGGCTGTATTTATCCCATTCGGAACCTATTCATGCCAGAATGGTGGCACTATTTGTTTGTATGTTTAGCCTTAATTTCACTAGGCTCCTTTAACTAAGTCAAATTTTGTCCAATATTTAATGAAGGATGTTTCGTGTATAATTCGGCTTTTGTTGGTGATTAATATGCTAGCAAAAGGCATTAGTTGTACTTTTTGTAATTCTATTTTTAAAAATGGATAGAACATTATCCAATAATAATATATTTTTTGTCAACTTATGGGTTTTTGTACTGAGAGATGGAGCTTCCAAAATGTTGATTATTTCTTCATTAACAAATTTTTTTTCTCCAAGATTAAATTAAATGAAGCATCTAAATCTAGTCTAAGTCAAATAAATATGAAAATTATGCAGGAATTAAATGAATATTATTTTCCTTTATTCACTAATGAATTTTTAAAGTATAGCATCAAAAAGTGTCTGGAATATCATAAATCACTGTAAAAAATTTAAAAAAAACTTCATTAAGTTCTTGCAGGTAAGTATTTATTTATATGCTAATGACATGATAATCGTACATTAAGGAAAACTGAGTCACCCAAATTTTAATCATGTTTGAGATGTTTTTTAAAAAGGCTGTGATAGTTTTGGGCTTCTGAGATAACATTAAAAAATTCTTGACAGACAGTGATTTTGTTTATGGATAAATTACCCTATTTCTCTTTCCTTCAGATTGCCTGAGGAGAAAGAACCAAGTTTGGGGTTGGAGAAAGATGCAGGGTCTCTACAATAAGTATCAAGCCTGGTTCCAAAAATCAAAATTTATTGCAGTTATCATTACAATTACTTAATAATCTTCAAAATACATTCCTCCTGCATCGATACATGCTTATTTATAGTGATAATGGTGTGCACTAGCTCCTAATCACTTACAATGCAATCTGCAATCATGCGCACACTTGACCGACAGTCTGAATTCAGCACTTCACCCACACGTCCAAAAAAAATTGTTACAAATACTGTTTATACTAGCCTTGTACAGTTAATACTCCTGCAGTTTCCGTGCAATAATTATCAGGACTGGTTCCAAAAATCAAAATTTATTATAGTTATCATTACAATTACTTAATAATCTTCAAAATACATTCCTTCTGCATCGATACATGCTTAGTTCGGTGCGTCTGCCACTCGTCAAAAGCCCGCTGGAAGTCGGTTTCCGGAATACTATTGAGAGCCTTTGTCGTTGCTGCTTGAACCGCCTCAATGGAGTCAAACTGATATCCTTTGAGCTCATTTTTAGCTATCCTTTAAGGTAATAACTTTGTCGAGAAAATCTTCATCTTCCTGGAAGCAGTCCAAAATTACCTGGGAAATTTCCACCCAATTTAAAAATATTCTATATATACATATATATAATATGTATATACATATAACAAGTAAATATCTTGTTTCTCCCAACAACCAAATACCACTTAACAATCATACTCTGCAAGGCCCTCTTCATTTCCGTACACCTCCTTCCTTCCTTCTGTCCCAACCTTTCTCTACCCCTTCCTCATTATCCTAATATTCTCCCCTCAATCACAGTCATCAACATTCCACTGCCAATCAATACGCTCTGTATCCATTTTTCCTATCTCCTTATGATTTTTCCTAGCAATCCCCTCTCCCCCTCCCACCCTGCCCAGCACCTCTTCATTTGGTTTCCTTTTGGTCCACTTCACCTTCTCCGAACCCACAATTGAAAAGCCTCCAATCTACTTCTATCATCCTGCTTCAATGACCATGTTTCCACACCATATATAAACATGCTCCATATCAAAGTTTTATCAAGCCTTTTCTGAAATCCTTCCTCAATTTCCCAGTCATTAATTCCCTCCTTGTGAAAGCTCCTTTGACTAATGCAATTATTCTTCTAATGTCCCTACTACTTAGACCATTTCGGTCCAAAACACTTTCAAATAAGTAAAATGTTCCACCTGCTCTAGTTCTTGCCCTCCTAGTGTAGTATTTAACTTAGCCTTTCTCTTTCTGGAAAACTGAATAACCTTTGTGTTATTTATATTAATTCTCGTCTCATATACTACCTTGATCAAAAAGTTCCCGGAATAACCACCGTGTGGCGCTCCCATCGTTCCGATTTGAGTTCTGTTTTTTTTGTTAAATTGGTACATCTGTTGTTGATATTCCCTTTAAATCTTAGTGTCATAACTTGACATTTGCAAAAGTTACGTAGCCAAGAGTACATCTATCTCTGTGTGTGTTGGCGATTTTTTACAATTTCAGAAATGGATTTAAATTTGCAACAACGAACTTGTATTAAATTTTGCGTAAAAAACGGATTTAGTGGCGCACGGACGTTGGAAATGTTGGAAAAGTGTTTCGGCAACGATTCTCTAAAAAAAACGGTCGTTTACCAGTGGCACGAGGGGTTCAGAAGTGGTCGTGAGTCAATCGAAGATGATGAACGCAGTGGCAGACCATCGACATCGAAAGTCGGTGAAAAAATTGATAAAGTAAAAGAAATGTTGGTCAATAACCGCAAATTAACCATCAGAGAAATAGCGGAGGACTTGAACATTGCCTATGGATCCGCCCAAGACATTGTGGTTAATGATTTGGGTTTCCGTCGTGTAGCAGCAAAGTTGGTGCCAAAAGACCTCAATTTCATGCAAAAAAGAGACCGTGTTGACGTCGCAAAAGACATGATTTGCGAGGCTGAATCCGATCCCACATTCATCAAAAGGATCATTACTGGAGACGAGACGTGGGTTTATGAGTACGACACGCAATCCAGACATCAGGCAAGTGAATGGCGTTCACCAAATGAGCCGAGACCAAAAAAACCACGTCGTTTTCAGTCAAAAAAGAAGGCAATGCTGACGGTTTTCATGGATTACAACGGTGTAGTGCATCATGAATTTTTGCCAGAAGGCCAGACAGTAAACAAAGATTATTATTTGGGCGTTATGAGACGTTTGCGTGAAGCAATTCGCCGAAAGAGACCAGAAATGTGGGCAGAAAACTCGTGGATTTTGCACCATGATAACGCACCGTCGCACAGTGCTATCATTATTCGTAATTTTTTGACGAAAAATGCAACAAATACCATCCAACAGCCACCGAATTCACCTGATTTGGCTCCCTGTGACTTCTTTCTGTTCAATCGAGTTAAAAAACCATTACGGGGAACGCGTTTTAGCAGCCGAGAGGAAGTAATGGAAAAATCGCAGGAAGCACTGATGGACATACCGAAAACCGAATATAAAAAAAGTTTCGAGGATTGGATCAAGCGCTGGCATAAGTGTGTTGCAGTCGATGGGGATTACTTTGAAGGGGACAATATAGATTTAGATGAATAAACTTGTATTTTTAATTTTCTGAATAAATTCCGGGAAATTTTTGATCAAGGTAGTATGTCTCAATGAGTTTCCAATTCTCTCAGCAATGCTTGCAACCCCTTGGCTGACTGACAAACTAGAGCTTGGGCATCAGTAAACCTAACTGATTTCACGAATTTTGCACCAACTTCCATTCCTATCTCCAGTTCTTCTCATGTCTCTTTAATCATTTCCTTCATGTATAAAAGTTGTTGTCTATGGCATAACTTTATGGAATTTGCATAACATATTGAAATGAAATAACTTACTTTGTAATTCCACACACTTTATTTTGAAAAATACGATCCAGGTTTCGACATGAGCGTCATCATCAGTTGATGATGACGTTCAACGTTGAAACCTGGGTCATGTTTTTTTAAATAAAGTGTGTGTAATTGCAAGGTAAATTATTTCATTTCATTTTTCCATGTATAAGTTGAACAGCACAGGTGGTAATGAACAACAATGCCTTACTCCTCCTAACACTGCCCATCCTGACTCTCCATCTCCCACTCACACATGAGCAGTCTGAGACATGTACAGGTTGCAGATTACCCTCCTATCCCTCCAATCTATTCCTATTTTCTGCAGAATATTCATTAGTTTTTCCCAATTCACTGTATCAAATGCTTTTCAAAATCTACGAAACAGGGTTGTTGTATATTATAAAGAATTGAAGAAAGCAATTTTTTGCATTGGTGCTTGGTGAGGGTTTTATGGATGGTCGGTATGAAAGTCTACCAGACAAACAAGTTAATGCCAACCTGATAGTGCATGATTGGTTTACTCTCTGCACATTTGCCACCAACCAGTGTTGTCCAAAATGGCTCACTTACATCCCTAGGTCCAAGCAGTGGCGGATCGCATGGACAACATTATCAGGTGTGCTTCCATGACTTCATGCTTTTGCCCAGGCGGTGAAGTAAGTGGTGACATGGCTTGACTCAAGTGGCAAAGAGTCAGACACTGTTCCATAATGGACGGTGACTAAAGGGATGGAGATCTGCCGTGGATGATGGTGGGTCCTCGAGGGAGGGTATGCCGTGGTGACTCCTCCGTGGAGAACGGGATATCTATCGTATATTCATATAAATCTGTTATTACTCTCTTTTTCTCCTATCTTTCTCTCTCTATTCTCCTAAAATCTCAAAATCCTTGTATCTTTTATTGAAAATTTAATGATATCCTGGGAGTTAGAGAAGTATATTGAATGTTGAGTTGGGAAGAAAACCTCCTCAACCAAAGTCCTAAAACCAAGAGCTCATCGTATACTTACATACCTTGACCCCTCATTACTCCGTAATAAGAACTCGTTTTTCCTTGTTATCTCTCTTAGTTTATTCCATTGACCTTTTGACTTGCTGGCATTTTTGCCATATTACTGTCACCGCAAACTAATGCTATGTCAGGGTCGCTCCAGTAAGGAGCCCTGCTACACCTCTTATATGCTTCTTGCACACACCATCTTGTAACTACAGCAGCTGTGTGCTCTTCGACACTCGGTGACTCACTGATGCACAATGTGCTCATTTTTTACAATTTACAATTAATTGCAACCATATTCTTTCAACACTGCTAACTATTACTTCATTGAATTCTCACCTCCACTAACTTAAGCAAACTATGTCTAATTTGACCTTAGATTTTCGTAGTAACTTTTTCAATTCTCATTATCTCCCTCAGTTTGAAACCTTATTTTCTCAGACTTGGTTCTTTTGACTTGATTTCTTTTTGTTGTTAAGAGAAAATAATCCCCAGAAGGGGGAAGCTGGATACTTTTGAGTTTGAGGATGCCCCTCATCCTTCAATAGGGGCTAATTTTTTCTGAAAGGAATAAGCATGGAATATTCACTCCCATTTTACGACCTTTGACTCAATTTTCTTTGGGAAACCAACTTGAAGAGGAACTATGTGGTAGTTTTATATTATTGTTTTAAAATGAAACTATGACTATTTAGTTATTGTTTCAGTTGATAATTGGCACTGGTGTGACAAACCCCTTGCTGGGGTGAGGCACACCCTCATGAATTCCCATTAATCATTAACTTTCACAGGTAACACCATTATTTTTGAGGTAATGATAGAAAGAAATATTTATTGAAAATTATTTATTAGTGTATGTAAATGATGATGATGGATCTTATTTACAGTGAAATGATAAATTTTTTACAAATGCTACAGCATCCACAGATACCCACATGAAAATAGAAAACAAATGAGTTAATAGCTTTTGAAGAGGACACCGAAGGATCTTCTGTAATATTTATATTTAAAATTTTGTGGACGAGCATTCTTAAGTGTCTTCTTCAAAGTAATAGTATCCACTCATTTTTGCTGAAGCACAGCAATACTTAGTGGAAATCCCACAGAAATATAAACTCTTCTCATGCCCTAAATTCTAGGTTTGAGCATCAAACACACAAGGAACAAAAATTTGTCTTTTATATTAAAATCACCATGGATTTCATGAAATAAGTCATACAATATTTCCCAAGATCCTAAAATCAATAGAATCGAGTGGATTATTAGAGAATGAACATTAAAAAAATGAGGGTGCAGGATGCATCTGAGAATATTTTTAATGGGTAGCATGGCAATAATTGAGGAGATACATCCTAAGGAATGCAATACAATGCAAATATGAGGAAATGGAACCCTGAGTATCCGAAGCAACCAAGCTTCACATTGCAGATCTATTGACTTTTAACTATCAATACAAAACATCATTGGCCTACATGAAAACATCTATTCCACGCAGGCCTCAAATAAAATCTTTGCTTAACTTCTATAAATCATATTGACCCAAGATATCATATTTTACAAAATATCAGAAGATTAATGTGGTAAAAGGAATAGCACCAATGGTTTGATTAAATACAATTACAATGCACGTACACAAAATTGTAACGCATAGACAGTGAAGAGATGAAAATTCTCCATTTGAGCTGAGCTCAGTTTTAAGATGGATTACAGCTGCAGCATAAATTCCAAAGAACAAATTTTGAATTGAAATGAATTCAATAGATTTTTGTTACTTTAATTGAACATAGGAGTTCATACTTATTAAATAAAATGGCAGTTTGATCGGTGGGTTATTGCACAAAAAGAGAAAAACCAGAGGTTGCCAAACATTACATACGCTCCCATTACTGAAGATGCATATATCGTTCTTCAATTTTTAAAAGTTACTTTAACTGGAGGTACCTTCATTTGCAATAATAAAAGCTAAATATTTATCAACATTACTTTGCTGAATTTAACATTTCCCACGAGTTCAAACTATTCACTCAACTTTTAATTCAAATTAATGTGGGAAATAAATACTTTCACCATCAAATATGTAAAACCAATTATTTAACACGTACCAAAATAAGCACAAATTATGAATTGTCAATTTGAAATCCCATCATTTTGGTACGTGCTTGATATAGAAAACCCATTCAGTACACAACATGCTAGCAACGTGCAGCGGAACACAAACAGCAGGAACCATTCTATGTATGTACTTGTAACAAATGGTTCACTGCAACAGATGTATGTACACACTTTTTTACGAGGGATTTTACAAAGCAATGCACTTCGGTGTGCAAGCTTAATTTAAAAAAATGTCAACTCAACATTTAATTGGAGCATGGCATGCCTCCTCACTATGAAGATCACCATTATAAACAAGGGATAAGCTCATTGAAGCATATCATCATAATATCCATGAACACTTGCCCTTAAAAATTTCCAAAGGACACTGTATCCTCACAACCGCACCAGGGGATTCACCACTGAAAAGGCTCATTACCACCACAAATGGGAATCAGCCCAACCTTCAAGGAACCACACTGGATTTCTGCTTGAGTCCGATGCGTGACTTGGAATTGCCTACCGTCCCCTTCAATGACGCGAGCACAATGCTGGTGCCACTGGCAGTCGCGGCCAGAGATGTCGTTCCAGGCATCAGCGGTACCCTGGGGTCCTGAGGATGGGTGTGAGTACATGAGGACACCTTCCTCTGTGGCTTTGATATCTGTGTTGTCGAGAGCCCAGACACCGGATACTTCTTGCTTGGGGAGACACTATAAGAATGCTTGGAAGATTTTCCGAAGGCCGACCCAGAGCCTCCACCCCCATTGGATGTCAGTGGGCCCTTGAGGTCTGGTGGGTGGCCCCGGGTCATGACCCTAGGCTTCTGGAGTTGGTCCTGGGCAGCTGGCGGTAGAGAGGCCAGGGCTCCAGTGGTGAGGCGCCCCTCCTCACCAGCAGATCGACTCTCAACATGCCAGGAGACGGGCCTGCCCCCACCAAACCCTCTGTGGTCTGGTTCTCCCTGGTATGCCGCTCCCTCTCCCTCCCTGTGTCCGGGATGGTGCTGTGCCACAAAGGCATTGGTCTGCTTGAGGAGGGAACGGTCATTGCAGAGGGCTGATATTAGGGGCAGGTCCAGGTTCTTGCTCTTTTCCCGCAGTGTCCGGATGTCCAGCATGCCGTCGTCCGCCTTTTTGGCCTCCTCAGATGAGGAGGACGACGGAGATGGCTGTGGAGCGGCAACTAGGGGTGGGGAGGTCTCTGGCAGTGGGGTGCCATTGACTGCAGAGTTCACCTGTGGATGAGTAATACCAATGTTATGACTTCATTTTTTCTATCAATATTACTCACTCACTCTCAACATTTTGCATGGAGACACTAAGCTTGTAGCATTGTCCACAAGGGGGTTTACAAAGTAGAGATGGGGTTGAGAGAGACGAGGAGTCTGTAATGCATGAGCCAAACCACCTCTCCCTGGAGTACCATGTCAGTAGGCAATGCTGCCTTGTAATTCTTACCTTTGGGACCTCTCATCCACAAATTTAATACTGACAGTCAGTTCTCCCCATAAGAGTCAGCACAAATCAAGGTTTTCAAATGACGTCTATGCTAGGGCCCCTAATCTGATAAGAGATCAGCTCACACCAACTACCCCTCTCTCTAGCCATTCAAGGGGTATTATCTCCAGAATTGCACCAGAGTCAGAAGTTTTGGTTTTATTTAGGGACCATTCAAATTGATATTGCTCATTGCAAAATATTTTTATAGCATATTATTCTTTTCTTTATGTTTAACAAATTTGATCAATTTTTTTACCAAAGAGGATGAAATACTTACCGAAGGGTCATAAGGAGGTGGAGGTGGAAGTCTGTAAAACTTTCTTCCTGTTATTGTCCCATGATGTTTGTCAATGTTCAAGATGTTGTCGTCAGACCGGGTGCGACCGAACTCCAGGTGTCCCGTAAGTGCTGGAAGGGTAGGGATGTTAACCTGCATAAACTCGCCACCATTTCCCATTGAGACCGGAGGTGGAGGAGGTGTTGGGTGTTGGTCAAGGACTCCACAGGTCAAGTTCTGGGTTGAGGCCGAGTAGAAGGAGCAGGCACTTGCCTGGGTCAGTGCAAGGCTCTGAGTGGACAGGAATGGCCTCAGGGCTGGGAACGGTGCCATCTCTGACATGTATGAGTTCACTGTTGAATTGGTGGATGTGGAGGCAGATGACCCTCCACCACAGGATAAATTCTGGTTGGAGGCATACTTGGGGGCAGGCACTATCCTGTGTTGTGGGAAGGGAAGAGCCCCATTATTTACCGAGTGCGGTGGGTGATGGATGCCATAGCTGCCACCACCCCCAGAGACATTTGGGGTGCTTCGGTATAGGACACCCGATTTGGTGGGGCTCCGGTAGGGTGGTGGAGGAGGCTGTTGGATGAAAGCCCCATGAAAGTGATGATGGTGGTGATGGGAATTATACTGCTGTTGTTGAAGGTGCGCCATCAGGGTTGAGCCCTGCTTGGCATCCATGTACTCCTGTTTACTGAGTGCCGGGTCCTTCATCGGGTAGATGACATAATCCACATCAGAATAGAGCTGCTGCTTATACTGCTCTATCTGGCTCTGAGTAACCTGGTTTGTGTACACGGTGGCAAGAGACTGTTGTGGGGCTACCGGTGAGGAGGCCCCTGGGCTCCCACCAGCATGGTGCACAAGGCAGGGAGCAGCATGATGGTGATGATGGTGGTGGTGATGGTGCCGATGTCGGTGGGCAGCGATGCCACATGGGGGCACACACAGGAAAGAGGACTGCTGCCTTGACTGGTGTGCCATCAGTGGAGATGGGAGGGGGGATACGACAGGGGAAACTGGATGGCCTCTGGACACCTGGTGTGACTTCTTCGTTGGGGACTGGATGGTACCCCGGAGGAGGGCACTTCTCTGTTTGTGGTGCTGCTGGTGATGATGGTGATTGTGTCTATGGTTCACCATGACCTTGGATGCATGAACATCAAGGTAATTATTGGGCCCAATCACTGGGAGGATAGGTGAATGACCAGGGGTTGCCACTGTGGGTTTCATCTTGGCTGCCAGATCATCTGCACCACCATTGCTGCCAATCGAGAGGTGCCTGTGAGGCGATGATGGGTGGTGCTGGAGGGTCACTCCCCTCGTGATAACTGGAGAGGGGAGGAGGGCCCCCGGAGGCCTCGGGTGCACAGCTGGTGGATGGGTCCTTGCATCTCCAGGTGGGTAGGCCCTGAGCTGTTGTTGGGCCGAAGGGGGGGAGGCAAAACTGGGAGGTGCTGTGGTGGGGGCGGAGCTGGTGTGTGCCGTTAGGATGCTGATGTGTGGCCTAGTGGTGATGAACCTTGCATTGGCCTCGGAGGTGGCTGACATTGCAGGTGGGGGAGGTGGTGGTGGGGGATGGCGTAGAGACCGCATCAACCGGCCATCCGGTTCATCGCCGATGCTGGTCATCCCTGAAAGGGACCTAGGGGATGGCTTCAGGTACACGTAGCTGCCCATTCTAGGGGCACCGCTGCTCTCATCTCGAGGAGGTGGGGGTGGAGGGGTTGGGGAGGAGTCTACAAGGGAGTCTGAGTCATCAGACATAGAGGTAATGGGACAGAGTGGAAGGCGAACATAGTCGCTGTCTGTATCGAGGGTCGAGCTGACTGTGCTCCTCCTCCGAGGTGGACAGCCATAGGTGTGTGCACTCTGCACTGAGTAGTCCAGGCTTTGCACTGTCTCCTGCTGATTCCCCCCCTCACTAGCAGCTGTCTCTGCCACTCCTTCGCCACTGCCTTCCCCAGGACCACTGCCACAGATCCCAGATTCACCGGGAGATCCACAGTCCATGCTGTTTTGTGCTGTGTGGCCAAAACCCATCTCTGAGCCAGTGCTGCAAGTGCCCACAGAAAGATCAGAGGCCGTCCGTATGTGCGGGTTTATGGAGCCCGGAGAGGATTTGGACCTGCTTTGGTGCCTTTGCTGAGCAGTGGTGCGCCCATGGAATGCTGGTGATGTAGAGGGGGGACCACCAGTAGAAGACCGTGCCAGGGAGAGCAGGGAGTGCCCACTGCGCTGGGAACAGGAGCTGTGGGCACTGCCAGCCCTGGTCGGTGCCGGGGTAGTGCTGGTCGGCTCAGTAACTGAGACCGAGGAAGCCGATGGGTTGACGACTGTGGAACAGGAGCTGGAGCACTGGCTGCCATCAGTGGGTGGGGTAGGGGCACTGCTGGTCTTACATGGTGGGGATACAAGTTCCTCCTGCTCCTTGCCCTTCTCTGCTCCTTCCAAGATTCCATCTAGGAAAGGAAGTTCAATCACATGAATGAGCCACGCCCCTTTGCCATTAGCTATTGCTGGTTAAATTCTATAGTGGAGGAATGTACCAAAAGCCTTTTTTCAATGGTTGGTTCAAAATAGCGCCATGGTAAGGAAACAAATTTTTGAAAAAGTGATAAAAAGCATAACTTATCCAATAAGCAAAAGCATACATGAACAAAGGAATAGAATTAATAAAAGCTATTTACTTTATGGTAGTTAGCTAAAAACATTAATATTATTTAATGGAACATATCTAGTATCAATCAAAAGCTAAAAGTTTCTTGTTTGTTCTTAATCTAGTAACATAAATGTATTTCAATTAAATGAATTAGCTTTTTCTCCTACATAGGCATTGTCCTATGTGGGTATTTTCATCTTTCATGTTAATTCATGTCTGACTGATCTTTTCCGTTTTCTTGTTAGTTCTTTATGGAGTCTCTTATTTCCACTATTAAAGAACTATTTTTGCCAATAATACCTCGGTGTACTACATATTTTAACTATACGACAATTCAAAGTTGCAGAGTTGTAAGGCATGGTGAAGCAGGATGCCATGGCATAAAGGCACCAGAGAACTTCATTGGTGAAGATGAAACTTCAAGCTCATAGATTCTGAGGGTTACCTGCTGCCACAGGTTTTGAATTGTAATGAGGCTGGTCTCATCTGGAAAAAGATGCCAAAGCAAACATACTGGGATATACCAGCAGAGAAGAATGTATTGCCCAGCCACTGTTCAATGAAAGATATGTCACATTATGCTCATTTAGTAAGCTTCCCCTTTAAAGCAATAGGTACATATTCATCAAAAAGTTTATCTTGTGGTATTGATTTATCCTTCTGTTTGTCAACAAACTAATCTAGAATATGTAAGCAGAGACAAGGGGTTGGCTTACCTTGGGAGTCCAGGGAAGGTGCTGGAGAGGGTGACACGTGATGAGGCAAAGGGGAATCTTCTGCATCCCTAAGGTGAGCCAAGGCCAGAGACTCCACAGAAGGTGCTGGTGGGGAGTTGATCATTATCTCCATTTCAAGGTCATCTGTAAAGCCATCGACAATGGGAGAGAACCAAAGAGAATGTTAAACATTATTCCATGGCATCTTCCCAACAGTCCCAACCACTTTTGTAATGCATCAAAAGATGATTATTGCATATGTAGTCATGATCATGGCAGGCAATCAATCCTTAAGATTTAATCTCAAGTCAAAGGTAGGTTTTGGGAAGTATGAGGCCATTATCGGCACACAGCCATCTTTGTGACTGCAAAGATTAAAAAGTATAGCATCTAAAATACTGAAAAAGTCTAATTTTACAGAAGCACTCCCTAAAATAGCATCGGGGTTATCAGGATGAAAATCAGTAATATACGTAACTACGAGTAGCAACTCATCAAACACCTTTAAGTCATCTTTCCTCGAGGTTGATTACGAATTCTCCATCTCATAGACTCATAGTTTTTCTGTACAGTTTCAGGGTATGGAATGGGGACATAATTTCAGAATTGTTCGCAATTAAGGGATTTCACACAGAATGAATTCGTCTCTTCCACTACAAAATTTTATTCTCGAGCTCCAAACACAAGGATCAGCCAAAAGAAAACAAGAAACTAGTTTACAAACATCAGGTATTGTATCATCACCATAGAAATTCAATTTCAAAGTTGATACTAATGATGTAAATTACAGATTCAGTTATGATGTGGTGGAACCGTTCCATAGCAACGGAAATGGAAACTCTTACAATTTTCCACTTTATACAACTAGTATTAAGTGGAAAATTGCATGAGTTTTTGTCTCTGCTATTTGCTACTAATGATTGAGAGCCACACTGACCTAGGTTGGCCAAACAGTACTTACCGCAAGTAATGTGCATGAGCAGGGCAATGATAATGTTCACCAAAGTTCTTTCTGGGTAGTGTAGTAGCATTCCCAGATTCCAATGGCATTTCAGCAATTGATATCCATCACCATATAAAGGTGTACATGGACAACTGCATGCCGCTCACCCGAGTATAAGAGGTAATTAAGTGATATCAACAATACTGCACATCAATGGAGGATAACCCATGCCCAGGCCAGTCCCGTATAGTCATCAATAAAAAATATTTTTGCAACAGGTGAATTCATCAGAGAAAATTAGGGGGGGCACATTGGCCAGTGGGTGGCTAGAACCTCAAATATCAATCATGGATCTTTAATAACCTACCAGTGATCAGTTCAAGTACAGCAAAGCATTTGCAATGTGGGTGTCAAAAAATCTCAATGGTGACCAGAGACAGCACAGAATGGGAATCAGTTGTTAACACATGATGCACTATGAACAGGAGGGGCAGCTTTCTAAGAATCCATAAGAACAGTGGACAAAGCATGGTGCAAGCAATGCAAACTGCAGACCCAATGATGCCCAACCATGTAGTGGAAGCATGCAGTATCACCACGTCATTGAAAGTTCAGAAATGTTCAAACCTCAGGAAAGGTGATGGTCATTCTATTCTTTGATGCACCGAGTCCATTACTCTGCTGATTCATGAGGAAGGGGGAAATTACTGCATCCTTTTGACACTTCGATATGCTCCGTACTGATCTGTTCTGTGCCAAAACAACCATGCAACCTGGATGTTTCAGTAAAGGTGTCATATTGCGGCAAGATACTGCATGAGCACACATGGCCATACACATCTGCACACCTGAGAAACCATATGGCACCTACGCTGGGAGCTACTTGACCATCCCCTGAACAGCATTGCCTAGCGACTTCCAGATTTTCAGAAAGCTCAAAATTGACCTGGGATGGTACCAGCTTGTACGATGGACTATGGTGCAATTGAGGCTGTATAACCCTGGTGCCAACAGAAGCCATTAAATTGTGTTGAACAAGGAATAAAAAATGTGATAAGATGATGGGATAGATGCTTATGTACTATGAGAAATTATTCTGAAAAATCATATCATGCCTTAGATAAAATATTTCTCGTTTTCATTATGCTGATCCATGTACTTACTCTCTTCCCCCTTTAGACTGTCAGAGCTGCTCAATCTTTTCCAACATGTAACCTTGCATACCCAGAATCCTCACTACCAATAATAATTCCCTCATCATCCCATTGTCACTCCACACTTATACGCTAATGATTATCTGGCAGTTCAAAAGGGATATCATTTGACACAGAAATAGATTATCAATGGTTGAGAGTTTTGTGACTGAGGAAGAGAAGAGAAGGTGCAGATGGGCAAGTGATGGGCCTTTGA